>NW_028185300.1:3228-4359 GCF_003343005.1 Rhea americana
GGGAAGGTGGGGACCGACGCCTGTGGGGGGGGGGAAGGAAGAGACCAGTTATCCCCCCCCGTTGCCCTCCCAGTGCCTCCCAGTCCCTCCCAGTTGCCTCCCATTCCCTCCCAGTTGCCCTCCCAGCCACCCTCCCTGTCTCTCCCAGTGCCTCTCAGTGCTCCCAGCCCCCCCAGTTGCCCCCCCAGTGCCTCCCAGTCCCCCCAGTTGCTCTCCCAGTCCCTCCCAGTGCCTCCCAGTTGCCCTCCCAGTGCTCACCAGTTGCCGAGGGTTGGGGAGGAAGCACTGGTCGATGAGGGGGAAGCGCTCGGGCCCCAGCTCCCGCCGCAGCCGCGCCAACTGGGCAAACTGGGAGCACTGGGAGGCTCCAGGAGGGGCTCCGCGCTGCCCTTCCAGAGCCTCCCAGTGCCCCCCAGTCCCTTCCAGTTCCCCCCAATCCCTTTCCACTTCCTTCCTAGTCCATCCCAGTTCCTCCCAGTTCCCTTTTAGTGCCCCTCCCAGTCCTTCCCAGTTCCTCCCAGTCTTTTCCAATTCCTTCCAATCCCTTCCCAGTCCATCCCAGTTCCCCAGGCCCTTCCAGTCCCTCCCAGCATCTGGTCAATCCCAACCCAATCCCTCCCAGTGCCCCCCCAGTTCTTCCCAGTTCCCCTCGATCCCATCCCAGTCCCTCCCTGCACTGCGTACTCCCTCCCAGTTCCTTCCCAATCCCTCCCAGTCCACTCCAATCCCATTCTAGTTCCTCCCAGTGCCCCCCAGTTCCTCCCAGTTCCTTCTAGTGTCCCCTAGTTCCTCCTAGTTTCTTCTCCATACCTCCCAGTTCCCCCATTACCATCCCAGTCCCTCTCAGTGCCCCCCAGTTCCTCCCAGTTCCCCTCAGTCCCATCCCAGTCCCTCCCAGTGCCTCCCAGTGCCTTTCCAGTCCCTCCCAGCATCCCCAGGCCACGCACCAGGCAGGGCCGGTGGGCGAAGGCGTAGAGGGCGGGCAGGGGGTTGGTGGCGGGGACGCCGGCGAGGTGAAGACCCACGAGCAGGGGCCGGGCGGGTCCCCCCTCGGGCGCCCCGAAGCCCGCCGGCTCCTCCCGCACCAGCACGAAGTCGGGCCGTACCCGCCTGCGGGCAGCGGGGCTCAGC
>NW_028185301.1:0-1276 GCF_003343005.1 Rhea americana
GGATCCCCTCAGATTCTGCCTGGGAGCTCAGGACCCTGCTCAGATCCCATCTGGAAGCTCAAATCCCACTAGAATCCTACTCAGATCTCCCTAGGATCCTGCTCAGATCCCATCTGGGAGCTCAGGATCCTCTCAGATCCCATCTGGGAGCTCAAATCCCATCCGGGAGCTTGGATCCCGCTACAATCCTATTCAGATCCCCTCAGATTCTACTAGGTTCCTGCTCAAATCCCATCTGGGAGCTCAGATCTTACCAGGATCCTGCTCAGGTCCCATCTGGGAGCTTGGATTCCGCTATGATCCCACTCGGATCTCATCAGATCCTGTCTGGGAGCTCAGAGCCCATTGGGATCCTGCTTAGATCCTCTCAGGGAGCTCAGGATCCTCTCAGACTCCATCTGGGAGCTCAGATCCCACTAGGATCCTGCTCAAATCCTATCTAGGAGCTCAGGATCCTCTCAGATCCCACCTGGGAGCTCAGCTCCCATCCGGGAGCTCGGATCCCGCTACGATCCTGCTGAGATCTCCTCAGATCCCACCTGGGAGCTCACATCCCAGTAGGATTCTGCTCGGGTCCCATCAGAGAGCTCAGATCCCACTTGGATCTCCTCAGTTCCCATCTGGGAGCTCAGAGCCCACTAGGATCCTACTTGAGTCCCATCGGGGAGATCGGATCCCACTTGGATCCCGCTCAGATCCCCTCAGATCCCATCTGGGAGCTCAGAGCCCACTAGGATCCTGCTTGGATCCCATCGGGGAGCTTGGATCCCGCTCGGATCCCCTCAGTTCCCATCTGGGAGCTCACATCCCACTAGGATTCTGCTCAGGTCCCATCAGGGAGCTCAGATCCCGCTCAGATCCCATCTGGGAGCTCAGAGCCCATTAGGATCCTGCTCGGGTCCCATCGAGGAGCTCGGATCACACTTGGATCCCGCTCGGATCCTCTCAGATCCCACCTGGGAGATCAGATCCCACTAGGATCCTGCTCGGATCCCATTGGGGAGCTTGGATCCCGCTCGGATCCCGCTTAGATCCCCTCAGTTCCCATCTGGGAGCTCGGATCCTGCTCAGATCCCATCTGGGAGTTCAGATCCCATTAGGATCCTGCTCAGGTCCCATCGGGGAGCTCAGGTCCCACTCGGATCCCCTCAGATCCCATCTGGGAGCTCAGAGCCCACTAGGATCCTGCTCAAATCCTATCTGGGAGCTCAGGATCCTCTCAGATCCCACCTGGGAGATCAGATCCCACTAGGATCCTGCTCGGATCCCATTGGGG
>NW_028185301.1:3137-4425 GCF_003343005.1 Rhea americana
CCCCTATCTTTCTTATTTTTCCAACTTTCCTTATTTTTCCGACTTTTATTATTCTTTTCCTATTTTTCCAATTTTAATTMTTCTTCTTTCCTTATTTTTCCGACCTTGCTTATTTTTGCGACTTTTATTCTTCTCCCTTTTCTTATTTTCCCGACTTTTCTTCTTTCTTCCTTTCTTATTTTTCCAGCCTTTCTTATTTATCCGACTTTTATTCTTCTCCCTTTTCTTATTTTTCTTTTATTCTTCTTCCTTTCTAATTTTTCTGACCTTTCTTATTTTTCCGACTTTTATTCTTTTTCCTTTTCTTTTCTGACTTTTATTCTTCTCCCTTTCTTATTTTTCCCACCTTTCCTACTTTTCCGACTTTTATTCTTCTTCTCTTCTTTTTCTTCTCCCTTCCCTATTTTCCCGCTCTCTTTTTCTTCTCCCTTCCCTATTTTCCCTCTCTTTTTCTTCTCCCTTCCCTATTTTTCCGCTCTCTTTCTTCTCCCCTCCCTATTTTCCCTGATTTTTAGTTCTCAATCTAACGGTTTTCCTGCCTTTTCCGCCCTCTCCGCTCCGGACAGATTCGCTTCATCCTCATCCAGAACCGGGCCGGCAAAACCCGCCTGGCCAAGTGGTACATGCAGTTCGACGATGACGAGAAGCAGAAGCTCATCGAGGAGGTTCACGCCGTCGTCACCGTCCGCGACGCCAAACACACCAATTTCGTGGAGGTAACGAGCCCGGATCGYCGCCGCCGCGCTCCGGATCGATCCGACGGGATCCGACCGCGGCGCCGATCGCCCGCCGCTTCCGGAGCGGCTTTGCCGGCGCTGCCGAGCTTTCGCCGGAACGGCTTCGGCCCCGCTGGCGCGGCTCCTTCCGACGGCCCCCCTTTTCCTCCCCAAAAACGGCGGTTTTAGCCCCGAAACCGCTCCCTCCCAGTTCTCCCAGTTGCCTTTTTTTCTTCTCCCAGTTTCGCAACTTCAAGATCATTTACCGGCGCTACGCGGGGCTTTACTTCTGCATCTGCGTCGACGTCACCGACAACAACCTGGCCTATCTCGAAGCCATCCACAACTTCGTGGAGGTGAGACGGGGGGAGGGGGGTTAATTAGCCACCCGCGCTAACGATCCCGGGCTGGAATCGCCGCCGCGGCTTGAAATCCCAGTACGGGACTGGGTGGAGGGACTGGGAGGAGGTGATGGGCAGTGGGAGGTTTCGCTGGTGCGAACGGATCCCRGCGGCTCGCGCTGGAGAGGTCGGATCGCGTCCCGGGGGGGGGGTTAGATCCTATCCAGGAGC
>NW_028185302.1:0-1105 GCF_003343005.1 Rhea americana
GCTGCTCGACTGGGCTCCAGCAGGCTCGGGCAGCAGGGGGCTGCTCTGGAGAGGCCTCTGGCAGTGCAGGGGGTCAAATCCGGGGACTCTAGCAGTATGAGGCCACTCTGCTGGCCTTTGGGGCCTGCGGCAGCAGAGGGGGCCCTTCAGGCCGGCTCAGGCAGTGGAGGGGGTGGCACGGCGCCAGGCAGCACGCAGGAGGCTCTGCCGCAGCAAGGGGTAGAAGCGGTGGCAGCCATCGAGGCCGAGGCACAGGGCCTGGGCCCAGCTGTCAGGGGGGCCGCCCTGGCCGCAGCCCAGCAACCCCCGACATCTGGTTGAGGGAGGGCAGTAGGGCCATGGTGAGGAGGGCAGCGGCGCGGCGCTCCTCGGCCTCACTAGGCTGCAGGAGCCAGGAGGTGGCGGCGGCGCCAGGAGGCCGGCACAGCACGCAGCCCACCACCAGGTGGTAAATCTCCACACCAGTGTCAGCGAGTGCCAGCACCCGGCGAAGGGTGCACGCCAGAACTCACACACCAACCGCCCCGCCGCCGCCGCGCCACCCGGCTCCGCTGCTGCGGCCGCCTCGTGCGGGCCCCAGGCGGCGCACAGCACCTCAGTGCCACTCGCCAGCTCCACTTAGGTCGAGCCCTCAGCCTGGCTCAGCAGCCCCATGCATGCGAACAGCGGCCGCAAGGCGCACAGGTCCCGCGCCTCCTCCTCCTCTTCCTTGTCGACTGCCGCCGCTGCCCACACCTCCGGCAGCTGCGACTCCTCGGGACCCCGCAGGTGGCGGTGATCCAGCGGCATCCTCCGGCCGTCAACCCTGTGAGGGAAGCAGGGAAAGAGGGAGGGAGGGAGGGAGGAGCCCGGCCCGGCCCGGCCCCCCAAGCACAGCCAGCGGTGCATGCGGCAGGTGGCCTTTATTAGCCGAGTTGAATCCCCCCCCAGTGTCCCCATCCTCACCTCACTAAATCTGCAATCTCCTTCTGCACATCCTTGTTGGGAGCTGTCTGCACTTTCACTTTGGCATCCAGGTCAGACAGCAATTTCTTGAGGCTCTCTACTTTCCTGAGGGCCTAGCAGAATAAAATTCAAGTTATGTTTTGCAGAGAGAGTTACCAAG
>NW_028185302.1:2918-4300 GCF_003343005.1 Rhea americana
GGAGGAGAAAGCACAGAATGAATGGGGTTCACACCAGATTTCTTCTGAAAACTGGTGCCCCAGTCATCCACTGAGGCTAGTTCAGACACTGTGGCAAGCCTATGCCTGGGTCTGCCAGGAAAAGAACAGGATCCTTTCTACAGGATTGCGACAGTGAACTGACTGAGTACCATCCCAGCCCACAAGGTCCTTCTGAACCTGACAGCCATACCCACCTTCGCTTCGTCRATTATCCGGTTGACAATCCCTTCAACTTTCTTGATTTCCTGGGTAGACACGTCTCCCTTGGCTGTGAAGTCAAACCGCAGCTTGTCTGGTGCCACCAATGACCCCCTCTGGTCAGCTTCCCCCAGCACTGAGCACAAGGCAAAGCTGAGGATGTGGTGGCCATGTGGTTGCTCATGACTGACATCCGCCTGGTCTGGGGGAGGAAGCCACTGTTAAATAGGGCCTTGCACTGCAGAGTCTCTAGCAAGGGAAGTGCATTTTATGGTGCAGCTTCAAGAGAAACCTGAACTAGCCTGAGGAGACCAGAAACAGCTCATCAAATSCACTGCCCTGGAKCCTTGGCTTAGGGAGTAGGGCATTTCCCATCCAATTTGCACACAGCATTTCCCAGGATGTCCCCTCACTGGGCCTGTCTGGAAAGAGGCCAGGGACAGACMAGGTCACAGACACTGTCTCCCCTCCTCAATAGGTAAAAGTGCTGCAAGATGGTAGCCTTCCTTTTTGCTCCAGAAGAGCCCCTTCAGGGAAGGGAAATGCATTTTGCAGACTTGGGCTTAGCCTCGCGCTCACTCGGCAGGCTGAGCCTGCCACAGCAATGTCTGGACCAGGGCAGCCCACCCAGGCTCTCAGCTGTCATCCCCAAGCCAGTGGGGCAGCATACATGTCTCAGCTCCCAGTCATGCCCTGAACATGATTCTGCTACGGACCAGCAAAAGCCAGTGTCCGTAGCTCAGAGCCAGCAGGCTGTTATCTGCCTTGCAGAAGGAGGAAGCCAGATCTCAGGCAGGAGGGCCACTACTCCAGCTCAACTGGAAGAGCCATGCTAMTTGCCTGCACCACATGCTGCAGGGAGAGCAGACTCTCATCCCAGAGCAGCACTAATGGAACAAAATGGCTAAAACCTCCCAGAATTGAGAGGTGAAGCCATCTACTATACTGTGTCTTAACTCACCTCATCAATAGACAGATGGACTTGATCTCCTACTTTCAARCTCCCWTACAGAGTTCCTATGTGAAGCACATAGCCCCCTCGGACTTGCACATTCTTCACCGTGAGCTCTGTTATCTGTACAAGGAGGGAAAGGCACTCAGTGAGCAGAGGGAGACAGACCAAGGGGGAGACAGACAGTCTAGCCAGAGGCCTTGACTGCAAC
>NW_028185303.1:0-4292 GCF_003343005.1 Rhea americana
TGGCAGTGGGGGGAGGTTGCTGAGGCCTGGCCAACAGCAACTGTCTGTGGTATCTTGAGGAGGGGCAAGGAGGGAGGCTGCAGGGAGCTACAAGGCAGGGGCTCAGCTRCACCTGGAGGCCTGGCAAGCTGATGGAGCAGAGTGTCCTGGAAGCCCTTCCCAAAGATGCGAAGGACCAGAAGGTGCCTGGCAGTAGTGGGCATGGATTTAGCATATGCCAGTAATGTGCTCTTGTTGCAAGGAATGCCAATGTTGTCTTGGGCCGCCTTAGGCAGAGTGGTGGCAGCAGGTMAAGGGATGTGATCCTTCTCTTCTCAGCCCTGGTGAGGCCACAKCTGGAGTAGTGTGTCCCAATTGGGGCTCTACAGTAAAAGAGAGAGGTGGACCTGTTGGAGCAAGTCCAGCAAAGGGCCACTAAGATTAAGGGGCTGGAGCATTTCTCATGTGAGGAAAGGCTGCGCGAGCGGGGATTGTTCTTCCTGGAGAAGAGAAGACTGAGGGGGATCTTACCCATGTGGATAAATATCTGTAGGGAGGGTGCAAAGAAGATGGGCTCATTCTCGTTTCAGGGGTGCCAAGTGATAGGATGATAGGCCAAGGGCAGAGACTGAAACACAGTTGCCTCCGAACAGGAGGAAAAGCTTTTTCACTGCCGAGCACTGGAACAGTTGGCCCGGAGGAACAGTGGTCTCCATCCTTGGAGAGGGTTCAAAAGCTATCTAGGCAGGGTGCTAGACAGCGTGCTTTTAGTGATCCTGCTCGAGTAGGGGGCTGGCACCTGATGATCRCCAAGGGCCCCTTCCAACTTCAACCGTCCTGTGATTCTGTGACAACCTGGAGGTTGCCTGCTTCTCCGCTCTTGTGAAGTTCAACAAGGAGAACTGCCAGGAGCTGCACGTGGGGACAAACTACCCTCTGCTGCTGCCTGGAGAGCAGCTTTGCAGAGAAAGGCCTGGGATCGAGGGGGGCAGTAGTGAGTCAGCAATGTGGCCTTGCAGCAAAAGTGGCCAACAGCTCTCTCCCCCTCCCCCCCCACCCAGGTGCACCAGGAACAACATCTCCAGCAGGGCAAGGGGAGCCTTGTCCTCTCCTCAGCGCTGGGGGGGGGGGGGTTGTCACAGCTGGAGTGCTGGGCCGAGGGCTGGGCTCCCCAGGGCAGGGCAGATCTAGATCTTCCGGAAAAGGTGCAGCGAAGGGCCACAAAGGTGATTCGGGGCTTAGAGCACCTGCCCTGCGCAGAGAGGCTGCGAGACCTGGGCCTGCTCAGCGCAGGCTGAGAGACKGGCGAAGACGTGGCTCTGGGGGGATGTTACTCTGTATCAACCAGGACCTGCACGAGTGCCTGATGGGGAGGGTAAAGAGGGCAGAGCCAGGCTCTCCTCGGAGGTGCCTAGGGAAAGGCCAGGAAGCAACGGGCACAAGCGGAACTAGAGGCAGATCCAGGTAAACACAAGGAAAGCTTTATTTTGCGGGGAGGGTGCTCGGGTAGCAGTGACGGGGGCAGTGAGGGCCGGCTGCTCTGGCAAGGGTGGGGAGCCGGGAGCCGAGGGTGGAGCTGCGGCTCCCGGGGCAGGGGCCTCGGCAGCCAAGGCCCAGCCCCGCCGGGGGCGAGCGAGGGGGCAGGGCAGTCCTGAGGTGGCGGCCAGGCTCGGCTGGCAGCCCGGGTCACCAGGGAAGTTAGGGCTGGTGCCACAGGCCGGAGGTTGGGCCAGGAAGTCAGGTGTGAGTTCAGGCCAGTGCTGGAAATCAGGGCCAGGCCCAGCCCGCAGACCGGTGGGCCTGTCTGTAGCGACAAGGCAGAGCCAAAGTCAGGCTGGGAACCAGCGCGGGACGGGATGGGGGTCTGCGCCAAGGAGGTCCGAGACCAGGCATGCACATGACTGAGAYGGAGCTGCAGGCAGGGCCCGTGGAGCTGCTGGGCAGCAGGTGGGGGAAGGCCCCAGGCTGGGCTGCTCAGGGCCCGTTTGTGTCCGAAGAGGCTCTGGTGAGTCCGTACTCAGAGCTATTCAAACCACGGCTGGACACAGTTGTGAGCAACCTGCTCTACTTGACCCTGCTTGGAGCAGGGGCCTTGGACTAGCAGATCACTGGAAGGCCAAAATGCAAAGGGCCCAAATCGGACTATTTTAATGGTAATTTCTTCAGGGCAACTTTATTGTTAGGGTGGTCAAAGGCTGGACYGGGCTGTCCACCACAATGGGAACACCCTCACCACCATCAGTTCATGCCTCCCCCTATGTCTCTCAGTGGGCCAGTAAGTCCCTGTGCTGCCCGTGCTGAACCGTGACTGTGGAGAAGTTCCCGCAGGAAAAAGGGAATGTGTCTCAGAAGAATCCGTTTTGCAGGGCGACTCCCTCCTCTGCTGCACAAGTGCTTTTGTCAGTCCAACGCAGAAGGCAGCCCGAGGGAAGGAAGGAGCAGCCAAGACYGGCAATTCCTTACACTGCTGCCAGGAGTCAGGCCAGAGCCTGGGCTAGGGAGAGGGGACCCCGCAGGCGCTGGTTGCTCACCAAGGACAGGAAGCTACATCTCAACGCTTCAGTTTTGCTTGGGTGGAGTTCTAGTCTCTCAGTGTGTTTCATCCTGCTACAATGTGACATGCAGGTGCGCGGCATATTCATTCACGGACCCCGACACGATGAGCCAAAATCGTTTATTAAGCAAGCGAGCTGAGTATATTTACAACCGTTCTCTGTTCTTGTGACATTCTGTTCCCCATCGTTCCCGGTTGCTTACCTCCGCTCCCCGGTAGGCAATTAGTCATGCATGAAGTTGCTTCCTTTCAGCAAACCAGATTTCAGCCAGGCTACACCACCGATCTGGCGACGAGTGGTTCTGTTAGCCCCGGACCGTTAACTGGATCAGTCTTCAGGTCCCTGTTTGGGCGCCGTTTGCGGTGTATTAATTCACGGACCCYGACGTGCTGAGCTGAAATCGTTTATTAAGCAAGCGAGCYGTACATATATAGCTGCTGCTGGCTGATGTAATTTCTAAGTTGCAATTTCCCACCCCCTTACACAGCATTGTACCTCCTTAATCAGGAGGACAGGTGTTAACCACAGTCCTTGCATTCTTGCACTCTTTGTCCGTTGCCATAGATCCTTCACGTCCTGTGCTTGTGCTGTCTGTGCGAACTCCTTCCTCCAGTTCGGGGRCAGTTCCGTGCTTACTCTTCCCATGGCTTTCGTCCCATTACCTCGGGAATATCATATTCTGTTAGTTTTGCCAACTCGTTTTCTGGCCCCACACAGGTGCATTTTGATACTTTTTGACTTTCATTTGCTATGGTGCAGTTGGAGACCAGGTAGCTTCTACTTCTCTGGGATTACGGGTGTGTGATGTGACAATCCTGTCCAAAAGTCCAGGTGCGAGTTGGACACGTTCTTCCGTTCAGGTCGTCCGGGGGTCAGCACTGCAGCAGCCGCCCAGCAGCCCTTTCCTGAAAAATGCCTTATCCTCTGTAGCTGACCTCATGCCAAATTGGGCCCAGCAAGCCTAGTGGAAGCTGAGCAAAGCCCTCGCTGAACCCTGTGCTGTAGTCAGGGCAGAGGGAGGGAGGGCRGGCAGCAGTCTGGCAGTGGCCGGCCGAGGCTGCATGGGAAGAATCGTGTGCCTGGGTGCAGGAGTCCACGCGCAGGGAACGAGGTGCAGAGCTGAGTGACCGTCGTGTTCCTGAATGTGGGCTGGGGGGTTGCAGGGTGCCCTTTTCCTAGCCCGCCTCRGGCTTTGGGTGCTGTCCCTGGTGCAGGAATGAGAAACTTTGTCTAAGCTTGTTTTTTTTGGAACCGGAAACYGGTGGCCCTACGCCCATCACATAGGCAGGAGCGGTCTCTCCAGCTGTCTGCCTGTCTGTGTCAATGCGRTCTATTTAACTTCTAGGACACCTCTGCATCTGGCTTGCGCTAATGGACATTCGGAGGTTGTGTCCTATTTGGTAGAAAAGAAGTGCAAGCTGGATCCTCGTGACGGCTTCAAGAGATCGCTGCTGATGCAGGTATGTAGAGTATGCGATGCTGTTGTTGGTAGGGCTTATAGGTCATGCACTGTCTCTTGGGTGGTTCTCGACCTAGGTGTGGGTGGAGATTGCGTGGTGACTGGCGCTGAATGGGCRCAGGTTTCCTGCTCTTTGAGGGTGTTGCTGTTTAGTGAGGGTGGCAAGCTGCGGGAGCTGTGACAGAGGGAAGGGGAGKTGCGGGAAACGTTTGCTTTTGTCCTGTGCTGTTTGCAGGCGGTGCAGTGCCAGCAAGAGCAATGTGTTGCCATTCTGCTAGCGCGTGGTGCCAACCCTAACC
>NW_028185304.1:0-1630 GCF_003343005.1 Rhea americana
TGTTTTGTCAACACTGTCCAGCTGCTTCACAGTCWGCAACTACTCGAGCTTTGCACAGCTGAGATAAGGAAAGAGCTCTAGGAGATAAAAGGGGCCCCGAGGATACACTAAAGTGAATCCAGCCTGGGCATCTGACCCGTCCGTCCCACAGCCTGCCAGCACTGACCCCTTGGTGTGGTTCCCGGGGTTCCTCATGGAGTTTGGTGGGTAAGTCCTTCTTAAATTTACTTTGTTGTAACCCGTTACATGCCTTGCCTGCCTCTCAGTGCCTGTATTCAACCCTCCTTTCCCGCATCTTGCAGCCCCCCTTATGGCAGGGTTGGCAGGTATTGGTGTGGAGATGCCTCTGTGGGGACAAAAGGGCAAGACAGAGGCAGGGAGCCACATCCTTGGGTGGCTTGCTACAGGTCAGTGGGCACCCATAGCTCATGAGGGAGCAGAGTGGGTCTCCTCTGAAGCATGGCTGGAGCTTGTAAGTGAGCTGGGGTAACCCCAGACAGGCTACAGGAAATGTTCTCCAAGCTCYGACTGGAGCAAGCTGGGCTGGTGCAGGGAAAGGCAGCAGGGGATCTGGGATGGATCCTACTGACTGCACTGCACACCCTGGGTGAGGTATTGTTAGTGCAGGACCCACAAATTGGGCAGCTGGGAGGCTCTTCCACTGAGGAGGCTTGTCAACTGACCCGAGAGGTGGGAACCACCCCTGTGGAATGAAGGGAAAATCTGCGGCACTGCTGTACGTTGTTATGGCTGACTGCATTGCAGATCACCCACATTGGAAATTGGAGTCGGGACAAGAGGGGACGTGAGATCTCCATCCCCTGGCAGGCCAGGCACTGGTGCGAAAAGAGGATTGGGATCTGGAAATTTGGGACGGTAATAGGTGGGACTGTGATGATCCCCCCACCCTCTGCCCCAGTTCAGTGTGAGACAGCAAGCATGAGGAGGAGGTAGCTGCCTGGGCAGCAGCTTCCTGGACCGAAGGCAGCCAGTACTCAAGGGACCAGCGCTACTTATGATAGTAAAGCTTCAGAGCTGCAGGATAGGCAGGGACACTCTCAGCAGAAGCCCGGTGAAGGGTTCTTAGAATTCCTGTTAAGGTTGTGGCATGATGGGGCAGATGTACTTTGCTTTCCCACAAAGGAGCTTGATGGAAGGGACCTCTCCCCCAAGAGCCCATGCTGCAAAGCCCTCTCCGTAAGAATCGGCAGCAAAGCAAAAGCATATTCCCCTCCCTGATGGCCTGGCTGATGGGTGCAGGGTGCTTAACTTGCCTGACTGTGCAGACACTGATCATGGGCTACCTGAGAGGACTGCTGTCACAGCRGAGAGAAACCAGCTGCAGCAATTAAGAACGTTGTTCGTAATGTATTCCCCCCAGTTTACTGGATCAGCTCAGATCCCTGTGTGTGGATCAGATCAGATCCCTGTGTGAAAAACCATCCAAAGTAAGAGGCTACAAACTGACCGTCATTCCCCCACTCACCACACCTTCAAGTTATGGGGCAGGAGTGGTCGGGGAAGCTGCAGCACTGCTATCTCAGGTAGCAGAGCTGTCGTCTCTTAGCAGAGACAGGAAGGTGGGAAACAGGTGGGAAAACGTGAAACAGAAAGGGTGAGTGGCAGCACT
>NW_028185304.1:3390-4352 GCF_003343005.1 Rhea americana
CTGGGGATCAGCTCCCCATAACAGCTCTGGCTGCTGTGGAAGGTGGCAAGGCAGCATCTGGAGGGGAAATTCCAGGTCTCAGGGTCATCTCTCCTCTTCCTAGCAAGTGGRGAAAAAGGGAGTTAGAGAACTGGGCCAATCTAAGATCGCAAGGCTGAGTATTAACAACTTGGAGAATGATAACAKCAGTCGTGATTGGCTTATAYCCTACCAGGGCRTTCCCCACAGAAAGCTACTAAGCACAACAGAGCTACATGCCAATGTCTATCCCACAAGGGAGTGTTTGGCTTGAGGGCTGAGGGAAGGGCTGCCTAAGGGGTGCAGGCTCTGTCTGCGGAGTGGGAAACCCGTTCCCGTACTATTGGATATGGCCCTTCAGTCCAGGATGCCCAGATCCAGAGGCACAGCATCTTGTGTGGTGTGCTGGCAGAAGGGGCAAAAAGGCTGGGGTGGGTGTTATATTTAGAACCTAACCATGAGGATAACAACAATGAGCTCTTAAAGCAGATTTGGTGTTAGTTAAGGGGTCTTGGGCGACGCTAGTGGATGTTACCATTTGCTATGAAAGTGTGTTGTCACCTTTAGGTGACACAGCGGCAGAAAAAGTCCGCAAGAAACGTGTCTGCCTGAGTGCAGGACGCCGGGCAGGCCTGTTGCCACTGTCCCAGTGCTAGTGGAGGTGGGGGGGGCAGTGCTGTGGGGATTTGAGGTTGGTGCCCTCCCACTAGGGCCAGGTACCCTAGCATCCGCGTTTCTCCTGCCCCTCCTTGATGACACAGCTGTGTGATGTGCAGAGACACCGCGGGGTCGGCCTCACGCCGGCCTGACCTGAAGGTGCGACCTTGGCGTGAGCCCGTGCTCGCTGCCGGGACGGTGAGCCCCCACCGCGGGTGGTGTGTACACCGAGCCTCTGCGCATCCACTCTCCTGCCTCGGCTGGTGCTCTCAGCCCACCATCCTGCC
>NW_028185305.1:0-1121 GCF_003343005.1 Rhea americana
GGTGGCCTCATGTCACTGTCCCCGGCGTCACCACCGTCCTGGTGGCACTGGTGTCCTCGTGTCACCATCCCTGGTGGCATCAATCCTGGTGGCACCATCAGCCTGGTGGCACCGGTGGCCTCGTGTCACTTTCCCCGGCGTCACCACCGTCCTGGTGGCACCATCAGCCTGGTGGCACCGGTGGCCTCGTGTCAGTCCCTGCCGTCACCAATCCTGGTGGCACCATCAGCCTGGTGGCACTGGTGGCCTCGTGTCACTGTCCCTGGTGTTGCCAGTGTCCTGGTGGCCCCAGCATCCTGGTGGCACTGGTGTCCCCAATGTCACCGTCGTGGTATCACTGGTGTCCTAGTGTCACCGGTGTCCCTAGTGATGCTGGCACGGTGGCATCACTGGTGTCCTGGTGTCCCCAATGTCACCRTCATGGTGGCATCACTGGTGTCCTGGTGGCACTGGTGTCCCCAATGTCACCATCATGGTGGTTTCACTGGTGTCGTGGTGGTACCAACATCCTGGTGGCACCATCATGGTGGCATCACCGGTGTCCTGGTGTCACTAGTATCCTGGTGACACCGGTGTCCCCAGTGTCACCGGTGTCCTGGTGTCCCCAGTGTCCTGGTGTCCCCATCCTTCACTGGTGTCAACGGTGTCCTGGTGTCACTGGTGTCCCGGTGTCACTGGTGTCCCCGGTGTCCCAGTGTCACTGTCCTGGTGTCACTGGTGTCACTGGTGCCCCAGTGTCACTGCCCTGGTGTCACTGGTGTCCCCAGTATCACTGGTGTCCCCAGTGTCCTGGTGTCACCGGTGTCCTGGTGTCACTAGTATCCTGGTGACACCGGTGTCCCCAGTGTTACTGGTGTCCTGGTGTCCCCAGTGTCCTGGTGTCCCCATCCTTCACTGGTGTCAACGGTGTCCTGGTGTCACTGGTGTCCCGGTGTCACTGGTGTCCTGGTGTCCCCAGTGTCCCAGTGTCACTGTCCTGGTGTCACTGGTGCCCCAGTGTCACTGCCCTGGTGTCACTGGTGTCCCCAGTGTCACTGGTGTCACCAGTGTCCTGGTGTCACCTGTGTCACCGGTGTCCCAGTGTCACCATCCTGGTGTCCTGGGTGTCACTGGTGCCCCAG
>NW_028185305.1:8961-10513 GCF_003343005.1 Rhea americana
AACCCACCCCCAGACCCCCCATTAGACCTCCCAAACCAAGCTCAACCCCCACCCCCAACTCAAACCGAACCGCCAACCCCCGAGCGACCCACAACGCAGCGCGAAGCGCCGGTGGTGGAACCCCAACGGGACGTCGCCCTTCACGCCGGCGCCGGCGGTGGTTCACTTGTAGGTCCAACAAGCCGCCGCCCAACCCTGAGCCTTGCAGAGCTGCCGGTGCTTGAGGAAGCAGGGCCGGGCGCGGAAGCGGCGGCCGCAGTCGGCGCAGGCGTGCCGGGCGCCGCCGTGGGTCTTCATGTGCTCCGTGAGGTGGTGCTTGAGCTTGAAGCGCTTGTCGCACACGGCGCAACCGAACGGTCGCAAGCTCAAGGTCAACGTGATGTGCCGGTCGCGCTTGGGCTTCACGGCGAAGCGTTTGCCGCAGAGGCAACCGAAACGTTTGCCGTCAGCCGCCGCCGGCACCTTCACGGGGCCGTGAAGGGGTTGGCCGGCGGGCGGCGGCGGAGGCGCCGGCAGCTCGTTGCCGTGAAGGTCCAAGGGCTTCCAAGCCGCTTGGGGCAAAGCGGTGGCCGCGGTGGTGGCCACCACCGGCGCCGGCTCTTCGGCCCCGAGGAAGCCGTCGGCGTCTTCTTGCTTGACGTAGGTCTCCGGCGCCGCTTCGCCGGCGCCGGCGSCGTCTCCGTCGCGCGCGGCGGCACGCGGTGGTGGTTCTCCATCGTCTTCGTCGTCCTCCTCGCCTCGCCCGGGCGCCGCGGGGATTCGGAGGACGGCGGCGGGCGCCGGCGCTTGACCGCGGGCGACCCAACGGCGTTGGCCGCCCTCGAGCTCCTTGAGGATCTCGGAGCAGCGGTCCACCACTTGCCACATCTGCAAACCGCTGGCCACCAGCAGGTGACTGGGCAGAGCCTCCAGGAGCACCGTGAGGCGACCCGAGTAGATGAGCTGGAGGAGGTTGCCGAAAGCATCCGGCTCGATGACGCCGGGCAGGACGAGGCAGCTGGTGTCRCGGAGCGCCAGCTTGTCGTGGAAATAGGGCGACGAGGCGGCCAGGACGCTCTTGTGCGCCGGGAAAACGCGGCCGCCCACGTGCACGGCGACGTCGCAGAACTGGCCGGCCAGGCGCTGCCGGTTGAGGGCCTCCAGCAGGACGGCGGCGTACTGCGGGAACTCGAGCTGCACGCTGCGCGCCGCCGGCTCCATGCCTGCCGCGGAGCCGGACGCAAGGGAACGTCACCGGGGACGCCGGGGACGCCCGGCGAAACGGCCCCGAGGGCGCCGCGACGCGCCTGGGGGCCACCACCATCATCTCGAGAACATCGCCGCGGCCCAAAGGACACCGGGGGGGACGGTAAAGGGGCCCCGAGGGCGCCACGATGCGCCTGGGGGCCACCACCATCATCTCGAGAACATCGCCGCGGCCCAAAGGACACCGGGGGGGACGGTAAAGGGGCCCCGAGGGCGCCGCGACGCGCCTGGGGGCACCACCATCATCTTGAGAACATCGCTGTGGCCCGAAGGACACCGGGGGGGACGGTAAAGGGGCCCCGAGGGC
>NW_028185306.1:0-155395 GCF_003343005.1 Rhea americana
AAGGGACCTCTGGAGGTCATCTAGTCCAACCTCCCTGCTCAGCAAGAACACCTAGAGCATGTTAGACAGCGTTGCATCCAGGTGGGCCATGAAGATCTCCAGAGAAGGAGACTCCACAACCTCTCTGGGCAACCTCTTCCAGGGCTCTGTCACTCTCACAGTGAAGAAGTTTCCCCTCACATTCAGGCAGAACTTCCTGTGGTTCAATTTCTGCCCAYWGCCTCTTGTTCTGTCACATGGGACAACTGAAAAGAGTTTGTCCCCGTCCCCTTGACACCCTCCCTTCAGGTACTTATACACATTGATCAGATCCCCCCCTCGGTCTTCTCTTCCCCAGGCTGAAGAGGCCCAGCTCTCACAGCCATTCCTCATGGGGCAGATAGATGCTCCAGCCCTCTGATCATCCTTGTAGCCCTGTGCTGGACTCTCTCCAGTAGCTTCAWGTCTCTCTTGTTCTGGGGAGCCCAGAACTGGACACAGTACTCAAGAAGAGGCCTCAGCAGGGCTGAGGAGAGGGGCAGGATCACCTCCCTCCACCTGCTGGCAACACTCTTCCTAATGCACCCCAGGAGACCATTGGGGGCCTCTTGAGGCCGCTTCCTGGCCCCAAGGGCACATTGCTGGCTCATGGTCAACCTGTCATCCACCAGCACTCCCAGGTCTTTCTCTGCAGAGCTGCTGCTCTCCAGAAGGTCAGCCCCCAGCTTGTACTGGTGCCTAGGGTTATCTCTCCCTAGGTGCAGGACTCTGCACTTGCTGTTGTTGAACCTCATGAGGTTCCTCTCCACCCAGCTCTCCAGTCTGTCCAGGTCTCTCTGCACGGCAGCACAGCCCTCAGGTGTGTCAGCCACTCCTCCCAGCTTTGCATCAGCAGCAAACTTGCTGAGGAGGCACTCTGTCCCCTCATCCAGGTCATTGATGAAAAAGTTGAACAGGATGGGACCCAGTAGTGAGCCCTGGGGGACACCACTAGCCACAGGCCTCCAACTAGACTCCACGCCACTGATGACGACCCTCTGAGCTCTGCCTTTCAGCCAGTTCTCAATCCGCCTCACTGTCCACTCGTCTAACCCACACTTCCTGAGCTTATCTAGGAGGATGTTGTGGGAGACAGTGTCAAAAGCCTTGCTGAATTCAAGGTACACCATGTCCACTGCTSTCCCCTCATCTACCCAGCCAGTCATTCTATCATAGAAGGTGATCAGATTGGTTAAGCAGGATTTCGCCTTGGTGAATCCATGCTGGCTACTCCTGATCACCTTCTTTTCCTGCATATGTCTGGAGATGACATCCAGAATGAGCTGGTCCATCACCTTCCCAGGTTGAAATACTTCTCTCTACCATAATTGCTAAGTTGTAAACTGATACTGAAGAACTTCATTTAAAACAAACAAAATGAAACAGATGTGAAGAAACTTAGAAAATCAATATTTTTCCTTCTGCAGACACAGTATTTCAACTTCCAGTTTATTACTTAACTTTCCATTTTGTTAAGAAGGTGGTTGTTTAAAAAACACCGTTGTCTGGTATCATATTTCTGTAGGCATGTCTGCAGAATAGATAGGTCCCCCTATGGCAACTGTTCAGTTCCTCCTGTAGTTTAATCATAATAACTAAAATATACTCAGAAATGACTGTTGCTTATGGAGCCTTATTTTCCATACCTTTTGCTGCAGCTAATTTTATAGCCTCAAATGCAAAATTTCTTAATTGTGTCTGTAAATCATCTTACTTTCAGTAGAGGAATTATCTTCTTCAAAGTGTTGTCTAGCCAAAAAACTTCATTCTTGTTCTTTTAGGCACCTTAGTAATCCCTATATTGTCACCTCCAGTGTAGGCCAAGGTATCTGTGTCTACAGATGTGTCAGCTGGYTGTTTTGTCTATGTGTAAGAGAAATGAAAGATGTGTAGCCTATCAATTCCAAGGGATGATTTTTAAACTCTGATCCTTTATAGCCCTCTCAGGGCTTACCCAATCTTGAGGCAAATAATTATACAAGAGTATGACTACAATGCAGTGCATAGATAATACGTAGTGCCCCTTTAGATCTTGCCAGTTATGATGCCCTTCATTCTGGTTATTCCAGCACTGGTTTTGACAATATTATTCTTAGAGGCACGTAGAAGTAGAGGAGGCCAAGACACCCCACTTCCATTTTAGAGGGAGAGGCCTTTGCTCCAGTTCTAAGCAGAGGAATTTTGTCCATTACTCCGTAAAGGACTGTTGTATCATATGCAATTCCTTTTTCTCTCTGACATGAAATTGTAGTGGCAGCAGGTCTTGGCAGAGGGACAGTGAGGTGGCAGCAGGTCCCGTGGGTGAAGGCCATGGCAGTGACTGAGAAAGAAAGGAGGAGAAACACTTACCGTTGAAACTCGACTACAAAATTCCTGGCAGCTACTGCTATAAACAGCTGAGGTAATACCTTTGGTATGCGACAGTCATATAAAATTCAGGATGGTATAAGATATCATCTATTCAATGAATTTATTTTTCCATGGCAGGTTGACTTTCATCTTTTGGTTGCACCTCCCTGTATTATTTGTCCAGTAAAGTCAGTAAAAATCTGTGAATCTTTAGGCAGAAATAATAATAATAATAATAAATGTTAGGTATATTAGGTTTTCTGCATTTTGGGGATTGATAAGAAATGATTAGTGAAGAATGCTTAGAACCAGAGGGATTAATACGATTTGCTCTTGAGGATTTCCATAATTTGGAAGTGCGTCATGCTTAAGTATCTTTGCCACAGCATGTTTTCCAGGGATCAGAACAGACTTTTTTTTTTGAGAGTTTTTATTCAATTAAAGATTAAAAAATAAATCTTTGAATTGCATTAATCTTTTCGTGAAGCAGAACTTCTCCATTTTTTACAAAGGAGACTACATATATGTTTATTGCGGTGGAGTTGATTTTTTTTTTAATTGCTCCATTAATTGTTCTTAAGGATTTTATAATCAAGATTAGGGTTTTGTATTTTTGTAGGTTTTTTTAATGTCTGCCGTGGAAGATAATATTATTAAAACATATCCCATGAGGCAGTTTTTTAGCCTCTTTCCACCCCACCTCTAATGGCTTTGTATCAGTTTAGCCACATCAGTCTTCCAACCTGAGTCTTGCCATCAGGAAGCAGATTGTACCTAAGCTGAATGCAAGGATCTCCAGATGGTAAATCTTTTAGTCAACTTGATAGAGCTGTTGGTTTTCTAATGTCACCTAAAGATTTTCCATGGAATAGAATAGCAACTGAATATATCGGCACGTGCAAACTCATCTTCTCTCAGTCCATGGGAACATCAGATTTCATATATGGACTCCGCTTGAATTTGCAGGGAGAGCATGGAAAAGGCTTTGTGAAGCCATCTGGTTTGTTCCCTTAACTGAAATGAAGCAGTCTGTAAGCAGATCGTTTTAGTGGCTGCTTCCTTATAAGCCTGATGAGGAAAGTAAGATAAATACGATCTCACATTTGTGAGCAAGACCCAAATTCTCCCTCCCTCAAAATTGCTATCAATCACTAAATTTGAGAAAATCAGCTTTTAGTAGAAATACATCACTTGATAAGGAACATATAAAGGTATGCATTTTTAAATAAAATTATTTCTGATATAAATATCTAAGCCATRCGTCTGAAAATAATTGATGAAGCTAATTCAAATGTGTATCTAGACACTATGTATGCCTCTTAAATTAAGAAGAGAATAAAAATATCTTTTCCTACATTTAAAGTACTTAATCAAAGCAATGTACTCTCCTGTAGATAAATAGAATCATCATCCCTCATTTTTGGACTCTCTGCCTGGATTCTGAGTATGGAAAAGAATTAGACTGAAGGCTTTAAAATTAGATCTCACCTGTGTCTCCATAAATACTAATAAAATGGAAGAAAATACCTCATTTTCCATGCCAGACTTGATAAACATCACAATTTTTTGGCAAAATTAGTGAGAGATTGGATTAACTGCAGCATGCTTGTTGAGCAGGGGGTTAAATTTCTGAACCAGGCAGCCAGCTCTGCATGCTGCTTTGCAGCAGTTTGCAGGTGTTGTTAGGATAGTAGCCATTTGTGGTTAAAACTCTCAATAACCCAGTGATTCTGCTGAAGCCTTTTAAGAGAATGTTGAGAAACTCAGTAAGCTTCTGGTTCCTTAGAGGTTTATGGGCATAAATGAACAAAATGAGGTCCAGATGCATGGATCAGCTCAAAACAGTCTTCCTCACTAAACAGATTCAGAAAATTCTCTATGTTACTCTAAGAAATAATCAAAATGTGTCTCTTGGGGCTTTTTGTTGCAAATGCGAAACATTAACTGTTCTAATAATAAACTTCAAAATTAAAAAAAATATATTGTTCACTGTGCCAATATTTCCAGCAGTAAGGGAGAGCACAACAAAAGCAGGAAAGTGCCTATGAATTTATTATTTCAGGATGAGTGTTAGAAATATATATATTAGTTGTATTATAATAATTCCTCGGGGAAAAATTAAAGGGCTGATTACAGGTACCATTAAATGAAATGCCAGTGCATGGTAGCACCAAGAAGAGCCAAGGATGTTAGCAAAAAACTGCAGACTAATGACTAAGGCAGTGGGTGAAACCGTTCATTGCTGTGGTGTTTGGTGCATGCTTATTAAGCCAGGTGATCTGATCAGCATGTAGTCAAAGCAGACACAGTACTTCGAGCCTTACTAAACAGATAATTAAAAAACAACATAGCAAATCAACTGTTTGCAAGTTCATTTTGGTCTGCCATATGGGGAGGGAGGCAGGCGGGGTTCAGGGAACCTAAAAGTCAAAAAATTTTCTGGTAGAAAAAAGGACATTTGCTAGAAGGGGCAATTATGGAGAGTATCAAGCAGTGCAAATCTTTTCCTAAAATCCAGGATCTCTAGGCAAGCCAAGTCTCTTAAACATTTGGTAACATAGTTCGACCTAAATGCATTGATGCCTTTCTGTGCCTGAGCTAAGGCTTCCTTTGAGCACCGAGCACCCAGAGCGGACATACAGGAGTAGGTCTGCAGGAGTTAGTTTCAGTGCGATTGAACTTGTTGATCATGCCTCAGCATCAGCCCTGTGCCACAGTCAGCCTTACTCAATGGAAAAGCAGCTGAATGCCTTTACAGATTATTACTTTACTACCCCCATTTTTTCCATTATCTGGATAATGAGAAAGAGAGTGTTTTGGTTTTGGTGACTGTAATGGAGATGAGCCTGATTTGCTGATGCCTTATTAATACAAAGCAATTTATATGAAGCAGAACCATTTTTTATTTGGGATGAGGTATATGCAGGGAAATCACTTTGTATTAAATCTTTTTTTTTTCTTTCTTTTTTGTCCCTTTGCACGGCATGAAGTTCCTCCTGTGACTCCTAACTCTGCCATAGATTACTGGTAAGTACAACACTGAATGAAGTCTTTTATTTTGTTCAGGATTTCTCTAAAAGGTATTTCAAACAAGTATTTTTATGGGAAACTCAAAGGGTAATTAGATATTACCTGAGAATATCTGCCACTGACATTTATAACATGAGTATAGTCCTTCTCGTTTCACAAAATGACAAGACATGCAAACTAAAATGAAAATTATTGGGCTAAAATCCAATCAAGTTACTTTTAATTCATGAATTAAAAAGAACTTACTAAGCTACATAAAGAGGCATCTGTCAAATAGTGGTTCCACTAGTCTTAGAAAGTTGTAATATTTTGGAGGGCTATATTTTATTTCCTGGAGTAGTATCATTCCAGTAAAAAATAAATACAAATTATTGTATCATTCTAGTGATTGATAATGAGATGTAACACTCATTTCTAGCTTTACCATGTGAAGCCAGAAGTCCAGATCTCTCTAGGATTTTAGTGACTGTGAGCAGTTATCATTGGATGATTATCCAGCAATCTGTGTGAAATGCATTAGTGATTTGTTGGGCAGTGTAAGCAGACCTGCATTGCTGCTGTGTCTGCTCGCTATATAAAAAGACAGGAGAACTCTCCAGAGATGTCAGTCTGGCACCTTTCACAAGGTTTACACTTACTTACTATTTATTATTAATTGTTATGTGCTTGCAGCACACTTGACATTGTAAGTACAAAGATACAGTCACTGCCATGAGGAGCTTAACTTCAAAAGATAAGCAAAACCACTCTTTTGTGCTATAAGAAATATAGTTTACTTTGGATTTTGTTCAGATTTTCTGAAATTCACGTAGTGCAGGTTTCAAGGTTATGTAATGTTTCTTTACTGAATTTCACATTACCCAGTTCAAAGTGAAAGAACTGTCAGAGAATAGTTGGTTATATACAGTGTGACAGATTTCACTGTTCTGAACAATTGGTCCCAACTGCTCTCATTTCTTATTCAAAGTTTCAAACTGTTCTTGAAAGCTATCAAATTTCATGTTAATCTCCTCAAGGGAAGAACGAACAAGCCTCTGGATGGGAAGACAAGTTGGAGTCATTACATATTGAGTAGAGGGAGAGGCATAATATTACTCAGAAAAGGCTTCAGACTCGTCTTTGTTCCCTTCTCCATAGTAAAGGAGAAAGTTGTGTGTTTTTCTGGGAGCAAAAAGGGGTTTTATAGGTGAAGCAAAGGTGACATTCCATTAAATAAATAAAGTACATACAGTACCCTGCTTGTTATAACTCAAACGCATATAATTTTATTTGTATGTATCTTCCTCCCTAGTAAGAATTACTATGTGACACATTTGGTTTTTTTTAATGCCCACAGTTATACTTGCTCACTTGCATTCATTTCAGAGGACCAAACATTGTCACCAGTGTTTGGAATGTTCCATAACTAGTAAAATGCTAAATGTTAGGATATGGGTAGATGAGAAGGAATTTTATAATTTTCTGGGGGAAAAAAGTGAAACAGGTTAAAAAAAGGAAAGAGGAAATGGGTGATGTGAAGCATGCAGAGAAAGAGGGGTACAAATTTTTTAGGAAAAAGAAAAAACAGACAAATGTGATCCAATAATGACAAATATCAAGTTTCTCTGTAACAGTTTCTGAATACTGTGTATTTTACTTGTAGCAGGCCAGTCTGTGACTGACTCAGTTGTTTTAGTTTAGCACAGCAGATTATAGTGGAAAAAAAGAGAATCGGTAGCAGTTACCCAGCTGGCTGCCTTGGGGACTCCTCACTGGACAGCTGTTAAGGGACAATGTCAGAGCAAATGAGTCAAATTCCTGGCTCTGCTACCCCAGCTCCTACTGAAGCTGAGCAGGCAGGCTAGAGGCCTGGAGCTTGTCAGGAATGCAGGAGCTCTGGCTGCAGAAAAAGGGGAGCTCTCTTCAAAGAGAAGTAGTATGTGTCTGGAGTTGTTCCACTTCCTCCTGTTCAGTATATAGGAAATTAGGGCATCTTGAAATAATAAGCTTTAGTCAAATAGATACTACATATAGAACTGCTTTAAATCCTTTTCCCCTCAATACCTTATTCTTTCTGTTAAATTAGAGCTGCCTGGTCACAGTCTACTCACCAGATTCCCAACTGTAATATCTGTAGGTGCCAGTCTCAGCTGGAACTGGGTAAGCACAATTCAGAAAAATTTTAAGACAGTCACTCAGCTCACTATGATTTCACTTTTCAGTTCAGGATATGACTGGATATACCTCATTAACATTACAATCCTGTCTGTAGCATACAGAATCTTTTCCATAGAGGTATTTTAGTCTGTAAATAATCTAGTCTAAACAATTTAAAAGGATCACAAATACTTAGATTTACTTTGTCTGCAGTAAGTGTAGTCTAAAGGGATCTCGTTTTAATAGGCCAGGAGCAATACTGATCCAAGTATAGCTTCTCTCAAAATGTGGCTAAGGGGAGGCGATCAACTGATGAAAAAGGCCAACTGAATACTGAAAGTGCATTAGAATAGCCAGAGAAGGAAATAACAGATCTAGGATCGATCTACCAGATACTTATCAGCAAATATAAGCAAAATTGACTTAGACAGTGAATACTAAAGACAACTTCAATGTAATGATGCAAATATAGATAATTGAAAGTATTCTGCATGTTTGAAACTCCTGACTGTGTAGTCAGCCTTAAAATTAAGCATTCTGGATAGCATCTGAGCACCATACATGAATAGAAAGGGGAATATATATACAGAGGACTGTAAGGCTATCAGCATCTATAGTGCTGGAAAAGGAGTTCTGAATTCTTTAAAAGGTGGCAGTATGTAAAATTAGACCTAGACTTAGCTTCAACATAGACAAATACTCTTTTAATTGATGATATTCATTTGTCAAAAGGGTTAGAGAAAATAACTTCATGCATGATGCTTCATCAACTAATTACTTTATATTTGCTGACTGAGATTTTGCATAACAGTAGGCTAAGATCTTTTAAAACTTCCATTGCTTGGATTTTCAAAATATTTGAATATATAATGCTTTGTTCTTCTTGAAAACAGAAATATAGATAATAGGCACATTTGAAAGATTAAGAAGTTATTGCAGACAGCATAGCATAGCATATCCACACTACCCTATAGAGAAGTGCACACATTTGTGTTTATTACAGGCACACAAAATATCTCTCATCAGTTCTATTTCTAATGACCCAAACAAGTTCTTGTTTCCAGTCTATCTCCTATGCTGTCTTATCTGGATATGACTTAGTCTGGTTTGGATATGGCTTACTCTGATGCTGTCTCCACATCATCTGGGTACATGCAGGGAAACACTGAGAGCACTTCCTCAGTTCCTGTGTCCTTCACTGCAGCATCTGTAGGGAAATCAGGCCTTGCAGACCTTAACTACAACATGTAACCATTGCGTGATAAAGGTATACTTGCCTAGATGCAAGTACCTATTACATGAAAAAACAGATTTTACAAAAGCGTATTATTTGGTAAGTTTTTCTATGCTTTGCAGAAAAAGGTATAAATTGCTGAGTTTGAAATGTCTGCTCCCAAATGTAGTAGGTTCCCAACTTACTGGTTAAAGGAATTTTTAATGTAAGCAAAGAAACATATTTTCATTCATTTCCACTATACAAAATTGTTGTACACTTTGTGCAAAATTGTTTTAAAAAATAATAATATAAAAATCACACATGTAATGGCTTCAGCTTGCAAATGTAATCCTGAAAGTCAAATGCAGCAGCTGCAATGCACAGCTTCACACAGACATGTGCTAGGAATACCTTGAGAAGCACAGTTAACACTTGAGAAGGAAAACCTTCAAAATACAGAGAAAATTTAGGCACAACCGTACAGAAAAAGTCATACATTGTTTTTTGCAATGATATTTTTCAATAATAAACTCAGGAATTTTAATTTACTAAAAATAGTACAATTCTAAGACCTAAATGTAAACAAGAACAAAAGCACAATTTTCTACTATATTCCATATTACATTTTATTCAGCTATTTATTCTGTTTGTTTTTTGATAAAGCTGATTTATTTGGGGAATATAATTCTTTCCCCCACTGAAATGTTTTTTAATGGACAAGGTAATCTTTCAGAGTATGGATTTTATCATCTCTTTTTAAATCATTATTTTGTTTTCTTTCGCAAAATTAATCATTTGTTCTGCATTTCACTTGCAGGATTTCCATTGAAAAATTATCTAAAACATCTTTAGTAATTATTTTTCTTGTTATTGTTACAAGCTTAGGATCCTTTGGAAGACTGTTGCATTATATGCCTGTAATTATTTCAACTCCCTCATGTTTCTGTTCAATAAAAAGGTAAGATCAGTAGCTCTTGGCCCGTAATAGCTTTGCAGAGCTCCTTGTCTCTGCAGGCAACAAATCACAACCTGTATAAGCTGTGAATTCCCTGCGCTGCAAAAGTCTTGTAAGTTCTCTATTATTCACCATGTATCCAGAGATTGTGTGAATCTTCTTTCTTTAGTAGCTGTATGTACAAATCAGATAGACTGCAAAGATATTTGGGAATAGAGATATTCCCTGGAGCATGCAGAAGGAGTCCTGGGAGTATTCTGTAAGCTTGGTGTATTCTGGTGGCTATTCGTTGTCAGACAAAGAAAACTGTAATTCTAAGACTTCAGGTTCATGCTGGATATAAAATATGCAAAGCATGGCACATAGACATTTTAATCTAAGTAAATGTTACTGATGCATCTTAAAGAGCTGAGAGAACTGATCTTTCAGGAAAGAAGACCACCTTTTATACTGCACTGAGTAGTTTTCAAGCAAGTGTTTAGGCATTTTTATGGCACCTTCTTGTTGTGTGTTGGAGGATAGATTCCAAATGTGAAGTAATTACTGCTCTTCTGCTGCTCCTAAGATGCACAAAAATGCTTCATTATGATTTAATTGCATTGACAAACTTTGTCCAGAAAATTGTTTGTAATGAAAATTTTGAAATATTAATGAAAGAGCGATACAAAAGCAACCAGTGGGAAGCTGGCTTGTCACAGCTTGCATAGACCTGCTGCTACTCCTTATTTCCAGCTTCAAATCTCAATTAAAAGATGGCTAAAAATACAGAAAATGCTTTCCCACTATTATAATCTTAAGAGACTTCCAGAGCTCACTTAAGACAGTTATACTGTTCCAAGTGGACTGGCAGGTAGTGAGCATGAACAATGATATAAGAAAAAGATGACCCATAAAGCGTTGTCTCTGTGAAGAGATATGCTCAAATGATACTGAAAAGTTTGAGAACCCTGAGATATTTTGGAATGTTTTTCAGTATGGTCTAAAAAAAAATGGTATGTGCATATACACTCAGTATTCACAGCACTAATGGGAGTCCTTGAGAACATTAAGGGCAGATTCCATTTTACTGCAATAGCAGAAGATAGATGGTTAAGCAACACATTAGTAACAAGAATTAGAAGAACAGGAGAAAAATTATATGTAATTTTATCTCTGTCTCTGAATGATGTGTCTTGATATATCAAGCACGGGGACTTTGGTTGAAATAACTGAGATTAAGCAGTGAAGGCTTAATGAGCAATATTATTACTCATTATAGTTAGCATTCCTTTAGCAAGCCTCAGAAAATGTGACATTCAAAACACCAGATGACTGCCAATCTTATTCCAAATTTATAAGCAGTAAAAATGACCATCTAAAGAACTAAATGCCATTTCCAAGTAAAATAGTAAATACTTTTGGATTCTAACAACAAAAAATTAGAAGCTAAGTTTGTAATTATGGTCAATTAGCACGTGGGTAAATCTTATTGAGTTATTCTTTTTTGACAAGATCATAGATCTATTTAAAAAGGCAAATGTAGAATTGTAGTCCGAATTTTTAAGGCATTTAGTATAGCAATTTGCTTTTAATAACCATTGACTTTATTTGGAAATAATAGAGAATATATTAGGTGGGCAGCAACTTGGGCCAATTGATTTTGAAATATTACTAATAAGGAGATGCAATTGAATGGTGTTGTTTCTAGGAAGGAGCCCCTATGAATGCATTCTTTGTTTGGGGTTGTTGGCATTTTTGTCAGTAATATGAACAATATTGTAAGGTTTTTGATAATAAATTTGTAAATGACATGAAAAACTATGGAGGTTAACAGTGTTACGTGTGGAAGGTWGGTTAGTATTACAGGTCAAACTGGATAGTCTGGTCAAAAAATGATAGCTRGATGTATTTTAATGTATTTTAATACAGCCAAATGCTGTAAAACAATTGGGACTTATATAGGCTATGTTTATAGGCTCATTTTCAAATGAATCAAGAATGAAAGACTTAAAAGCYGAAAAAACACCTCAATGTGAATGCTTGGTGTGACCATCTGGGAAAGAAGGCGAATGTGATCATGAGGTGAACAGCAAGTAGAAGCAGGAGGTGAACTTTGTATGAGTATGCTTCGTATGTTTTGCACTGATACTATTTCTTTAGAGTATTCTGCCTTCTTTTCAAGAAAGATTTTGAAGTGTTACAGAATGACTGAGGGAGAGCCACAGAAGTGTTTTGAAGGACTGTCAATGAAATTTAACTCAATAACTTAAAGAACATTGACTTAAAGAACTCAATTTATGAATTTACTCAAGAGAAATTTAAGAAGGGAGTATGACTGCTGAAGAAAACATTATGATGAGACTTCTGATGATGGCATAATATGACCTAACAGCCAGCAATTGATATTAGATACATTAACCTTACAAGATACAGTTTATTGTGAATAAATGTTGGAACAGCTTAATGAGAATTGACATAGCACTGGTCTGGGCCTTTAAGTCAGGGTCAAGGCAAATCAGATTAAAACTGTTCACTTCCACTTTGGAATTTGTTAGTTTAGGAATTCCTTTATTCATTTCCTTCTTACAAGAATACTTTCTTATAGCCAGTAAGGGCAGTCCTGCTGTAAGACCATGATTGTAATCAAATTGTGTGCTTTAGAGGTCAAGAAGGAATTTTCCTCTGCTACATAAATTAGTTAGCTGTATTCTGTTTATTCTTTTTTATGTGAATTACTTTGAGGCAACATAGATAAGCAACTGAGGATTAAAAACTTTTCAGAATATACCTGTATACTGACGCAATAGTTGTAATTTTATTAGATGCCAGTTGTACCTTGTTTATGAACTCAGATTTAAATTGATTGTCAGGCTTGGGGCTGCAGTTCAGAGAAAGGGTTTGAAGGGTTTTTATCTTCTTCTCTTCTGCAATCCCTTGATACATTTCAGCTAGCCGTCACTTGATGGTAGAGGGAGTGTCAGTGTTTTCCATTCTATGTCCCATGTCACACAATTATTTCGTCTCCTCCTGATATAAGTCAAAATAAATAAAACCTTGGTTTCATTAGAGGAATAATTGGATGAAATTTAGTGGAGTGAAGCTCAGACTGTATGTTGTAGTCTGTAGGACCTTAAGTCCTAGGAAACAGTGTTTCTTATACTTTCAGATTTTCAAAATCTACAAAATTAAGACATGACAGACAGCTGGGCTTGGCTAGCTACTTGAAATTTTCCATTCACCTCCCTCCTTTTATATATATATATATATATATATATTTATTTTTTATTTTTTTGCTTAAGATCACTTACATCTCTGAAAGCGTCTGGAGCTGAGTAAGTCATCAGTAATTAGCATTAATTTCTGTATTTGTATTGAAAATACTTAAGATTAATTCTCTGCAGTGGAACTGAAATTTAAACATACTGTTCCAGTTCTAAGACTGGCACTAATACAAAACTCTACTACTCTAGGAGACTGGGGCTGGGAGTGGTGAAGAAAAATGTCAGCATAGCTCTACAACCAATGTTAGAGTAACCGTACTTAGGGTTACTGTTTGGGATACAGCAATTATGTAATTAGTGTCCTCACAGAAGTGCTATGTTGCAAACTGGGGTGGGAGATGACATGACTTTGCTCTGAGTCTTGAAGGAGAGGGATAGGAAAGTTCAGTGAGTAATCTGTTTCCAGGAAATGGGTACATCAAAATAGAAATCCTGGAGGAAGGCTTGAGACCACAGAGCTGTGGTTGTACTCAGGAAGTTCTATCAGTGTTTCTGTTTGAATACCACAGGAGTCCTCACATCTCTGGTTAGGGAGTCCTCACATCTCTGGTTAGAGAGACCTCAGTCTCCTTCCCAAGTGACTCCATTTAGACATGGAGCTTTTAGCTAGCTTCAGCCAATTTTTCTAGTGCAGGAGTAGCGATAGATTTGCATTGCTTTATTTCTTCTTTAACCTCACCTTTAAACCAAAATCTGAATTTTGCAAGGCGGTGACTCAAAGCTGACTTAAATTGAGGTACTGATTTTGGGTGGAAGATGCTCTCTGACAGGGCTGTGATAGGCATCTGAACACTGCACTGTAAGTGAAAGATAAACAGTAGAGTCATGTCTTTCTGAAGGTCATGTTGCCACAACTTCCAATAAAAATGAAAAAATGTTGAAGAAATAAATATGCTGAAGTAAATAAATTTGTTTCATTGAAGTAACGTACAAAATAGAATTTGCTGAATTCATCTGAGATGACCTGGAAACAAAAAGGAAGAGGAGAGTATTTTTCCTCATTGACCTCTAACAGTTATCTATGTTTGATCCACTCACAGCTAAATCTTGAAGAGTGATTTACTGGCAGTGACTGAGGAAAGGGGAACTTCTGCAATAGAGTTTTGTGGGGTTTCATTGTTTTACAGTGTAGAATTCATCCAAAGTGAATTATCATCAAAAGATAATGTATTTAAACCACAAGGCTTTTCATGTTCTGCTTTGGTCAGTTCATGGTTAATTTTTCACTCTGCCTGACAGCAAGCCAAACAGTGGCTCGCAAGGACATTCAGTTTACTTTTCTCACGTAGGAAAATGAAAAAGAGACAGCTGTGTCAAAAAGATGAGCAAGATAAGCAAAATAATGTCTCTTTTCAAAAATAACACAGAGCTGTATGGCTCTTTGTCCTGTAAGCTTCAAAATACTGTTGCTGGCTATATAATTATTGTATTAATTGTTTTTAGTTCAGAGTTTACTTAAGCAAAAGTGTCTTTCAGTAAATGAATTAATTGTCTCCAAATGAAAATCTATTCTGGCAAGGAACACAAATTTTTTAAAAGAAGGCGTTCTAGGAGTTACTCAATTTTCTCTAGATATGATAGAGTTCAGATCTTTTTTAAGACTTGTATGTAGTGCACTGAAGCTCAACACTGGTCATGTGAGCATTTAAATTTTAAGTTAAATGCATAAGCAAACCTGAGTATATAKAGAGAGTTAACAAGGAAATATCCTGCTAAATAAATACACAACACACTGGATATCAGTCAGCCAAGGCCTGAGCTAGAGAACCTGAGAACTGTAGGACCTGAGAACTGTAGGGTGTAGCTGACAGCACCTTGAATACTCTTGCTCTACAGGGGCTATTCTCGACTTGCAAAGAAGGTTTGGAAGAGCTAGCAAGTTGTACCACAGTGTCTCTCAGACTGAACACAGATTCCACGTTTAGGTCAAAGATATTGAACTAAAAGACCAGTCTCATTCTTASTAATCTTTGCATTGGTGAAAGACAACTGAAGACAGAGAGGCATGCTCTGACCTATAGACCTGTGCATCATTTTCTCTAACCCTCTGGATAATGCAAAGGCTGAGCAAGGTCTTTTACCTTGGAGTACTTGTAGTGTGCCAGTCTAACATCTGAGCATGAAACCTCTACTTACTGCTCAGTAACTCCTCTACTGAATGCAGCTGCACATGTTAGAGACCTCGAAAATTACCGTTAACATAGGTACATTTTTAGGTAAACATGAGTTCTTACATGGTAAGCTATGAAAAAATGCCTTAGAGCCTCATGGGGAGAAAAGCAAGAGATCAAAGAGAATCATTGTGACTGGAAGCATCCAGACCACGGAAATAAGAATAGAATCCAAGTGTTGGAATATTTTTTTTGATGGGGACCAAATAGTTCTGTTGAAAGCATTTGGCAAATCACCTGTATCTTTCCTACCCTACAGTTGTTTAATGGATTCCTAAAATTCCTGCTAAAGTACGAAACAAGAAGCATCAATTTTTCTATGAAGAATAAAATCAGAATTACCTTTTTCTCTAAATTTAAAATAGGTGTAAAAGTATAGAAAATTCAAAGATTTGAAAGAAGATTAAAACCTAATGCAGTTTGTTTAAAAGGTCCAGGTCCCATGTCAGCTGAAGAAAGAGAAAAATGAACCATTTGGGGTTAGATGAGATAAAAATGATGAATTTATGCCTTTTAGCTAAAAGTCAGCACTGTATGTATCTTTGTGTGTTGCTAGACTAGTGTTGTGAATTTGTTTATGCAGTAGGTCTTTCAAGCTTTTATGTTAGGCAGTTCTTGTATCTGTGCTGAATCAGTATCACAAATGATACATGCTGTGGGCTATTTAGGAGGGTTTTTGAAAAACGACCTTATTGCTTTTAGTTCTAATGGTACATGTATTATGCTGAACTGTAAATCTGCTTTGCCTGATAGCTGCAGAACCACCTCCCTGACATTGTTCTTAAGCATCAATGTCTCATGGCTTGGAGTTCAAGATATTACTACTACAATTTCTAGAATAGTTTTCAGTGGTGACTTATAACTCTTAGTCTCCAATACCGTGCATTGTTAATTGCTCTTTAGCTCATAAGGCCTAATTTAGAGAAATACTAAAAAGGTGTAATATCTAAATTCAACATGCTGGTGTCATTGTCAAAGAATAAAGTACAACAAAAGAAAAAAACTCCCTGCTGGTACTGATTGATTTCAGTTGATAAAGTTCAATAATTTGCTCAAAATAAATAGGCATACTTATTGTTGAAAGATTAACTAAATGCTTTTTAGTTTTCCTTTTTCTTCCTCCTACTTTTGTCATTCTGATTTAGCACTAACATACAAAACAGCATTTTTTTTTTTTTTTTACGAGAGATGAATACAGAAAGATTGACTTGGGGAGTCAGTTTATAGACATTTTCAGAGCTATAATAGGCAGCTCTTTATAAAGCTTACCAAAATCTGGGAAAGGAATTAAATAGGCTATCATTTTTACTGATAGAGGAGAAGATGTCAAAGAGATACAGAAAGCCACAACTATTAAGATTACCATGCCCTTGACCTTTTAAATGTTCAGAGAGCTGAATTTTAGAATGTTTGTATGCTTATTTGGGTTATAACTTTTCAGTTACTTCCTAGGATAATATTTAATGTTGAATATCAGAAACTTTAAGGATATATAAAAATACAAGATCATTGATACGTATCTGAGGAATTTGCACTGAATTTGATAATTCAATTTTCAGCTGTTCCTGGAATACTTGAGCATTTAGAGGATAAATATTTGGAGTACTAGGAAACACTGRCACAGGATTATATCTGAAACACAGAATTTACTCCGTCTAGAAATATTATTGCCTTTTAAAATCTTCTTTAATGCAGTTGCAAGATTGGTAAGGCAACATCTAACAATAAAAATAAGGGTTATTAGAATGGTACTTCTGCCTATTTGGATACTGGCATCAGTCAGACACTCTAGAAAATTTACCTAAGGAGAAAAATCTTTCTCCTTGATTAGCCTTCCAAAGATTATAAATGTGATATGACAAGGTCAAATCATAAAAAAATACATATAGAGGAAATTTAGCATGCTGTTAATGATCTTTCACTATTAGAAACTACTGAAACAAATTAACAGCCATTGCTACCTATTTCAAGTTTTTGACTTTTCTTTTGTGATTCATATGCTTAAAAGTCACAGTTTTTCATGATACAAGTGGAAAAATGTCAGTTTTGCTTTCATTTGTACAAATACATGAAATATACTGCAGATTGATTTCCACTAAAGGCACCAGCCTTATACTTCCTGATACTTCCCTTTCCAAAAAGGCCAAAAGTACATTTATTGTTTTTGCCAGCAGAAATAGTGAAATCTTCAGAGACCTAACACTTTGCTAAGGGACTCAATTGTAAATGAAAAAATGTCAGTTGATGAGAAAGTGTGTGAGATAAAGTCTAAATACAAGATTCCCTTACTGCACTGAGTTTTATTATTTGAAAGTTGTGAGCCACTGTTTAGACATTTTAGCCTAAATGACTTGTGAAAGTTGTTCAGAATCATAAAGGAGATACTATTTTGAGAACAGAGGGCAAGGTCAGAGAAGAAGAGAAGAAAAAACAAAAATCTGCACCTCAGGGTATTATAGAAGTCTCTCTAGTCCGTGATACTAGAGCATTTTAACATTTCATCAAACCCTAGATGGAATATATCTTAGTATGAACAAACCTCAAGTAATGATTTATTTATGGGCAGGGCATCTTAAGAGCAATATGTCTAAAAAAAATTGTCCTGTTGACTCAAGGTTGTTGGCAGGAATAATGTCTTTGAGATATTGCTTCCTTCCTCTCAGCATGGAATAGAACCCTTTGCACAGAAACTCAGCCAGTAATGATACTTTAATGATAAACATTATCTTTTGCTGTCAAATTTTACATTAAAGAAAAATTCCAAAACTTGTTTCATATGCTTACAGTCTTTTGTGAAACATCATCAGTAGTGTCTTTTTAAGACATATACAGCAAAAGAAGCTAGCTTTTTTTTTTTTGTATTTGCATTTTGTATTCCTCACATGTAAAACAGTCTAATATTGTTAATATTTTCATTTCGGTCTTTACAGGAAGGATAATCGAGTCCATTTTTCTTTTTCACTCAGCAGCAAATAACTGCTAATATCTATCCTACAGGTCTTGCAAAAGAATACAATTTTAGAAAGAGTTAAAACAAAAACCTATTAATATTCACTTTGACCGAAAACTTTCTGACCACTAGGGCATTAGAATCACTAATTTGATAATGAAGTAAATGGGAGTAATATACGTTTGTTTTTTTTTCTCTTACCACTGTTAAAAATTACTCTTCACATCATCAGTGCAGTTGGCTCAGTCTTTCAGAATTCTGTATATCGCCAGGCCCTGCATCTCTCTGGGTAAGAAATTCTTGAATTGTCACCAAAAGATCAGAATTTTTGGCCAAGTTAATCTAGAGCAAAAATACTTATCAAAATCATTGTACACCAAGAAGTTTCTTGGCCCTGTGGCAGAATGAGTTAGCCAGTTCCTGAGTAGAGTAAACAATTTTTACAATCTGGACAAAACCCGTGGTTTTCAGATATATTCTTAGTGACTATAACTTGTGTTTAGTTGTGATTACCTCTTAGTTTATTTATCTTTATGACCAGAGAGTATGGTGAGACTAAGTTGTTGTTCTGCAAACGCACATATAGAATATAGGCAAGATGATAGAAAATAAGACCAGCAAAGCTTTGAAGGAAGTACTTGGTAGTACATCGTTCTGCCCAAAGATGGAATCAGCTGTGTCTAATTTGTCCAACAGATGTTTGCCTGAACTGGTCTTAGTAACATCAAACAAACTGTGCATTGCATTTATAATGCTGACAGTCAAGTTTGCTATTTAGTTCATTTGGGGAGAATTTTCTGCTCAATTCTTGTGTGTGGTTGAACTGGCTGAGCTTTGTTCTATGATCTATTTATTTGCCTACCCTAAACAGTCAACTCTTCAGTATGTATAGGCAGATTATCCTGGTGATATAGTAACTGTGCCATGGCTGCGGAGGCATCTAGGTTGGCTTTAGATTGAATAGTTTCGGTGCTTTACTGTTCTCAGTTCCATGGTCAACAGAAGCCTCAACCTTTCTTACCTCAATTAAACCTTAATTAAGCATGGTGGGCTCTTATAGCCTCATCCAGGTCATCATGCATTATGTGAATAGTTTTCTTGTAAGCAAGCACTTTCATTTAACACTTGAAAAAAAAAAGTAGTAGTTAATAATTATAAATTATATAAAGTTTAAATAGGGACTTCTCATTAACAGTCAACATCAATACATGAAAGAATGAATGCACCAAGTTATTTTTGTCATTATTTACTGTTGTGGTGTAAATAAATAGCACTGAATTGATAAAAAGATACAGTTTTCAAATAAACAATAATTGTTAAAACAAGCTCATTTTCAAATGAAATATGCCTTGCATTTTTTGGTCTCTATACTTTAGACCTACATCTATTATAGCCTGGTCATTATTGACCTAGCTTTTTTACTATATGCTGCATTTTTGCTTTTTTTTTGTGCTGTTCTCTAGAATGCAAAAAGAAAATCATTTCCACAAATGACTAGGAATCCATACATTTCAAAAGAAGGAGACACTGGCAAACTGCGTGTTGTTTAACTTGATAAGATTTGCTAGAAAACCCATAATATGCTTACTTAGCAAGGAGAAATAATAATTAAGACTATATATATTTTATTTTGGATAATTTCATCCCTTCCACCTCCATCTTGATTTTCGTATTTAAGATCAGAGCTCAAATCACATCTGCACGCTTCTAAATATAATAGTTCCTATACTTAAGATGTCTTTTGTAAATGCTCGATAATGCTCCGTATCTCATAATTTTCAGGCAGGAATAATTCAGTAGGGGTACTCCGTGATATTGAAACTTCTGCTGAGTACAGTGACCTGTTCTTTTGATGTTTCCACGATGATATTGCTGAGTTTCTCTTTCCTCTCCTATTTAATAAAGCCCAAGATTTTGACTTGGCAAGTTTCAGAGCTTTCTTGAAAATTATGCACATTATCTCGCCCTCTCACCCTAAAACCATTTCATTTAAATGAGAAGGAGCACCAAATCTATCAGTACTTTCATCAACTGCAGCATTAAACGTGAGTAAATATTTCATACTTCCCTATATCCCTCTGTTATATTCATTGTCAACACAATATTGATATTTATTTTGATCTGTGACACTAGAAATTTCAATTCAATTGCCATTACTCATGATCAAGCCTAATGAAGCTGTTTCAGATATAACTGGAAAACTTAAAATGTCTCATCTTGTTAAAGCCTTTGGTTTTCTCTATAAGGAGAAATTGTATCACTTAAAATGTTCATAGAATAAGAATGACTTGTATATAGATTATTAGTATTTAAGATTCTTCACTATTCAAGTATTCAGATAAAATAAAATACAGAGTACAAGTCATATGCAGTGATTTTAGTTACTATGAAACTGCTTCTAAGCAAGGTTGTGTAGGTTTCCAAACTGTTGGCTAAGCCTAGATTCTCATTTATCCTCATGCCCTCCACAGAGGGAGTGCTAATATGTTCCAGGCAATAGTAAAATAAGAAATTCCCCAGAGCTTCTTTCCAAAAAATAGCAAAGAAATACCAAGAATAACTGTAAACAGCTTCACAACCAGGAGTATGTTTATCTTTCATTTTCTTGAAAATATCAAAACATCCATAATACAAGCAGCTTAACCTCTGTAACATCAAGGAAAACAGATAGCAAATAGTTCGTCTTCCAGAAACTAGCTTTTTTTGCATGCAGTAATTTAGGGAAATAGTATTCTCCCTTTGGAAAATAATTCCAGTATGTCTTATACCTTTGCTTTTCTGCTACTCACCACGAAGAGCAATATATAAAGCAGCAGTCTGTGTCGCTCCTTCCTTACTTTGCCTTGCTGTTGCTCTCCTATTAGCTGTAGCTATGCAGTCCTCTAGATACACTGTGACAGGAACTGTATTACCTTGATAGTAAGTACAGATGCAGCTTTTGCACTTGCTGGCTGCCTCACGTTTGTAACACCCTCACTCCTTCCGGTCATTCATTTGAGAGGGAGAATGACACCAGCATTTCTGAGCTGTTCTTGTGTTTTCTCCCAGAACACTCAGGGAAAGCAGACTTCGTGATCTCCATGCTAACTACCAGCCTGCCTGCTGCCAGTTCTCCCTACTTCTGCCAGTGATGACATTCAGCTTGCTCCTCCACGCAGGATACAGCACTGATTCCTCATTATGTAAGGCAGTCTAGGTCAAGTGTAGGAGAGACACTGCTGGCCTGAGCAAGCTAGTGGATTGCTCCCTCAGCTTAATGCTTCATGGGGTCTGAAAGCTGGATCCTCATCTTTACCACGTCTTCTTGGGTAAATGTTTTTGCATGATTTAAATGGTTGCTGTGCTATTTTTCTATGCAGATAACTGTCAGCCATGCTGTGAATTGCAGAGAGAATTTGCTAGGTGAAACCAGCTCTGTCAGCATGATCGAATTATCAGAGTAGTAGTTCTTCTAGGCATCCCAGCTTTAAGACACTTTGCAAATAAATTAATCCTAAATTAGGCTTGTTTAACAAACGTCTTTTCTAACCCTATGGGGATTATTGTTGATTTCACTGATTAAGTAGTGAATGAAACCCATTTGCTTGAAGGTGATGCGGGAACGCATTATTGGATATAGCTATTAGTTCTGAGAGGTTTACTGCAATTTTTGGCTGTTGCATTGTTTTAGCCTTGCAAATTGCAAATATGCTTCCTTTATTAAACGAAACAAAATGGGGAAAAGTGTCTTGTATTTAATTGTCTTACACTCTCTGATCATTTTTTGAAAGTAACAGTTAAAGCCAGGATGCTCTTTGCTATTTACTGCATGAATGCGTGAATCTGTATGCTTCTGGTATAGAAAAGGTGAATACTGCAGATAAAGCTATGTTCAGTGACTGCTCTGCAGAATGCCAGAACAGCATATGCCAGCTAGATTTCTATTAGAGGGTACCTTTTGTTTCATGCACCATATAGAACTCAAAGAAATCTTTTATATTTACGTTCTATTGAAGGCTTTTCTATAATAAAACATGGAATGGGTCTGTCTTCAAACCAATTATACGTACTGAAGATTGTCAGATGCTGAAATACATGATTATACTGGAATGCAGTAGAAGAGGCCCTGGAAAGTAACAGCATAACACTGATACTGCAGTATCAYGTAGAGAATTTCAGCAAGGAAGCTGTGCTTGCCAGGGGCACTTACAATTTAATAACTTTAAAATTATTTTTGTATATAAGAAATACTAATTTGAAAACTTGTGCATGTGTACAGTACCTTGGACAGCGATTACCCCCTCTTTCTTCTCCTGCCCCTCTCCCCAGTACTGTAGGATCCAATTTATGGGAGTTGACAATTTGTAAAAATTAAATACTGCTGATTTAAGATACATTAATGAATTTCAAAATATAAGGGAATTTATTGTAAAAATGCCTGAAAGAAACTTTGGTCAGCATGTGTATCAACCAGTTACAGTTAACACCTTTCTACCAAGATTTCATTTAATGTGTAAACTTAGAAACAGTGATGTTCACACTGAATTATGTGCCTCTGTTCATAAGTGTCTAAATAGAAAATAAAAATCCCTCACTAGACAAAAATAATAGTTCTTCACACTGTTCTGGGAATGACAGATAGAATTTCATTTCAACACTTTTGTTTGTAAGTAAGGTGAATTGTTTTACCATTTTCATACAATCTTTAAAAGATTTCTTTCTCTGGAAAGGGAGAAGAACTACCAAGCAGTCAGTTGTCTGTTCATCATGATCTTAGYTTACTAGTTACCAAATTACTTTTTTTCCTTTGATGCCAGTTACAGAGATCTATACTGTGATTTAGTACAAATGCCAGACTGGTACCTTTATTATTTATTTTCTGAAGGAAATTAGGTTCAAGAATATATGACTTGGTTTTAGTATCTGGAAAATAACTCTACTTTTTTACACTGCGTAGTATTTTAAAGATATCATTTTATAGTCTAAAATATGGAAGTATTTCCTACAATAAACTCTTAAAATCATAGTATAGTATGAGAGATTAAATCAAAACTCCGGGTACTATGCAGGATTGTGATGATGTACTCCAGATTCTTTGCTTCTTGCTGCCGGAAGTGTTCAAAAATAGCTATGCTATTTTGTATGAGTACACTGTGTTCTGTCCCATTTCAACAGTGGGAGCTTCAAGTATTTTCTTACTGGCTTAAAGAGTATCAATAACCTATCTATCTATTGAATTTTTTTTAAAAAAATGATTTATTGTGTTTAAGTGTAGGATAGTGTTCTGGAACTGTTATTTTTATTTTCTGCATCATGGTACATAGTAGGGCAAGCACGGATCCTCTTGGCATAATAAGGTGAAGATGCTTAAGTAGGATATGAAGTATTATAAGTCTGTGTTTCATATGTGTGTTTTTGTATCCTGTATTCTGGTATACCAATACGGGGCTGAAAAATGGAATCTAAACTGTAAGGCATTTTATGAACCCACTGTGTTGCAGGGTATGGATCATTAGTGGTCACTGCTTCCTCCTGGTATATTTCTGTGACTTTATAGAATTGTCCTGAATTGAATCAGTAGATTGCTCTCARTATCTTGTATTTTCCCTTATGTCACAGTATGCAGTTTGAGCTTCTGAGAAACTTTTCTCTCTAGTTTCTCTCCCAGTACTAGAGTTTTCTATTCTACAGGGGACTTTCTATACTTACCTGGTAGCACTGGAAATGCCACTGAAACTAGGGAGCATGAAAACAGTATAAAAGAGTGCAAATTAAACTATTTTAGACTAAATTGTTTAGCATAAGCAAAGGTGATACCAATTCTTTAATCTAAAATATAAGCAAAATATAGCAGTAAAATTAGACTTTTACTTTCCATCACAGATTATATCTGCCCATTTTAACTGAGCAGTTGAGATACATATTGTGATGACAAATGTGCTTACTAAATCCGTATTTAACATTAGTGATAAATTGAAAAAGAAAGTCTAGAAACAACTGTGGTTTAGTTCATCTCACGTAACATCTAAATATAAGCCTGTAATTCTTTAATTCACAAACTTTCCAGGTAAGCTTGGGCTCTCAGAAATTCAGATCTTTCACTGTCTGTAACTGCCAAGTTTCATTTACATTTAGTACACAAAAACATTTGAAATGTCGCAAAAATCTATTGATGTAGAAATGGACCATATCTCTTCTAGAGATACCTGTTTAATAACTGGCAGATGTGCTCTTTTCTTTGGCAAACAGTTACTGTTCTTTTATTCAAAAGATTCCCTTACTTTTCACTGAACCTAATTGGAAGTAATGTTCGGTTCCATACTGCTACATTCCATGTCATATTTCCAGTTCCTGGTTTTCCATGATGACATTTTTCCATCCTTGACTGCTTGTATAGCTCTTCTGTGGCTGCAGTATAGTTGGTTCACATAGCTTAGAGAGAGAAAAGGCCCTCTGGACTGTCAAGTTCACCTGCTTGTCCACGTAGGATCTTGGATGGCTCTTTTGCTAGATATTAGATTAATTACTCCATTTTCCACATTTAGTACAATTCACATAACTCGTTGCTAGAATTACTAGAAAGAGATACTATGCAAGAGTCACCAGTGATTTCTTAATGCATTGATAAAAAAAAAAAAAAGTACCTTGGACATTGTACTTTCAAAAACAGTTCTCTGAAGAAAACCAAAGTATCCAATGCCTTGTGATCACTAAGGGTGGGCTGTTTGTGGTAGTTGAGCTGAAAACTTACCAGTCTCTTCTTCACAGCACAGTAGTTCCTGAGGCAGAGCCAAGAGTAGAACTGGTCAAAATTTGTGTGAGGATGTGTGGACCACACGTTTCTGTTAATGCAAATTTACCAGGTCTGCAGAATCTGAAACCTGCAAGATTGCAGGCGCAAGGCTGAAGTCATGAAGTATCTCCTGACAGCCATTCTCCTGCTGTGCAGGACACGCACATGCTCTCCATCGTGCGCTTGTGTGGCTGCTTCAGCCTGTGCCCGTTACAAGGATTACTCATACCGCAAACAGGATGGGAGAAACTTGCACTGTATCTGCAGTGAGGAGTGGCAAGGAAAAGTAAATACAACATGTATCGTAGGCTCGCTTGTCTTTGAAAGTTATCATATTTTACTAGCTATTAGCAGTGTCCTGTGTGTTTAGAGACATGAAAAGATGCAAGCTCGTTTTAGGGGGAAGAGGAAAGGGAAATTGTGTTTTATTTACTAACGTTAGTGATAGTAAATCACTATCCATAGTTGAAACTATATATGCTATATATTGAAAAAATATATATATTTTTCCTGCATTTGTGGTGCAATGTATAAGTTTCAAACATTGAAAATATAAGAATTCAAAGGATTTAGCTCTGTAGCAGTATGAAAGAAGTTGCTATAGTCTTGACAAGTTCTTCCAACTCTCTCAAACCCCGTATCAGCTGTCTTGGTCAAGGCCAGCTAGCCACCAAAGGAGTTTGTCAAGATAATCACAAAMCCTATCCATTTTCCAAATACTGTCTCCTGATAGAGCTAATCTCCTGATTTAGCACCTGTTCATAAGAGTGTGTCCAGTGAAATGTGAGCCACAATAGATGCAGCTTAAAAGGATACTTCAGTATTTTGTTAATAGTTCTTCTAGGTATCTTAAAGTCAGTGGCTATGCTAAGGATGCTAAGCTGCACCTCTACTGATGCTTAAAGAAGGGCATTTGGATGCTTTCACTGATCACTGGATGCTTTCATAATATACTAAAATTATGATTAAGCTGGTGGGAAGTTCAGTGTGTTCAGTGTTTCACTTCACAGTGTACTGAGGTCAGTGATACGTTCAGGACTAAAACTGAAGACACCTCAATCTTTGAGGAATCTCAAAGATTTTTACTACACTATGTTTATTGTTTAAGCTCTCTAGCTTCTAGTTTATTGTTTTCTGCTGTAGTATTTAGTTCATTTCCAAGTGCAACATTTTAAAAGAGCTGTGCCCATAAAATACCAAACAAACCCAGACTATAGCAAAGACCAGAGGAACTTGCATGAAAATTTCAAGCTGAGGGGTAAACATTCTGCCTTTTAACCTAGTGGCAAATCTGTATTTATAAACACCTGGTGATTCTATCATTTCAAGAAATGTTATCTATGAACACAAAGACTTCTGGGAATGATCAGCTGGCATTAGCAATACTGTCTGAACATCTAAGTCCTTCAAATTTTGAGGGCAATTCTGTGTCATGTGTTACTACCACAACAAAGTAATTTTTCACCTGCAAATACTTTTGAGCACCTGAAGAACTTCGGAAATGTATGAAAAAAGATCTCTCAGGTTTTGTAATTAAACCTGAATAGGAATCAAACAGATCAAGAGTCTGTTGCAAGCAGTAGAGAACAGCTCATGGGTCTTTTCACCTGTAGATCGTAGAATTGAACTGCTTTGGGTAACAGGGACCTACCTGCAATATTTAGTGGCTTAGCAGTAGTGCCAGCATAAAAGCTAAATTCAAAACTGGTGATTATGGCAGCAGTGTCAGAAAGCATGGAGAGTCTTTCTAGCTCAGGCACATTCCAAGGAGAAACGTTGCATGGTTGTATCCAGCTTGTTCTTGCCCTGTGCACACAGCATATGAATCTCCACTGCAGGCAACCTTCCATACCACACCTATGATTAAAAAAACACACGCAAAAATACCCCAAAACAAACAAACAAAAAAACCTGCTCATTTTTCTTTTGATGTTAGCCTTTTCAAAAACAGTACTCTTTCCATCCAACTTCTGTAGGAGATGTAGGTTACACAGCTTTTTCAGTATCTCAGCATCTGAAGATAGGTGTTTGGATGTTTTGGGGGGTATTTTAATTAAATGTTTAAAGGTTTCTTGCTGTGTTCTTTTAATCACTGCAATATTTGCACAGAAAACACTTAATAGTATGTGAGATTAGAGTTCATTATTTTTGTTAGAACAATTGTTTGTAACGTTCTGCCATTGTTAAATACTTGAAAATTAGATATTGTAGTGAAAGAATCCAAGTGCTTGTTGTGAGGGCCAAGCATCTTAGCTGGAGAAATTCAGCTTCACATAGCTTAAGTTCAAGATTTAAGCTGCCAAAATTTCATGAGATCCATAAAAAAAAAAAAAAAAAAAAAAAAAAATGTAGAAAGGACAATGTTAGAATTGAATCTAGGGGATCACATTCTGTATAGCTGCCTAGGGTCATTGTGTGCAGGTTAATGTGTCAAGTATCTGTTATATCACAGGTGACAGCCTTGTTGTACACAGATGTTAATTTGGTTTATTTCATTATATCTTTACATGCCAAAACCATATTACATAATGAAAGAAATGCAGTATTATTTTTGGCCTTTCTTCTGTGCACCTCCCACCTTCCTACTCATTGCCCCCTTTCCTACCAGCATGACTCATCCTGCACCCACCTTCCTCCAGCATGGGTGAAATTATGCTTTCCAAAAGCATTTGCTGATGGCCAGCCCAGTTCCACCTTTTTTTTTTTTTTTTTTTTTTTTTTTTGGTCAGGAAAGCAAAGCTAGAAATGTGTAATGCTGTCTGATTTAGCTCAAAACTGAGGCTGATCCAGCACAGCTGCGGTTTGTTGTATTAAGAGTTGCAGTTACTTAGCAGTCTGAATTTTAAAAAGGAGCATTTTTKGTCTGCTTTTCAGATTTGGCTGCCCAGCTGTCATCTGAAAACGGTGTAATGTCGAGCTCTGCCATCACAGGCAGGTGGGCCAGTATGCGGGACTGCCAGTGCAGTCCGGAATAGATGGACACATCATCGTATCATGACTCTTGCACTTTTTTTTTTTTTTTTTTTTGATTGAACCTGTGGCTGAACATGTTAAAAGCACCACTACTGCTCAGTGGAGGTGTAAAACAAGACAGATGATAGGTAGCATTTAATTGTGGAACATTTTAGTTGTGGGCCGAGTCTGCAAATGCTTCTGGTGCCTTCAGGATAGACCACATAGTTTTTGTATTAAAAAATTAAAAGTATTTCCTTCCTGTGTTTCACAGGCAAATAATTAACCAAAAAGTAATGACAACTTTTATTCGCTTAACACTTGATAAAGTAATTTATTTCCTAGCCTAATCTTTCCCTTTGTTCCTTTTTGAAGGAACTGGATGCTGTAGCTCTTCATACTCTAATCTGTCAGAAAATCTTTTAAAAAGCCGCTGGCTACAGCCTGTTCATTTCTTTTGCCAGCAGATGGGGCTGTCCTTCAAGGTGATGGCTCTGTCTCTTTTTATCCCTTCTTTTCTTTCTTCACTCTGCTCTCTGTCTCTCTTCGTCCTCCATCTCCCCTCCCTTTTYTTTTGCCTGCTATTTGCTGATTTGTGTTAGGTGCCATAGAGTGAGCCTCAGCGCTGGAAGCCAGGGACAAAGCAGAGAGGATACTGCAGAGGTGTTCTTCTCCCCCCTCCCCCTTCCTACTGAGAATGCAGCAATTATAAATATTTGGTAATCTTTTGGAACTGGGAACCTGAGCAAATTTTTTAGAGAGCATTTTGTCATCACTRTTTCTTTTGTGTTTGTGTTCTCCAAATAATGCATTTGAAATTCATGTTTTGTCAGGTAAGCCAGCAGAATGTTAAATCCTAGACCTTAGTTCATTTTTGCTAGTTATCTGTATGGTTCCCCTCCACCTCCCCCATTTTCTATTTGCTGTCATTTGGGAATGCTTGCTTTATAGTTAACACTAAGCATAAAACGGAGGAGGAAATCCAATTTAGTATTTTTGTAATGTTTCAAAAGCTGCAGTCAGGTCTGTCTGGCAGCACAGCATTTTGTTACAAGATGGATTTCACTGGCGTTATATTTCTGAATATTTGCAAGGGCTGTTTTTTTTTTTAATCTTTTTTATTTAAGAATTTTCCCCTGAACTATTCAGAAATAGTAACTATGTAATGGAGGTCATGTCGTTTCTTCATCTAGAAAACGTTTTAAGGTCTAAAGCAAAACAATGTGTAGTTAAAACCCAGGCACTGCAGGAGTGTAGAGTTTTCCTTCCCATGCAAATGCCCTGGTTTAAGGCTAAATGCTTTCTCCAAGCATTTGGGGTTTACTGAAGGTGGAGAAAAGGGCTAAATCCTTTTCCTCTCCCCACTTCCTGTCTCCCCCCCCCCCCAATCTTTCTGAAAAGGTACCTAGCTAGATGACCTTATTTTCATTTATGTAGAGATTGGGACTGGTTGTAATGCTGTAGACATGACTCGGTTCATATTCTGAACCGTCTTGCTTTTTTAAACAGCACAAGAAATTTGCCAGGTGGACATCAAGCACTTTCAGCATCTTTTCTAAAATGGATTTCTTCTCTGCTGCTTGTCTGAGGTATGTGCTTAAAATACTTCCACTGAATTAATTTTTCTCCTATTAGACTGCGGCCCCCTCTCCTTCCCCTCTCCTCAAAAAAGTTTTTGTTGCTCATTCTGCAATATTTGAAAATGGCTGGTCCTTTGGTCTCAGTATTGAAAGTCAATTTGTGTACTTTTCCTAGAAATGTTTGTTTTGTAGTTGTGGTATCAAACTCTTGAGTTATRTTTATTGATATTACTATTGCATCCTTGAAATACACCTACTTTTCTATTGTGTTTTTCAAGATTGGCCCAAGTTTAATAAAGTACAAAGGAAAAAAGGCTGTGCTAAAAATGACTTTGAGAATCTCATGTGAAACAATAACAGGGTGATTGCTGTCAAGACTGACACCCAGTTAGTTTATTCTGTTGAGCCTAATTTGTGTGATCTTGAATATTTACTGAAATATTTAGACACAAGAAAGCAAGTTAGAGACAGGCAGCCTTAATTTGATTGTCCTTAATTTGTCAGGTAGAGTCAAGATAATTTTCATAATTTTAAAGGAAGTATTGATGATGGTGGGAGGAAAGAAAAGGCTTTAGCCTGTTCCAGGGATGCAGATTTTTACTGTATACTGTATAATCCAAGTAATTTTAGGAAAATTCTAGAAAAGCAATATCAGTTTACTTAGTATTTGTACTAGAAATACAAAATAATGACTGACTGTAATGATCTACAGGAAAATGAAATARATGACTATATATAATGGAATCATAAATCTTGTAGGCTGTTATGCAATGCTACATTTTATCAGGAGTAAGGGTAGTTTATTACTGATCATTGAAGTCTACAAGTTTTCTTTTATGTTATATTATAACCTAAACTCACTTTGAAGTTTCAGAAATTGTAAATGTTAACTATTGAAATAGTTGGGAAGCTAAAATAAAATAATGAGTGATTATCTCATTCAAAATTAAAGTGGTCTTAAGCCTTTGGAATGTCTATGAATATGACTCCTCTATTCAATATATTCTCCCAATGCCAAGCAAAATTGTTGACTTCTAAGGATGGCAATGCTGCTACTTCTGTATCACACCACATCCTGCCCTCTCCCAATACATGAATTCCTACAAAAGTCTGTAAGAGTTTTGCAGATCAGTGACAGAGGTGGATATAGTTGGGGCAAAACCACAAGTCTTAGCATTGGATTTTATCCCTTAAACTGTATCTTTCTCATCCTTTTACTGTCRTTTTTGGCTACCTCAAATTGTAGTACTGAGATTAGAGAAGTATGAAGGTTTCTTTGCTTTTGGTTATGACAAATAGTCTGACATTATAAGGGAGAAATGGATATTTTCTTTGAAAAGTTCTTTGGAAAAGTGGCGCAGTCTTGCTTTATATTTTTGCTTCTGGCTCTATTAGAACTGTGTTTGATAATTTTCTGGATGAATATGTTTCTTTCATTTTATTATTTTTCTGAACTCCAGTACCAGCTCACTCATGGGAAAGCATGCTGGCTCTTTTGCGGTGAAAATATCATGAATAGGCTTGTTAATTCTCTTCCAGTGGCAGGAATATAGTCCACCTTCAGTTTCTCCATTGAGGACAGCTGCCATATATACTGGCAGCAGTGGGATTCCACAGGAGTAAGAGGGTGTTTGGCCCATAGATTTTCTTTTACTGCCAAAAGGAGTAGCAGAAGACAACCTGAATTCTCTTTGCTGGCAATTGTATTAAAATTTGAACAATACATATTCACACATGTAAAAACTGAGAAAAAATTGTTATGTAGTCAGTAAGACGGATAAGGAAAACCATTAGGCTCTTTTTAGCATAGTCTTTTAGAGCACTTAAGAGATCAAATTGCTCAAAGGGAATAAAAATCATAAGGTTGAAATATTCTAAAATGGAAAAAAGTGAACCTCTGAGTAAACCTTAACCTTTAAGCTACAAGTAATGTTTCTGATCAAACCTAATATTGTAGGGAGTATGATGCAAAATTCTCCAAATGTTTTTCCTAATGCTCAGTAGTTCTGAGCATATGTTACTTTCATTATTCTAGTTATAATGTTCTCCTTAGAAGCTTCCTATGAACAAAAACTTCTAAACCTGGATGGAAACAATCTGAAGTTTATTGTAGGTGAAGTAATTAATCAAGTCACATATATAGACACAGAATCATAGTCCTTTTCATTACTGGGATTAGTCCAATTTCTGTTAAATGAACTTTTTAATTTAATATTAATAATTTTTATTTGAAGAATCACAATGATATCTTACTGAATACATGGATGTTCAGTGTTTTCAGAATTCCTGTCTTTCGCTGATAGTTGTGTTATCATTTCTGTCTCTTTCATTTCCACCCCTGTGTTTGATTCCAGGGACCCTTTCACACTCCTCTGATGYATTGTTTAGTTCTAACAAAAATAATTGGTATTTATTTTGCACTTTTAACCAAAATTTTGGATAACACCCTTTCCTATATTTAATATTCCATATTTAATATCAATTGAAATACTACATTTTTAACTCAGCCATCATTTCACTTATTGTTTCTGTTTATTAGCCCCAGAAGCTCATTCTCTCCTACTTCTCTGTGCTAGGAAATTCTGATTACTTTGCTTCTTCTATACCCAAATTTACATCACCTTCTCTCTCAGTGGTACCCAGTGCATCTCTGGCCATCTTTGCAGTGATCCATTTTACAATGTTTCTATCCTTTTTTACTCATTTCCTCTTTTTTACAAGTCTCTGAGAAAAGCAGGACATAATCCCTCTATTTTTTGGCCTCAGAAACAGTCATCCAGCTCACTTTGTGATTTCAAGCTCTGTACCTTTTCATTTCCTCTATCTTGGTTGTGGTTGTTTATTTCAGTACCTTGTAAACATTCAGATCGATCACTTTTATCTTTCTGCTCTTACTCTTTCAACAGATTCTCTGTTTTACTCCCAACATTGTCTATTTTCACTTATTTCATAATAAAATGCAGAAGATCCTCCTTCTGGTTAAAAAAAACCCAACAAAAATGCTGCATGAAATGCTGGCAAGGTCACGAAGATGATTTTAGAAATAAATCGAGGGGATTTTGTGACTCTAATGKTTTTTTTCTTTTTTTTCTTTTTTTTTTTTAGAGAGATGTTGGTCAAAGATGACAAAACTAAGCTGAAACTGCACTATTTTTTAGTTCAAGTAATGTATCTGAAGGAAGCTTTCAAACGTTTGGTTATTTAAGTGCATTTTAAACCAATGACTTGACTGTGTTCCAGATGTATTTGCATGCAATTCTTCCACCCTCTCATCCCTCCCTGGACACCATTTTCTACTTACTCTTTAATAGTATTTCTTTAAGAGTAAGATCTTTCATTTTATTTAATGTTTTCAAGCATCTAACCATTTTTATTTTACTGTAAATTTATTTGCCGAAAAGTAATCTTGCAGACTAAGATCTTTCTGAGGAAGATGAGGAAGATGATGGGTGTTTTTCTTAGGAATGCCTCAGAAGGGCGCTTTGTGTAGTTTTGGCGGGGTTTCTGGAGCAAATCTAGAGAGGAAAGGAAGGGAAGAGGGTCAGGCAGTCATTTGAATATACTGCAGACAAGAAAAATGCAAAAAAAAAAAAAAAAAANTAGTTCAGAAGAATTTTCTGATGGTGAGGATAGCAAAGAACTGGAATGGGCTTTTGGGGGAAGTTGCAAGATCTCCATCATGAATGTCTGTAGGAATAGTTTAGCTGAAACATCTGCTGGGAAGCATAGTGATCCTGCCTTGGGCAGGGAGGTGAGCTGGACGGCCTCTGATGATCTCTTCCTTCCTGTTTTTCTGTTAGTCTATAAAAGGAAATAGATATCTGAGGTAAAACAGACTTACAGAAAAGAATATCCTAAGTTATATAATGCATATTAGTTATATAGTCTTTGACCTCCTAAAAACATTTCTTCTAGGCTTTATTCTAAGTATGTTTCAGTAAATATATACGCTGCAACATTTTGAATAGATCTAGAAAGAACTGAAAACATGTGCCAAAAAGCTGTTTAATTTCTTAGTGTTTCTCTTAGATTAAATAGGCTTTCCTGGATAACCACAGTGCATTTATGAATAAAAGGAGTTAAAAAAAGAGTACATGGCAAATCTGTTAAATTTTTTTCTCATTGTCAGGAGAATACTATACAGTTAATTAAAAAGACGTTTTTAAACAGAGAGTTTATCTTTAGCAGAGGGAACTAGGACAGTTCAAAAGCAGATTAAATGAAAGTGGGTGTACCAGAGCCATTTCAATGTTTTTATATTATGTTTACACTAATATTTAGTATTTTTGGTGGCTGAAAAACCCAATCTGATACATTTCTTTTCTAAAACTAATGCCTAAAGAAGGCTAAATATACATCTGAAATACGTAGGGAGGTACAGGGGCAGAGAACTGTTTAGAAACCCATGCTGGCTTCATTAGCAATGCTTAATGGAAAGAGAGGTTATTCAACATTTTTTTGAGGATTTTTTTCTTAGCATTAACTAAGTGGTCAAGATCTAGAAATTCACCTCTGAGTATCTCCGTCTTCAGCTCAGATTATTTGCTCTTTATGGGCACATTGGTGGACATGGACCAGAAAGGATGACCCTTTATCATGTTTTCAGGACTTCATATTGTTTCATAATAGAAATTCTTACATTTCTACTACTTAGAATTAGTAAAATATTATGCTTGAAAGAAATATCTATTTTTGTTTCAATGCTATGAATTTTCCCTTCAAGGAAAGTGATCTGTGCATTAAAATAAAATTCTTTGTAGACATTTTGGTTACATCTATGCCAAGACCAACTGGCATAAAACAGCCTGTATCTGCAAAGTGTCTTGTCCTTGAAAATCGGCTGGCCGTACACACCCTATTACAGGGCCTGCTGCCTGAGGTGAGCTAACTTGTCGGTCATGCCCGCAGACCCGTTGGCAAACTGCTAACTAAAATGCATCAAGATTGTGCCAGTGTTATTTTAACAACTGTTTAACAAAACAGGTGACTTTATGGCCCAGGATCCGAAAGTATTTCTTGTTTAATGTATTAGTAAGATGCATCTTCTAAACTACAGAGGAAACAAAAAAATTGTTACTCATATAAAGACATTAAAGAAGATACACCAAAAATACTTGTAAATATGCTGCAGAATATTATACTTCATTCCATAGCACTGTTTTCTTGGTCGTGGAGCTTTGTAAAACTGTGTTTACTGGCACATCTAGATAAGGAGGGTCTGCTGGATGTTATTTCAGGATGTGTGTGTCTATTTTGTTTATCTGCTTTCTGATGGGCAAATACAAAATTATTCCTGGGCTGGAAATGTGTGAGTCTTTTTCCCAAATATTTTTGTTCTAATACACAAGCATGATTTGAAGGAACAAAGGAAGTTTCTATTATCAGACAATGAAATCAAACAATTGACTTCCATCAGTGCTAGTCTTTCCCACAATTCCTGGTAGAGTTAACTACCTTCATTACTTGGATCACTGCTTTTCATAATTACACTTTAACTAAAACTATCTGGCACTTTGAGAGTACTTTCCATATCAAAGAGTTTATGAATCCTTGAATATAAACCTCATGCACTGTGAAACAGTTACCTGTCTTTAACAAATGAGACGATTAAGATGTTCAGAGATTACCTGAGATATGTTTGTTTACCTAAAGTATTTTACTGTGATTCTCATCCTGCATTGAAGCAACAAGGCAAGTTGCATAGGCGAAACAGTTAAAATTACAAATGCAACACAAAGTGTGGCAGAGAGACCGATAAACCTCAGAGCCTATACATCTGTAATAAGGGGCAACTATACATCTCTATATATGCATATACATATACAGATATATGTACATATACATATATACATATGTATGCATACACATACACACACATATGTGTGTGTGTGTGAGTGTGTATACACATATACACACACACACAGAGCAGTGCTAAGGTGGACACAGTCTTAAGTCAGCAGGTGTGAGGACTGTACCTGTCCTGAAGTAAAATTGTCATAATTCATGAATGGGACATACAGTAGAAAGTATTTCACTGTTCACTGATACACATATTCAGTGATATTAAAAAAAATAGTTGCTTTGAGTACATTAAGTAGAATTCCATTCGAAAGTTAATTTTATTCAGATAATATTTTTAGTCTTTTATTTTTCAGTCCTTTTTGAAAGTGGGCTTTTGGAACATAGGTGGCATTGGTGCTACCATTTGCTTTTGTACATAAACCTCAGTCTAAACTGGAAGGTTGCATTGTCTCTTTTCATTTGCTAGCAACCATGTTTACTTTGGTTATCACTGCAAAGAGCTGAAAATATATAATAACTTAGAAGGTCTACACATTTTGTATTTTTTTTTGAATCTGTTATTGTTATATGCCAGCCCTAAGGATTCTTACAGGAGTTCTAGAGCTGCAGTCTGGTAAAAGCTGTAGTATGTCTGGTAATTTTGGCTCTAGGTTATGTCTTACTTAGCTGCTGCAGTCTKTGAATTGAATCTGTCATTCATGGGCACTGACCTCAGACTTGCCCTCTACTTTCCCTTCAAGACAGATTTCTATACATCTGTAAAGCTGACTAATCTTGAACCAGCACTAAATAATATTTAATGACTCTGCTGGGAGAAACTAAAATGCATACTGCTGAAGAGCAGGCAATGGTAAATTACTACACATACTAACAAAAGAAAGCAAATAATTACCTCATGCAATGCTCTTTCTATTATGACTGTATACCTAATTCCTACACAGTAGCTGTCATTGAGTTTCTTAAAGTCTACCTCTCCTCCAGATTTGGGAGTAAATATTCATCAAGAGGTACAGGGGAATAGAAACATTCAATTTTACTTTTGTAAGCTATTTCACTGTTTTAGAACAGATCTATCTTCAATTCGTTAAGGTAYGCAGTTTGAGCATCTTGGGATAGTAACTGTTTGTATTAAAGATTTTTCTCTCCCSTTTCCTTTAGCCTCTTTGCCTGCAGCATTGCCATGGATCTCTCTGCAGTGGTGTCTGTTGATCAGSGTTATATGCTTTGTAGGATTCTGAGACGTAGGCTCTGGGTCATTTTGGCCATAGCTTTTTTCTTCTGTCCTAGAGCTAAAGTAGGACTGACTATGGGCTATGGCTAAACTTTTGTAACATTGGCCTAAGCTTCTAAGTTTATATTTAGATGCTTAAATAAAAAAATATAATTTCCAAGAACAGAGCAACCAGAATTTAATAATGACTTTTGTGTGAATTCTTGATTGCTTAACACTTTGGAAAAAGTTGGCTTAAGTCTTTAGCTGTCTGTTCAGATAAATTCCAGATAGGAAATATAAGCCATTTGTTCTCTTTTATGTGAGAAAACATTGTGAAAATGACTAACTAATGGCTGTGAGTAGYAAAATTGTGATTAGCATTATTCTGAAGTCTGCACTGTTAGCAGTTCTCCCTTTCTTTTAGAGGTCTACAGATTTATTTCCTGTGTGTAATGCTTCTAAATCAGGTGGCTTTCCTGAAACAGCAATTATCATTAACTGCTTTGGGGGATTAAGAAAAAAAAAGATATTTTCTTGAGGTGTTGATATGTTATCTCAGTTAAAATAAAAGATTGCACTTTTGTAGGGCATGTTTTCATTTCTGGAAGTTTCAGGAAGMGAATCACTGCATCAAACAGCACACAATCTAAGTGTAACAGAAAAGAGCTCAGATGGTACAGACAGAAGTCTCCTTAAGGAGAAGCAGCAGTGATGGTAGCAGCTGAGCAGCCTAACCACTGCAAAATTTTTAAAGGTATCTTGAAAAAGAGYAGGTCAAGAGAAGGATAATGAGACAGCGCTGCAGATATGTGCACTTCCAAAATGAGATGAGGAACTTTCTTCAGAATTTTTAAATTTAAAAGCTGAAGAATGGGTTTGACTTCCTGAAAGGGAATTTCARGTGATAGATTAGGAAGAAATAGACTGGAAAGACCCTTTGAGAGGAAAACAGTCATCTAATGTCTGATGAGGTTTGAATAGAGAATTTGGACAGCAGGTGACAGAGTTTAAGGAAGGAASTAGGAACTGATCTTCCTTTCATCATCACCCCGCGTAAGGGCAAGATGTGTTTGATGAAGCCAAAGAAATGAGCTTTCCAATAAACACAATGCAAAAAAGAGACTGGCTGGCATTTATAAGCTCATGGATGGATGAGAAAGTCTGTATCTTAGATAAGTTATAGGAAAAAARATAGTAAGATTTTGACATCGCCTGACTGCAAAGCTTAGACAAGGATGTCTGAGACCTGTAAGAGTTGGATTTGTCATGAGTGCTAGTAACATAGACATCACTCATCCCTAGCAGCCTTTAGGCTTGGCTGAGCCTTTAGGCCTTCATGTGCCAAGCTGTTGTGTTAAGCAGTGGTAGGTTGGAATTAGTCACTACACCTCAAAATTGAAAACACTTTTACTGGCAGTAGCARTGGAAAGAAGTCTGAAATAATTAAAACTCTGGTCAATTGGGCTGCATTTATACTGCTGTATAGAATGTTTCAGAAGGCAGCTTGGAAACCAAAATAGGTACCCATCCATACTGCCTTTYTTCAGCAGTGCCTGTGTGGGCAGCTATGGTGCTATTCTGAAAAGGTAATCTTCACAGGAAGGTGTAAAACCCCACTTACCTGCATTATGAAGACATCCTGGCTGTCTGCTGTTCAGGAGCAAGAASAAGATTAACTTATCTTCCTAGAAAATCTCATATATCCCCTGCCGCAAACTTGGAGATTTGCAAGCAACCTGCCTTCTGAATCCAGAAGGACTTTCTAAAAAAGGCACTCTGGATGGGTTCATATTGTCACAGGAGCAGGCTGTGATAGAAGGCAGTTCTGGCAGCACAGTCAAATGTAGTATAGATATAGCCTATATGCATAGCTAAGAAAAAAAGTAGTAAAATTAAATGAAATCTTAACATTTCAAACCTACTGATAGCTCTGTGTGCTCAAATTTCAAAACAGGAGTCTTAAAATTTGATGCTGTAATGGATCGTCTCTTTCCACACAGATCCTTTCTTCTCAAGGGACATACTCACTTCAGTTTCTGACAGGCCTTGTAAGGTACCTACTAACATTTGTATGCTTTGGCCATCTGTTATGCATCAGATCATTGTGCTCTCATTGAAAAAAAAATGCGTTGTATTCGACACTCTCATTACTTCCACTGGATTTCTTCTTTCAGAAGAAAACAAGGTCCAAATAACATTAGCAAATGCACTTGATTTTGATTTGGAAAATGTGATTGCTCTTCTTTTCTGCGTTGAATTCTACACAGGGCAGGTACTTTGATTTAAAATAGGATGTGCTTTAAAGGAGGCTATTCCTGACAAAATCTCTTTTTAGCCTTTACTGTTACTTTCTGATTGATCACTAGAATATCCTTTTGATATTTTACCTGCATCCTGTTTCCCTGCCTTTTCTAGAAAAGTCTAAGCAKGTGACACAATAAGAATTAAAATATAGTTTCATTGTTTTGGTTTGGTTTAACAACTCAGCCTCCATTCCCTGTCATAAATCCYCTTACTCATTTTATTAAAAGTCATTACAGTGTCATGAGGAGCACAGGTAATGGAAGCAGGCTGTCTTTTTAATTCTTATTGATAATGTAGTGTATAAATTACCTAATAGCTGCTATACTGACAGATACCCTTAAGTAGTTTTCACATTCTCAAAAATGACCTTGAAAATTTCTTAACTTGAAGACATAAGAATCACCTATAAGAATCAAAAGCCGTAAGGGGAGAGCCATTAACATCAGCAAATGAATTCTTACTTTCCATATGAAAATGCAGTCTTTTATTTTTCAGTTATATACAATACACTTATATTTCTTCTCATCATTCTGTCATTCCACTTTATGCTGAACAATGATAGCACTTAACACATAAATGTTACACAGATATCAAACACTATGATTACTGGAAAAAAAAACCCAGCATACTAATGGTAGATTATTATACCTAGTTAGGTGCTGGCATATGCCATGTCCTGGCTTCATCTGTACAGAATGACAGGTTGGAGTAGAGTACATTGCTTTTACTTGCAGGGGATGTGACAAATTCAGGTTGGAAGCCTTATGAATCTATAAGGGAAAATGTCTTAGAACACAGCATTAATTTGCATGGACTGGAGAATATGGTAAAACTTGTGCACATACATAATAGTGTCTGAGTGAATATGGCCTTACTTCAGTAGCTGTCTGAAACACATAAGGACATACACAGGAGTAGGTTCAGGGACCCTTTTCCCACTCAGTTGTTTCTTCTTCTAGTTCCACTGATTTCAGCATCAGGTTTACGTTGTGGAGGTATCTGATCCAAGAGTCAGATTTTGTCCTGTAACTCTTTGGTACCTGCTTGGTGAGCTCTAGGACACTCACAGAGAGCATGCTGAGAGAGCACAGTTTGACCTGTGCTTTGGGCTGGTTCACTGTGTTTTGAACACCACAGCTTCCTATAGGAACCTGTGATATGTTGAGCCTTGCAGGACAGAGTACAAATTCAGCACAGATTTTAGATATGTTGATAGGCAACACTGCGGAATATAAGTCGGCTTGTTTTGTTTGAACAGCTTTGACACAACAAAAGTTAAAGACTGAGACTACTTCCTCTCCTTTCACATCATTATTAAATAAACCTGTAAAAGCATCCAGTCTTTCACAGTGGTAATTCACTGACAGTTTTGATCTTGACCTCTGTTTTTGGAGTACTTTGGATACATTCACCTCCCTCCCCACTTGCTGGCCTGCTCCATACTTCTGCAATCAAACTGTGCATCCCCACAAATTCCCCCACCCCACACCACCAGCCCACCAAAAAGCCTAACTTCACAACCATATATCTGAAAACTCAGCCCCAGTCCTACCCAGCCCAGCTGGTCTGCCACCGAGCATGCAGCTCCAACCCCACTCCTTCCAGCCCTCTCCCTCCCCACAAGCCTGGCTGCCCACCAAGAGTGAAGGTGACCTTGGCCAGGGAGGCAGGGAGGGCAGTACCCTCACGTCTCACTCCCTACAGCCCACTCACACAAAAGGCTATGTTTAAACCCCTCGTGGTCTTGCCAGAGAAGTGAAAACATATCAGGAGGGAAGAAGATGTTAGAGTAAGAGAAGTAATTGGAGAGGAAGGGAAAGTGGAAGTCTGGATGAAATTTTCATAGATTTTCTTGTGACTTTTCCTGGACTAAACCACTGACCCACTTCCAACCTTCCCCACTTTGAGAATCACTCTTTTACAGCAGTTGTTGCCAATGACATTACTTTTAGAAAGCATTTTCCTTTCACTACAACTTAAAGTATGAAACATCATTTGGGAAGTAATTTGCACTGTAAGTAACAAAAGATGACCTCCATCATAATGAATTTATAAACTCTGTACAAATATTTTAATAATTAATTATTGAATGATGGAAAATGTATTTTAATTATTTGCATTTACTAATTTATTATTACAAAAATTCACTCACTTGTGTCTCTTATTTTATTTATTAGTCCTACAGCACTGAAATATAAAAAAAAAAATTCAGAAAAAGAAACCACATATTTTTAGCGTATGTAAATGTCAGCTGGTAAAATTTCAGTGTATAAAGCAAAGTCAAGGAAAGTATTTCTCCAGGTTTATGTGCCTCTTCTTTCAGGTAAGACAAAATATTTTGAGTTTGAGTTGAATTTATGGTTTTGCCTAGCTCAAATGAGAATTCTTCTTCAAGATAGAAATCAAATATATTGATCAGATAATAAAACTTACCTGTGTGAATGGAGTCACTAACTTGTTTTGAGAACAGCTTCAATAGGACCAAAAATTCATCTACTCTATTGCAAAATAACTTACTAATATAATTTAAATCATAGACAAACCCAGCAATTTTAAGAATAATAAATACTGAAATATTTGAATAACAAACCAACTCTTTCTCAGAATTGCTAGGCCCACTAATTCCCTTTGTACCTCTACTTTTCATTGACTTTTTCCTTTAAAACAGATAAAGATTTGTTTGATCTCAATTCCACATATTAAGGTATTCATAGTATATTAAGTGCCCCGTTGTTCCTATGCTCCTAGTTAAGGCAACATGATAATTTCTAAGCTTCTTAATTGTGCATGTTTCCTACAGCCTTAAATGTTCTTTGATGTTTTGGGCCACGAACTATGTGATACTTTGATCTTCTCTCTGACAGTGTTCATTGTTCACATGCAAAAGTCTTGCTTTTCGTGACTGCATATTGTTATCTTTTATGTAGTGTACTTATTTCCATTGCTGTGCACTTCAAGCACGTTGATAAGCTATTTTAAAATATGCAGTTTCCATCTTTGGCACCTTCACTGCAAGCCTATTTATGCAATTGCTACTAGGTRGTATATATGGCATCTATGAAAACATTATTCAGCTCTGAGAGTCCAACACGAAATGGTGCTTTCCCTTCAGATGCATTGATCAGAGGCGAGCACTGAGGAGTGCATCGGTACATTGTTCTCAGCTGGGCATATTGTAAATCGATACCTCGCTCTGGAGGTTTGAGTGGCTGGAGCTCTCTTGCATCTAGTAGGACTAAAACTAGCTTTTATAGTCTGCTATTAGCAGAGTAAAGATTTAAGGGAGAACAATGACTAATCTTATCGTTTATCTAAAAACAATTTAAAATATTATGCTAGATACTCAGTGCCAGAGTACCTTAAGGCATTATAACTCGCTACTGTAACTTAAAAATCACTATTTTTCAAAAATACTCCAAAATACTGTAACTACTATTACAGGATAAAGAATGACAATTTAGAACAGMWAGAAGAAGCCCAGTGCTCTAAATTCACAAATGCACAGGTACTTTCGGTCAAAAGAGAAATTCATATTTTTGAATGATAAGAATAGCTGAAAAGCATTTTTAGTCACAAATCTCAAATCCTTTAAAATAGGTAAGCATTGTTATTCCCCATTTTATAGACAGAAAAGCTGAGGTTGAGAGAGATGCGATTTGCCGTTAGTCAGATCTGCCTTTACTTGCTGTGGTAACCACTGTATCATGTTGCAGTTTTTATTTCAGCTCTCATCTTACAGATGGGTCTACATAAACAGATTCCCATGATACAGATGTGTCATCTATCAGTTGCAGTTCAACTGCAGGACAGAATTATTAAATACAGTATTTTTTCATTAGTTTTATTATTTTGGTTTAACTGCACACATTTGATGTGCACTGAGTGATATTTATAGGAAGTGCTGATCTTAAACATCTTTCTTTTTGGCACTTCTCTACCTATATTGAGAATGGTTTCTTTGCAAAATGGTCACTTAATGTGCACTACAATTATAGTTTTAATCACACAGTTAAGGACTGTATTTGGTAAAAKAAATGTAGTCTGCTTTTTAGTAGGGAAAGTATCAGAAGTGACTCAGGTTGTGAAAGGTTGATTGTGTTACTGCAAAATTTGGGATCATTTATGCTATTTCTAAGTATATAGCTATTACTTCAGAAATTTGTGATTAATGGTTTTTTGTTATACTATGTTTTGTATATTATATCACATCTTTTGGCATTCAACAATGTTCCCTTAGTTCTGCTATTTTGTAACTTTGTTATCACCTGCAATGTATATTTTTTTTCTATCTTTTCAGTATACTTAATAGCATGAAGTTTGGAATTTTGGAATGTTCTGGCCTGGTGAACATGTACAGCCTCTGTACTGCAAGTATATATATTCGTGTTTGTTTCAAAGAAACACATTTCTCTCATCTTTCTTCTTGATCAAGCATAGGTTTAAAAAATAATAGAGAAAGCTCAAATTTCAATACCACTAGATTTCATACTCTTGTAATTATACTAGTTCTAGCTTCTGCCTTATCATTTATTATATCYTTAAATTCTGAAATTTTCAAAAATCGATATCCTGAACATCTATTGTAGAGTTAGAATATAAAATATTAAATCACTGGAAACTCACTAGCATCTCAAAAGAAAAAAAAAGGTGAACTCTGCTTCTAAATAAAGTCGGTGTGGCAAACAGTCTTCATTCAACAGCTTTCACACCAACTGCTTCTGCAGGAATACTAATTCCCAGGCTCAGCCTTTCTTTGCAAATCTGAAGCTTTTGGCCATAGGGCATGGCCCAAAGGGCGTGCCAGAGACAGCAGCTGCCCTTGCTGCTGCTTGTAGTTAACCATTTCATACCAGAAACGATTTCATTGTTTCTGGGAATTTTCAGGAAAGATTTTCTTTCCCTTTATGCAACTGTAAATATCACAGGTGTAACGTAGGGCTGTTCCGATTTCAAAACCAGGTAAAAGTTGGAGGAGTCCTGGACACCCAGTAGAATGTCTGRGCACTTTCAGGGCTGTGTGGCTTGGCACATCACAGTCACCGTCAGCCATGGGGAAGCTCTGTGCAAACATCCCTTAACTCTTTGGCTTGACTACCTTTCTCTCAAGGCTGTCTTAGACAGAGGAGACAGAAAAAGGTGGATTAATTTCTATAGGACCCATAAGGTTTTCTCCTCTGAAGCCCAGCTCTTCATAATGGCACTCTGTACCGTCTTGGACTGGGCCCACTCAAAGGAGTGCACCTTGCTCCAGAGCAGCAGGAGACAAGGACGACCCCTCTCAGATTTTCTCAAGGTCTCCCTCAGCATATAYGAATGATGATTTCTAGAATGATTCAGAACTCCTCTCCTTGTCCTTGGAGACCAGCCGCTGTAGTGTCTGACTCCTCGCATATGGGGATCCTGGCAGTACACATTAGATGGCATCTTTGTCCCTGACCAAGAGCTGCAGACTGTTGTGTGTGGCTGCTGGTGTTGGCGGCTGGATGCAAAAAGAGCTAAGACGGCCAGGAGCATCTGAGGGAACTGAAAGACTATTGACATGCAGGGCAAGAGTTAATTCAGAAGAGAAAAATCACAGCAGAAGTGAACATGATGGCAAAAGCAACCAGCGATGGGAATTCTGAAAAGCAGGCATCTCCTTTTAGGTTATATTCTGTCTGTCTATTCTTTAGCTTATCTCAGTTAAAATTGTATTGCCTCAATGGCAGGGCTGGTTTTGGAAAATGCTCTGGGATTTCATGCAGAGAATGATTCCCTGGCTCTTTGAAAAACAGTATTTACTCTCCTATCAGCCTTTAAAATTAATCATGTAACTTCTTCAAGTTGGAATAAAAAGATCCTGGGTGCAAGATTCTSTCACCATGGCCCAAGGTTTTGTTGGCAAATAAGCAGCCCAGCTAGTAAAACTGGTATATCACACAAGATTTCTGCAGCTGTTTGAAACTGTGTTGCCTTTCTGCATGTCAATGGAAAAAGTGCAGAAGAGAGCAGTATTTTTTGGTATATTTTTCATATAATCTGAATACATTATTGGCTTTTGATGTCAGTTCCTGCCACTTGACAGACTCTCACATTTCTTTAACTTTTTTACATGACCAGCATTGTACAGAGAGTAAAATTTCCCTTCAGTTTTGTGTGTGTATATGATTGTTTATACCTATGTACAAGCTCCTTTCCATTAATACATTCAAGCAGAGATTTCAACCTCTGGTATAAATTTACTTATGTTAAGTACTAAAATATATGTAAATCTCAAGGCAGATTCTTTAAGCAAGTACATTAAGAATATAGAAAATCTTAATGACATTTATTTTTGTGCTCTTCGCTTGTATTCATAAGCCACTAAGATGTACTACACATAGGAGTGTACAGTTAGATTCACTGTAATACCTGTTTTAAACAAACAATATATATTTGTCTGTGATGCAGTTGTGAATTCAGAAGATCAGATCAGAAAAGTGCTTTTCTTTTTTTAGATATTCATAAAATTGACTATTTTTGAAGATGATGATATTATCACTTTTTTAAAAGTATATTTTAGGTCTTGARTCTTTTTTTTTCTTTCTCTCTCCTCCTGTTTTGAATTTTCCCTATAGTTTCTTAAGAAAGGTAAAATCAGCATTTTAAACATTTCTCGTAAAATTGAAATGAGGACAGAGGAAAAGTAGAAAAAAAATAAGTCTTAAAAAATGAGTAGTGCCTTATATACAAAACGCCCAGGTCAGCTCTTAAATCCAGCTATGATCATTTGGATTTAGATATTACACTTTATCATTCTGTGCTTCTTTATTTATTATTTATTATTTATTTATTTATTTATTCTTTATTCCTAAACCCTTATAATTATCAATATTATGTTTTAATTTATGCTCCATGTGGTAAAATGCTTCATATCTATGTAAAATGCTCTCACAAATTATTAAGACTCAGTTCCTACCTGAAATAGCTGTCACTAGGTGGAAGTTAGTGCTCAGAAAGACTATCAATGCAAATTCAGGCTTCTTGCAAATCCCTAGATGTCTCAAAGGAGTTAAGCCTTTCTCTCTGCTCAATGTCAGTGGCTGGGAATATCACAAGTGCAGCTATGGACAGATGGAGCAGGTAAATATGGCTGGGACCCATCCACACAGGAAGACAACATATGTCTTTTAATGTCATCCAGATTATGTTCATTTTTAGTAATTCTTTCTGAGGCCATGCCAGCTAGGTCAAGCCACAGCTAGTTTCCTGGTGCTCCAGCAAGAAAATAGTGCAAACTTTATTTTTTTCTCCTTTATTCTGTTTAGGGGAAAGCGTAACTATTAAGCACTTTGGCAATGTCTGTGTATCATTTTCTTCTACTGCTGTTTTTCTAAGTCACGTGCTTCGGTGGCTGTTTTTTTTTAAGTGGTGAGCTGCACACTAGTGTGAGAAGTTTGAATCTTTGGGATGAAGCTGTTTAAGACAGGAGTGTGGCAATATGCACTGGTGTTGGGATTTTAGGTTGCTTCTGAACCCTAGGACCCATTTGTAGGAAAGGGAGCAGACAGGCTTTGCCAAAGAGATGTGCCAGACAGACTAAGGAAGGCAGTGGGTAACCTACTGAGAGTACCTTGTACCAATTACAACGGAAGGCAGAAATACAGCAGCTAACTCTACACATGCTTACTCAGACACTAGTAGCAAAAATTTGTGGATGTTAGGGCAAGTTACTTTGTCTAATATTCAGTAGGGTACATTCAGTGTTGAGTAGGATATGCAGCTGTGCTGCCTCCCAGGGCAGTGGCTAGCAAGGCTAGAACACTTTCACATCTCCAGACGACTGTCGCATATAGACGTGCCTGGACGCAAGATTGAAACATGGAATGTCCACCTGGTAGAACCTAATGTGGACTGCCACAAAATGACATTCAACTAACATTGCTAATTCAAATTTTATTGAAAATCAGTTCAAAACTAATCAGGAAATTGATGAGAGTCATTTGCTTGTTTTGTTTTTATGAAGTCTGTGTTTTGGAAGAAGTTTCTTTACAGCAGTGATGTAACGTTTTATATTCATTGTAAAAAAATTTTGAGATGTAAAAAATGTAGTAAGATTATTCCTTTTAGGATGCTTGCAACCTATTTGGGTATCTAAAACAGTAAATAAAATAGTGTATAAGCTTAAATAAATTTGTATCTTTGGAAACAGATACAAACTGATGATACTGCTGTAAAAATCATTAATCTTCTAGTCATTATAAACTATTTCTTACATATTATTACCAAATTATTAATAAGTTAAAACTATTAAGAAATAAGAGCATTCTTTCCCTGCTAGTAAAAATGACTGATACTTATGAATTCAGACCCTCAAAACCGCAGAGGAATATGAATGGAGAACTGTAGATGCATTATCTTAGCAGGACCTGAAGTGACCAGTCAGAAAGGGCACAATGTCCAGGGTTTGCCCACATGATCAGGAACAAAAATGCCATGCATTGACAGAAACCATTAGCATAACCTACAAGTTATTTTGACGAACACTTGATTCACAGGTAGCCAAAGAGCACTCGTTGCCTCTGACCGAAACCTCATGAGAGGCTGACACCTGCAGACTGGGGTGAGGAGCAGGAGCTGCACAGAAGCTGTGCAGCAGCAGTAGTGCATTGGAGGCTGCAGAGCTGCTGTGGTTTGAGCATCTCCCACTCCTCGAGCACCCCCTCTTCTCAGAAACAGTTTCTAAGGTAGATAACTCACTTTGTGTACTTCACTACACTGACCTCAGCATATAATACCCTGCTGCTAAAACAGCAGGGGCTGTTGCTGCCTGATCTCTGCACTGCACATTAATTAGTGTGTGCTGAAACATGCGATAAGCGTTACAGCAGAGTGGAAGCAAGGAGGAAAGCAGAGTGTATTAGGGATTAAGTATCAGAACTTGCTTGGCTGAACTGGAGAGAAACAAAGCTGGAGCATGGCTACGCAACTCCTACCCTTCATAGAGTGCCCAGGTTCCCTGTGTGGTAGTGTTTCCAAGTTTCTAAAGGTTTTTCTTATCACTTCATAGCAGTCACATCATCTTGTTTGCACACCAGCAGCTCTTTTAGTTTTCTAAATTACAGTTGATTTTCTCCGTTATCTTCTGAGTTAAATATGTTCCTGTTGTCCCCACATCTGCTTCCTTGACTCAGGAGAACCTCCAGACAGTAGTGCTTGCTCTTCTACAAGTTTGCAAGAAACATACATAAAGAACTACAATGTTATGAATCTTTAAAAATGAAAATGCTTCTGGCATTATATCTTTAAGGCTTCTCACTATGATGTCAGATTGGCCTTCCCACTGACCAGATGAGATAGCAAGAACCAGAGTGCTGTTAATGGGGTTAAGCAACCCGCAAAGGTCATTGAGCATGGAGAGATCTTTGAGTTTGTTAGCTCTGTAAATTCCAGAGTATGGAGCAATCTGTGCTCCATCATTATTTATTTGTTGTTTTTTAAGTATGGTAATATGCCAGCAACAGAACTTAAATCTTGTCTTATATTAAACTTTAATGTAAAAGAAAAGCATCATTTTTTCATAACTCTGTAGCTATAATTTACACTCCATAACCTTTATTGCTTTGTTTCGTTTTTTAAGCAAATAAAGATGTTTTTATTTTTGCTAAGATAAATGGAGAAAGATATTTCAGACATTGCTTGAGAAAATTAAGATTGAATTGTTAATGTAGATTCCCAAGAGCAGGGGTCCCTGCACTGACTGAGGGAAAGAAAGCAGAAAGATTGCTATTTTGTACCGCAGTCATTTGCTGCACAAGATATACTGCAGAAACACAGTGCATGTGGAAACCATTCAGCCTGGTAGCAGTCCAGGAGTTCTAACCTATTAAATGTATTTGCTAGGATGGAGTAGCAATGCAGATGCCTTGTGATTTATTTGCCATTAACATTTTTTTTTTCTTGCTGTGGAACTACATAACTAATTTTGTTCTTCCTGCTTTCTAAAACAGAAATGACTCAGTTGCAATTAACGGAATTAAGCTAGCAAAGCAGCAAACAGAAGCAAGCTCTTTATTTTTAATCTAAAGCAAAGCACATCAGTTATGTTTTGGTCTAGAGCTACATTAGTTACATTAAAAAATAGAGAGAAATCCACTGGAAAACTAAGCAATACATATAYGTTACTAATGCTGATGAATAAAATGCTGCATCCAGCATCATGTGGCCTTCTGATTTATTCTAAAGCAATAAAAAAGGATGAAATTGTGAATCAAGACTTTAGGGGGGAAAAAAGTTGCAGCTATACAACAGTCTGCTTTGACTAGAATGGACACCAGTTCTTAGCACTGATATCTCACATTCTTGTTTTCCCAGCATAGGGTTTTTATTTGGTTTGTTATTTTGTTTGTTTGGGGAGAGGAGATTGGGTTTTTTGTTTTATTTTTTCAAAACTGAGGCTTACGTTTTCTTCTTGAATTGAAGAAATTAATCGGAAGTGAAAATGAGAACTAAACAATCCTTTCCTATAGATATTCTCAGTTTTTTTCTTTTCAGCTATGAAATGCAGCTATGCATTTCTTTTCAGCTCCAGCAATTTTCCAGTGACTCTTCTCAGGTGCAGTTATAATAGAGAAGTAGCCTCAGGAGCAGGGATGAGAAGCCATAATTGCCTTTCTGAATGAAGGTTTACCATCATATGGTAAGCTTGCCATTAAGATGTCAAGCTYGTATTTTCTCATGGTCTTTCTATCCCTGTAAATTTTAACATCATTCTTGCATAGYGATGGCAAAGAAAGCTCAGATGGTCTGTTGCTGGTGGTCAGGTAAGAGTTTTGCTCATTGATGGAATATGTGTTTTGAGTTCATCAGAGCTGATGAGGAGTTTAGCATAGATACTGATGGAATGAAATGTAAGCTAAGCAATTACGTAAAAGCAAGGATATCACAGACGTTAACTCTGTTTCCTCTCTCTGTATCTGTTTTGCTTTCTGACTGTGGTGCAGCCTAGTCTGGGGCACTAAACTGCCCTCCTGAGTCATGTAGGATGAGCTACCCCGGCTGTTTGAGATTCTATAGCAAACTAAATAGCMACCCTCTGCCCTCATATCTCCCCTGCTGTGACTGCTTCCCCATGCCAGTAACCTTGCTAATGGTAATGGAAATGGCCAGCTGCAAAGCACAGACTTTCACTTGACCTGGTATATGCTATTTGATTGCTTCCAATATTTCAGATAATTCATTTATAGGTCAGTACATATGTATGACCACTATTCTGATGTCTTCAGGATTGATGTACCCTTTATTTAAAACTAATATACTTTAAGTAAGTATAATTAGCCAAGTCCAAGTAATCTAATATAAGAAGCAAGTCCTTGTGCCCAGTTCTGCATTAGCCGTGCTGACAGGGAACATCAAGAAGACAGTAAAAAAAGATATGGGAGAATCCCATTATCAGTCTGGTAATATGTATGTTTCCCTTATAAATCTGTCCATGAAAATTAATTTTATATATGAGCCACAGGGAGTCATAAAAAGTCCTAATATTCTATTTTGACTTCTGTCCTTCTGCCAAGTTTGTTGCTTTGGATATGCTACCTAACTTTGCTTCTTAATGTAGCCCTAAAATGGAGATAAGTAGGCCAGATACAGGCTCAGTTTCCTTGAAGGAAGGAGAAGAGAGTTCTGCTTATCCACAGTCTCACATACAAAGCTGCAGTATTGGGTAGTACATCCCTTCCTCCCCTCCCACAAATCCACACTTTGAGGAAGGTAATTCATGTTTATTCCATATTTTGAAGACAGAAAATGTAATGATTAATTGATATGTTAAGTCAAAAATAATGAGAAATTGTGCCCAGTAAGAATAAATATAAGTAGTGATTTGAGCTGTGAATTTAGGCATGTGAATTTAAAATATAGATACATTCATTTGTCTTTATTTTGTGATAGTTTGAGCTACTGGATTGTGCATGGCTTTAAATCAGGAAGGTGAAGTTCCCTGTGCATATCACAGACAACCTCGCTAGTTCCCAGTTAGTTGTTTTATAAAAATGAAGTTAATGACATTACCTTAAACATCTAAAGCACTTCAAAATATTATTGTGTCTGTTTACTGCTGTGATGCTTTTTCAAAATAGTAAGATAAATGATTTTTAATAGAAGTGATTTGTTAGTTTATGCCAAAAGCAAAAACATAATGTGTGTCACAGGGCAAGGGCAAAGTGAAGATCACAGATTAAATTCTGCTTACGCTAGTGGTTTCTCCTGCCAGAGTTTTCCCTGCGCAATCAGTTCCATGGTGCTGCAAAGTATGAGGGAGCAGCACAGGGTACAGGCATTTAAGGGTAGCTTTCTGAATCAAAGGAAGATTACCCCGGCAATGAAAACAGTACAGTTACATTTGCTAAGTTCTTGTTTTTTGATTTGATATGTTTTACAATGTGTTTGATTTGATTTAGTGTCATTTTTGGTTTTTATAAGTGGTGAAAGACGACATATTTCTTGTATTGCAAAATGTAACAAATGTAATGAAGAATCCTGTGAGTCATTAATTTTGCAAGTAGAAGAGCAAAAAAAATGTGCAATGTATTTGTGAAATATTGATGCGAATTTCCTATTGCACCCCTATTTCCACTTGTTCTGGGAGGTAGATTCATATCCAGCAGAGTGTGCTATCTCTGATTGCATCATGTTACAGTATACAAATCTGCTCCCAGTGGCCTTTTGCCTAATTAGGAGTTGGAAAATACAACAGAATTGAGGGGAGAGGCATAAGTATTAATTCACCACCACTTCCAATGGCTAAAAATTCTATCTACAAAATTAAAGAATGTAATCGCTTCTCTTCTTCGTGCCTATCCCGCCTTCATCTGTACCTGACATGACTATGCCGACATAAGAGCAAATACACAATTCTGGTCTATTCACTCTGTCTGTACATTAGAAACATGTTCGCATCACTCGGCACCTGCAGTGCTATCCCCAGGAGCAAATGAACATTTATGTGGTGTGTTCTAATAGTATGTTCCAACAGATTATTCTGCTGATCACTAACATGGCAAATCTGAGAAGCTACAGCTTTTTAAAGTTAATCATAATTTCAGGTATGTTTATGGAGTAAAATTAAATATTACCTAGTAATAAAAGTTATCACATTCCTGAGAATCTCGTCACTGCAAGAATGGGAGAGATAGGAATAAGTTTGKTTTTTTTAGAGATCAGGTTTGATTTCAGCACACTGATATAAAATGTGATCATGTTTGTCTCTATATAGCTGTTTATGTAAGTGGAAGTATAAAGCTGAATTTGACCTGTTRTACCATAAACACTGTTTAAACCAGTCTGTTAGGATCAAATTCCTACCTTTCTAGGACATAGGGTCCAGTGGGACTTCTACATATAGCACTCCTATGAAGAYGAATTTAATTTACAGGTTTTATCACAAAGGGTAAACACAGAAACATATTACAGCTTTAAATTTAAGCATATGGATAATATAAATAAATTATCTTTATAGAGCTCAAGTATTTGCAGGTTTTGCTTATATGTCAGTTACTGCTGACCAAACTCTCCCAGAAACTCTTGTTGCTATTTACTATTTGTAATTTGCATTTACTGTGTGTAGAGTCAGTTTGTAAAGACAGTAGCTGAATAGGATGTTTTCGCAACCAAAATAATGAATATAAAATAACTTGTTTCTATGCACCTGCATTCAAATCCTGCAGGATTAACTCCTCCTTCGGAGGAGCACTCAGTGCTCTAAGCCAAGCTGACACTGTGCCGTAAATTCGCAGAGCTCGCCAGCACGGGCTGGCTGCTGACTGTCCTCACCTCTCCCTGTAAAACGCGGCATTGCCCTTGTTACTGTCCGGCAGCTGCTTCTGTGCTTGCCGTGATTTGTTCGGCTGGTGGTGCACTGGAAGTGGACATAACCAAGGAGGCACCGGGGACGTGCTGTTTATCTAAAGGAAGAGGAGGTYCTTGGTTGACACACACTTACTGGTATTCCGTTTCCCCTAATGGAGAGAGGCCGGGATGGTTCTGCGATGTCTTTCAGGATTAGAAAACAGGGAATAGTTCAGAGTACCCTTTTTGACTTGAGTTTGCACTCTACATAGGTYGATACTTCGTGTTTTGGTAGGACTTGTACAACCTTTCATTTTTTACAATTTGAAATCTTTCAAATGGCTTCTTTAGAAGCAATTCCTCTGATTGTGGATAATGATCCTATAAAGGCAGGTGAAATATATTTTAGAATTTTTCTTTGGAATGAAGAAAATTGCAGTTAGAGAATCCATGAACACTCTGACCCTTCACATATTTATCTACTATATTCCACTATTCAATATGTCTGTGTKATTAAGATACTTGTGTTCACACTGTCTAGTGTGATCTGGAAGATTTGGATTTTATTACTTAATATAATTTAGCGAACTACTCTTTCATTTCCTGGTTATATTTTGCTTTCTTTAGTCCTCATTTAGTTTCCCACTCTCCCTATTGACTTCTTCTGAATACAAAGTTTAACCCTATATATTTTTGGTATTCTTCCTGCTCCTTTGTCCTTCTCCTCTCCTCTCCTCTCCTTTCCTCTGCTCTCTTTGACATATTTTCCTATTTTTCATTGCTTTCAGTTCTGTATTGGTTTTGTAATGCTTATCTTCCAGCCTTCCTGTTTTTTCATTCACATTCTTCACTTTGTCTCCTAATTCTTTCTACATTAATCGATATTACTGTTTCCTCATCTTTCCAGTTTATTTGCCCTATTTTCCTATTTTTTCATCGTCTTTCATGCTTCTGCTTTCATTTGTCTCATTTTCAGCTGTGTTAAAATGTTTCCCTTCTAACCATCTCTTGTATTCTTACTTCTCTGGCATTCCATATTTCTTGCTTATTCCAGGGTGTGCTGACCTGCTTCAGTCCTGAACTCTCCTCGAAGGCAGACTAATCCTTTTGCAAGGAGACAAGCAATGGGCAGAGACCACAGATATCTCTCTAGATTCGAGTATAAGGGATGTGCTCCACTGTGTATCCAAATTCTAGTTTCATCTGTATGTCTGATGTCATGAGAAAGCCCTTCAGCAGATTAAAGATGAATGATCTGTAGCTTTTAACAGGAATTCATTTCTTCTCTCTTGGCAGATATATTTTTTCAGTTCTATTATATAAATAAATACATATATTAGAATACTTCCAAAATTATCCAGCTACAGCTACTGACTAAAGCTGCAATTCTATAGCAACTATTTAAATGATATAAAAATGAGAAATTATTCCTCTTGTTATCCAGAATAACTGTTGTACAAGTGCTTGGAACCATTAATTTGCTCTCTCTTATAATATATAGAGCTGATTTTTATCCAACAATGCTTGTTTACTGATAATCTTACTGGAATCAATGGGAATTTCTGCATTAGGACTGATGAGCTGTGCTCTGTATAACTACCAGTATTATCYTGATTGATTCCATGTGGGTGTGGGGTGATTTTAAGATAATTACAGTTACAAAGAAAGAAAGAATCTGATTGTTCTTAAGTAATATGCTTTTGCTTATTCTGTGTATAAAGAGTAGTATATTTCTAGAGTTGAGGAATTATTGCAGTTTATATAATTAGCATAAGAAGCATCAAAGTAGTTCCTTTTGAAAGGGTCAGATCACCAGCTAACTGCTGTTTCCCTTGTCCTTTATATTTGTTTCAATAGGGCGTATTTGAATGTTCAGCAATAGCATAAACACGAACATTGTAATGTAAATGTTACACCTTTCTTAGCTGGTGGCTATAACACATTTGTTTGAATCTTCTTTTCTGCTTCCTTCTAGTATTTTCCTATGCAGAAGAATAAATGGTAATTAAAATGTGCAGGATGAAAAGATGGAGCAGTCAGTGCTTGTACCACCAGGACCAGACAGCTTCCAGTACTTCACTAGAGAGTCTCTTGCAGCAATTGAACAGCGCATTGCTGCAGAAAAAGCTAAGAACCCTAAACAAGATCGCAAAGACAACGACGATGAAAATGGACCAAAGCCAAACAGCGACTTGGAGGCCGGAAAAACACTTCCGTTCATTTACGGTGACATACCTCCAGGAATGGTGTCTGAGCCCTTGGAGGACATGGACCCATATTATATCAATAAAAAAGTGAGTCTAATACAAGTCTATTAACAGCCTTGTTCATATTGCTGTGCAGATAGTCTTTTATAATTTTAATGATATATTATTTCCTTACAGTGCATAATGTAGTTTGCTACTTCAGTTTGTTAAATGACAAACATGTAGAAAATGTCGTTCTAATAATGTGGAAATGGCTGGGCATTATTGAAGGGCCTAGGTATGCAAGAAGTGTAGAAAATGCTTGATGCCAAGAATACATACATATTCTACCTTCTAAAAAGTTAGCAAATATATATTTAGCATCTTCTATTTACAAAAAGTTGATTTATCTAATTCATGGTTTTGGAACATTTACTATTGTATGACTGCCTTCGGCACACCGGTCCTCTGACTTTACAGGTGGAGTAATTTTACAATAATATAAATTTTAGCATTAAATTAATTGCATTTGCAATTAATATAAAATTATGAATTACTGTTTAACTTCTTCAGTGTATGTAGCAGCATGTATATAAATAGCATGAAAATCTAGGCTCGTATCTCTCTGCTTTCTAAATCAGTAGTGAAGTGCCCACTGCCTTCAGTGGTACAGGGCAGAATCCATAATACTTAATGGGTATTAGCCTCTCCTCTTTTTTTTTCATTTTCATAAAAATTTAAATAATTTATATCCATTGATATAATTTAATTTATATCAAAGGAGAAACATAGTATAGAGTCTTTGACAATAAGTAAATTTAGAGTTTCTAGTTGTAATAGTATTACCTATAGAAACATGTTTGTGTAGATAACATTTGACATATTTTGCAAACTTCAGAAAAGTGAAGATATACTGAAACTGGTTACATGAACATACCACCCTTTCTCTAAGGTTCTTTAGATTTAAAACAGATTATGAACCAGTCCATAGAACATTTTGGTCTCAGCAATCTGCTTTGATAGCAGAGGCCTCCTGAAATTCTTAGGAAATTTTTGGAATCAATGGAGAAACACATAGGTAAGCAGAAAGTATCTTAAAGAGAATGTAATACTGATCTAAAAGTTTCTGCTGGAACTGGCCTTTAGCAGGTCTGCAGTCCTTGCAGAGCCATGTAGAGCAGAAAAGATTCACAGTTTATAGTAATAGTTTGCCTGGATGATACTTTAATTATTAGACAGTGTGATTATGGAAACTCTATAAATACTAAGAGAGGAGTTATTTTGATTTCCACAAAGTGCTTTGTTCTAAGTGTCTTTTAGCTTGCTAAATTTTATGTGATTTATGGGTCCTATTTTGACAAGAAGAGAAAAAATAATATGTGAAAGAACAGTATTTTTGTCTTTATTATTTGATGCCTCTGAAAGAGCCTTTATCTGCCATTCACAGTGTATGAAGATTTATCTTTAAATTCTAGTTCTACTTTTGCAAAGATAAAAGATGTGTTTTTATAAAAGCAGACATTGTGGAGTACTGTACTAATTTTATCTGACTGTTCATCATATAAAATCACATATAATTGCACCCCTACCTACCCATAGCCCATTATGGATTTTCATAGTCAAATAAGTCTGTCTTGTGCATCACAGTAGTGGTAACAGGGGAAGACTTGCTAGGTATGACCTACAGGTACCCTTTTCAGTCTCTAGGTATGGAAGAACATTCACAGAAATAGCTGATAGCTGAGTATAGTGCCATCAACCAGGCCCAACCAGTCAAAGACAAGATAAATTCTTTCCATTTTTCTTTCGTCCACTAGCAGGCAGCTTCCCCAGACTTTCCTAATAGAAATTCCATCATCTATTTCAATTTTACAATCAATAATTTGATTTTAAAATTTCTATTTCCTGTATTTGTTATCTAGCTGTATGTGAATTTTGGRAGGATTTTTATCTTGTTCTGCTTGTCTTCTGTGAGTAATGGTAGCAGGGAATGCTTCTGCTGGTGCCACTGTGGCTTCAGACCAATATAAAGACCTTTGCACAAGCTGTACCTGGATTTATCTGCAGAAACTGTATCAGTTTGGATCCCAAACTTTCAAGTGAGGTTACTTAAAAACAGTTACTTAAAGCTTTGGTCAAATGATACTAATGAACATGGTCATAGTGTTTATTCTGAAAGCCTAACAAACTGTGCAAGGTTTTCAGCAATATCTTTTTATTCCAAATTGGAGTCATGTGTAATGAACCATTATCAGCCTCAGATACAGTATCTCATCCCATTCAATGGATGTTTTTCCTATTTTTAGAGAATCATGGACCAGCAGAGCAGAGCTCCTCATAAAACATCTAAATAAGAATTTAACTAAAGGCTGTTAGACAGTTTGCCACCATCAGACAGTTATTTTTCAGATAGAGAGAGTCTTTTTCTTTTCTTAGTTCTGCAATGAGATCAAATTGTAATGATTAAATTCTCTGAGATCATGGTAACAGTAGTATTAACTTTAGGGGAAAAGAAGATTTTCCATGCTTCTGAGGATAATAAYTCTAATGTATATGAAGAGAAAACTGAAAGAGAAACACATGGTGATGCTGGTTCTCAGAGTATCTAGGACAGGATATAGAAATAGACCTGAGATGACAAAGAATGCAAAATATATTCATAAAAATAATTTCAGTTCTTATTGGAGCCTATTTAGCTTTTGAGTACACACAGAGGCAGCTTTTAATGATCTAAATTTCATAAGATATCTATCGAGTAATTTCTGATATCCCTTTTGTACCTCAACATCTTATATATTTAAAGTTTAATTTGCCTTCCATCCTAAGGCCCTCTGTTTTTAAATCTCTTTGTGACTGGTTTGTCACTCATAGTATGAAGAACAGAAAATTGTGTTTGCATTGATTTTTCCTTTTGTGGAAGAACACTGGCCACAGGTCTGGTGTGGAGACCCAGAAAATACCAGAAATACAGAAAGACATGAAGGATCTGGCCTGATTCTCTTTAGGTGGTACTTATATCCCTTGCAACAGAGGAAAATTTATGTAGCATGTATCTGCTGTTCAGGAACATTAATGAACACTGTTGTTCATTCCATTTATGGAAGTTTTCTTAACTGAAGAGACAAAGTACTCCTAAATTCAAAGCAGGCTTTCATACCTGTTGCTATATACTTTAAATATTTTTATCTTTTAGATATCTAAATACTGCATGATGCTGCAGACAAGCTGAACTCACACCTTTATTGCATGCATTACAGTTTCCTTCTGCATTTCCTCTCCAGTTGGTACAGACAAATCAACATGACATTGATTACGTTTCAGCTTTAATAGCTAGTTCTGTTTCCAAGTCAGGAGATACATTGCTCAAAAGTGGCCCTGAAGCTCCGATCCTGCCCTGCTGAAAGCCGAGGGCCAGGGGCCCCCCATAAACGGCTTAGCCTTGCTGAAGCCAGCGCCTGTGGACCTTGGCTGTCTTGCACCAGGTCCTGCTCGCTCAACGGCAACGTTGGGCGGGTGGCATCTGGCTAGCTGGAATGGTGATTTGGGGATCTTCCTTTGCTACTTCAGGGCTTCCTGGACAGGGCCGTGGGGAATCACAGCTGGCCCAGGCTCACTGCGGGGACCTGGCCCCGAGGAAGGTGTTTTAAGGCACTGCAGGTGCAGTCACAGCTCGCCACCACTGCCTGCTCTCTGTGCTTCCAGCACGCTGCGGCACATGTGTTTGAGAAGGTGGAAGCTTACACAGTCATCAAACTACAACAAAATAGGGATCGTCTTAAAATCACCACCTTATCGCCACTGTTAGTGTCTCTTGAAAAATAAGTTGGCCCTTCCTATTTTTAGTTGACTATGCCTATTTGAAAATATATCCTTTCGGATCACCTCCTTTCAATGTGAAAGTAGCAAGAGTCAAATGTGTACATGTAAAATTAATAGAACTTTTCAATTACATAGCAAGATTGAACAAATTCCTTGCATTTTTGCATGCGTTGCATGTAGAAACATCATCTAGAGCATTTCACGTTTTATCTTTAAGATTTTTTTTTCAGCGGTAGGTTTACACATACCATGATTTTATATAGTTTAATATAGAATAATACAGGAAAAATAAGTATGTGCTGAGCTGATGTAAGAGCATTAATTTATGGGGAAGGTAGTCCTGAGATGAAATGATAAAAACAAAAAAAAATGCCAAAAAAAAAAGAGAAAAAAAAAAAAAAAAAAAAAAAAAAAAAAAAGACAGATGTGCTAGTTTTCTGTTTTTTTAACTGTGTTTCTGTGTAAACCAATCTTCAAATATTTATCTGAAGCTGGAAAGAAAAGATAAAAATTGACAATCTCTGTTTAACAACAAAGCATCCCATTACGGCAAATTCAGATTATTGATATATACTGTATTGCAGGTAGCCTAAATGCCAGCAACTGTAGCCTTGAGACATAATTATTTTTTGCAATAGAATACTTGTTCTTATATTCTTAGAGTTTTATCATAATGAAATACTTTTGACCTGGCATTCCATAATAGTCTTTAGRACCATGAAGTTTAGAATCCAAAGTCATTGCAATGCTCTTGGGTTTTTGGGCTAAAATTGAGTAAAAATGAGCTTAGGATTTTACCTGTTTCTTGTGTTCCACTTCTCTGTAAATGAAAATTTGTGTTCCCAGTCCAGTGATTACTGCTTGTTCATGCTCCAGCTGCCACCACAAARGATCAAGGAGGCCCCATCACTATCTGTAGAAAAGGGATCAGCTGGACCTCCTTAAGATCCTGACCTGCAGGCCTGCATCAAATTCTAGTCTGCCTAGTTTCATACTTTTGAGGGCTGGCTATTTTCTCTTGAAGCTAGCTTGCTAGCTAGAGGAGGGACAGAATAGCTGGAACTACATGGGCCTTACCTCACTTTATTCCTGCTATAGTTACAGATTTAGTATTATCCATTGCCTCCCAATGCCTTGCCTTGCTGGAGGGATGTTGAATGATATCTGGCAGAAAAGATGCTTCCTTTTGTCCTGGCATTTGAGCATATCAGTCCCAAATCTGATCAAAACCACCCTCTCCTGGGATTTAGCCATAGGAAGCAGAAATGCGGTGTAGCAGCCCTAGCCCTCAGCCTGCTAACCTTCCAGAAGCTACTTTTAAAGCTAACTTGGAAGAAGGAAAGTAGAAATAAGCTTTTAAAACTCTCTGTCCTGAGAGGTTCTTGGAGGCCATGTCTGCCTTGTTCAGCATGGATTCATCTACTCTTTTTCTTACATCTTTTCAGAATTTCTCATTATTTGCTCTGGTAAGAATGCAGTTCCTCGATTTATATCAAATATGGCACAAGCCACAGAACTACAGTCCAGGTTACAGACTGCAAAAGCTGCAAAGCAGATACTTCTGCTTTCCTACTAATTTAATTTATATTCACATTGGAATCTTTTGATGTGAGCAGTTTTCCTGCCTTTATAAAGTGAATAAAACACTTTATACCAAATAAAGTAGGAAAAGTATTCATAATACTTTGTATACTAATACTAACCTCCTATTTATTTAGAATTTATTTAACTTTTCTCAGTGTATGTCTACATTGCCCTGACAGCTTTGGATACAATGTTCATCCACACTGCCTAATGCATGGGATTGCATCCATGTTGAGACTAGAATGAGGTAGCAGGCATAACATAGAAGGAAGCTTGCATGGGTATTAGATGCTAGCTAAGGATGGATTTTTGAGGAAAATTCTTCCTCAAAAATGAGATATAATTTTGGTTCACATTTAAGGCTAGAAGTCAGGGGACCAACAAAGTCCTTTTGAAGGCTCCAGTCATGAACATGCTTTGAGTGAAAAATTAAAATCAAGACAGGAAATTTAAGTCTTGTTGGTTCTGCTTATGCAGGGCAGCAAAAGTAGAACAGCTAAAATAGCAGCAGCTTCCAACTGAACCTGGAGCTGTGCCAGCAGCCTGTTATTTTCCATAAGGTATGATAGAAAAGAGATGTATGCTTAATATGCTTGTGTTCAAAGATTTAAAGAAGCATGTGGGTTGACTAAAAGTAGGTGATGTAGTCTTGGATACAAAGTTAGTAGGGAGTGTGAATTTTAATGTGTTTTGTCAACTACCTCATAGCTACAAAAACAGAGAGGGCAAGCTTCTGGTTTCTGAGCTGCTGTGAGTTGGGGCAGCCAGGGACAGAGCTCCAAGGGGAAACTGGCCTTCCCCTTCGGAGGTGGGGAGGGAGGCTTTAAAACAGTGTACCAAAAATCATTCCTCTCCGTAGTGCCTCAGTATTTAAAAGGAAAGCTTCATTTAAGGTCAAATCATATAACGTTGCTATTTGAAGGTCATCATTTTCTGTAATCCATAACAGAAAGTTTAATTTGGAAACATTAGCTCAATTTTTATCCCACTGTTCTCAGTTTTGTACGTAGTCTCTCTGTTTCCGTGCAGACAAAGAAGGTAATAAAATACATATATTATACTTTTACTGTACATCTTGAGTCTGTACTCAAGACTCATTATAAGTATTATAATATCATATTATAATATAATACTCAATATCATTGAGTATTAACATCTCTTAATAGTAAGAGTTTAAGTCTGGATAGGAAGGTGTTTGATCAGGAAAGTGAGCAGGTGGTGACAGAGCTATGATAGAGAACGAGAGCAAGGGAACAAGGCAAAAGAGGATGTGTTGCAAAAAAATCCAGAGTGTGCAAGAAGCCAACAAGTGATTTGAGATGGGGACAGCTTTTCATCAGGGATTAATTCCTTCTGCCTATAGTAACTAGAAGCTGGCACAGACCAGGAGAAACCCTCACTTACCTCCCCATCTCCTTCCACGTATGCATGTCATGGGCCATACGTAATAAGCTGCCCAAAGAGTTGTCTTTCTTGAACCTGCTTGGCATATTTTCTCTGTCTACCAGCCAGTCCCAGAAATAGAAGCTTGTAGCCCTGTTGCTGAGAGCTGCAGAGCGGCGCCGGGTCCCATAGGCGGCTGCACCCAGCCTTGCCCACAGCTCCACCGGCGCTCTGGCATGCAGCTTGCTTTTTCACCCTGGTGACGAACACAAGAAGTGCTACCTTGAATCAGGCTTTATCGTCCTAATCCAAGAAGTGAACTGCTCTGATAAAACAAAAAAACAAATTTAAACATTTCTCTTCTTCAGATTCTTCATTACCCTTTAATGTTGTTTGAGTTTAGGCCATAATCCTTGCAGCATCTCTTCCACTGCATGCAGCTTTCTCCCAAATTATTCATCCTTACCTCTGCAGTGTATTTCATTCTTTTTTGATTGATCCTGCAGCTGAAGAGCACCTCAATGGTGCAGAGAAGCGTGACTGTCCACATTTCAATGCAGGAGTGTTAGTGTTGTGGCAGCCACAACGGGCTATGGTCTAAGCACGGCAATGTTTGGTTTGCAGGATTTGCATTTGTGCAGTCGACATTTGCCCCACTGATTTATTTGAGCAAAATAGTCAAGCTTTCAGACCCATTCATCTTGTGTTTGCTATAGAAGGATTTGCATGCTTAAAAGCCTCTTCTTTCAAGAGTATGAGAAATGTCAGTAAAAAATATTACCTCTATTCAGAATACTTTTCAAAATTTCTATATGCTGTGAAAATTCTCTAAATTTCAGACTCTTTAGCTTTTGAATTTAAATTTAACAAGCTCTGCATGTTCTGGAAAAATTTCATGGTTTCAAACCACAATTACCGTAGTGAAGTGAGCTAGGATGTATCTCTTGTTTTCCTTGGATAAGGTGTATTCAGATGGCCACAGTCCTCGGCAGTCCACCTAGTCATGGCTACATGTGTTACTGCCATTTCTCACTCTTCTTAGCTCAAAGAACAAGAAGGGGAATAAAATAAAAACTATAAAGGAATGGGTAGTCTGTAAAATCAATTTGAGTATATATTTCTCATGCTAATACATTGATAACATCCACAATAAAATGACACTCCTCTCTATGATATTTCAAATAGGAAGAGAGAGGCTCGTTTTCTATGGAAAAAATAATGAATAAAATTATCATTTTAGTTAATCATTTCTGCGCCTTTTGTTACAAGAAATGGATCATGTAAATGTATYATAGTAAGAATTACACTGAGATTGTTTAATGAACTGTTATTATAAGGTATTAATGTCCTATCTTTAAAATTATTATTTTCTATGTATCAGGTAAGTACTGAAGTACTGAAAACAAGTTTTATATACAAAGTAAGTGTGAAGAAATATGTTTTTTCTGCATTATTATTTATATAAAAAGTTAAACTTTTGATGATTGTCAATAGGAAAAGTTTTAAAATGAGCATCTACATTGAACACACACTTACAAAATGCTTTTTCTTTCTCTTTTTCAGACCTTTATAGTATTGAATAAAGGGAAGGCAATCTTCCGATTCAGTGCCACCTCTGCCCTGTACATTTTAACTCCTTTCAATCCTCTTAGAAAAATAGCTATTAAGATTTTGGTACATTCATATCCTTTCTCAGTCGTCATTCAAAATTTCGTTCTTAAAAATTAAAAAAAAAACCATAACTGATTTTGTGTCATTATAAATGAAAGGTTTTTGTACCCTTTAGGTTTATTTTAATATTACAATGTAAGGTGTAACAGTAAAATTCTATAAATAATAGAAAATTTTTATACATTATATGGATATATTTTAGCTATTCTCTACAATTTCAGTATTTCTATTGTAGAAATCTATGGAATGGATAGATTTAAGAAAACAGTGTTTTGGGGATTATTTCACCTAGAACAGTTTAGCCACTTAAAAGACAAAAAGCTAGAGGATCACATTGCTTATTTTTTTAATAATTTTATGACTGTGTTACTGAAAAGATCTAGTGCCCGGATGTTTTTGGCCTCTGAAACAGGACTGGGCCTTTTGCTTTCCATGGGACAAATGTATTCCAGCATTGTGAAACTGGCAGATCTTGGAAAACCTCAGTCTGCGCATGCTCCGGATTTTCAGTGCCTATTTACACAGTGCTCTGGCGACACGTGCTCCACCACGCAGTTACCTTGTGTCCCCCTGCAAAGAGTCAGTGCGTGGCCTTTCCCAGCACTCACGGCTTTTCCCTGCACTTTTTCCTTCTTGCTGCTGGTGCTATTGCAACACTAGAGACAGCAACTGGTAACAGCACAAATTCCTCTCTTGTGCTCTGTCATTTCACTGCCTGGGATTGTCCCTTTTTTTTTTCTCTTGTAGCCTGCCTGACTTGAACTAAGGCATGGAGCAGAGTGGGTAATGCAGGAGCGATGAGAGATGACCAGGGCTTTGCAGGAGCACTGCAACGTGGCCAGGGCTTTGCAGGAGTGATGGAAGATGGCCAGGGCTTTGCAGGAGCACTGCAATGTGGCCAGGGCTTTGCAGGAGTGCTGGGAGGTGGCCACAGATGGCCGGGAGCGGGAAGGGACAGGAATAGGTGTGGGGAGCAGAGAAGAGGGCACAGTGGCTGTAGCTGAGGAGCACAGGGTGCATTAGAAAGGAGCAGGGAGATGCCCACTGTGTGTGCTGGTGGACAAGCACGGCACAGCCCTCAAGCAGTGGATTCCGCAGCACAGAGCAGCAGTTTTCAGTGCCCAGAGTTTGTGTGACTGTGCACGATTGTCAAAATGAGCTAAGTCACTTAACAAGAGATATGGCAATATTCACTGCTTGTTCAGGAATTTAACCAAAGGTCACTCACATATCTATGGGAATCAGGCAGCTAAACCCTTCCCTGTGATTCGAATGCGTACTCGAAAATGTCTGTGATTTGTTCAGCAGCTCTAAATGGCTTTTGCCATTCTTTTCCACAATGTTTAGACTGAGGTGTTACTTCTATTCTTCTTTCATCTCGACTGAGGTTACTTTTTTTTGTCCAGAGCATAAAAATATACTCAACCCACAAAATATTACCAATTTATTTTTAAAAATAAAATTATATACTCTGATACAAGTTTGTCTGTAAACTGCTTTCTTTAATTTAAGCTGGCTTCTGTGCTAGCTATTTTGATGCAATTGTTTTTAAGGAGCACATCATTTAGAAGACTAGAGAAAAAAAATAGAGATTTCACCTTTTGGTACAGAAGTATAGTATTTCTTATTTTTTTGCTGCCATCATGTGGTCATTTTGAGTCACTTCTTAGTCCAGTTTTGTTACTTGTGTCATTCTGATTGTTTGGACAATCAGTATTATTTTAGTACCAAGAAAAGGGAAGAACCTACTGTTCATAGTGTCAGAGATCCTGTAAGCCAAGCTGAGATCAGTGTAATGAAACCACAGCAGATTGCCTGAACTCCTTATCACAAGTCACTTTGAGCTATCAGTCTCAGTTCGATAGTCCAAGAATAATTGTTCCTTGCTGGAACTCTTAAAAAAAATAAATAAAGAGAGAAAAGAAAAAAAAAAAAGAAGAAGAAGAAGAAGAAGAATTTTCAGTCTAATCCTCAGCACTTTTTCATGCTTTTCAAGCAGTTGACCACAAAATAGTACTGACCATTTTGAAATGATAGCACTGGTAGAATAAGAAATGCTTCTTTTCCTGTTAGCATCTGCTATGTGTCAAAATACAATACAGTACAGTACAGAACCYCTCAGTATTCTCTGGTTTGATCTCATGCAGCTGGTGAACATAGTTAAGTCTCTCCAACTAGCTGACCTTTGGGTAAATACTAGTAGCTGGGAAGGATCAGTTTAGTTAGAGCAGTGCTAATCTTGAATGACAGAAAGAGCAAACAGAAGAATTGCCAGAAGTTATTCTAGTTTTTAACACAGAGTAAGAAACTAGAGTACATTCACATCCCCTTGTCAAAGTAGGCCCATTTTTTTCACTTATTTGCCATCCTGTAAGTCTTGTGTTTTCTTCTACTTATTCMGTCAGGTTAGGTAATTTGGTAAAACAATACCTTTCTGCAAGTTGCCTCATTTTGGACTGTTATTCAGCTAGCATCACCTACCAGGCATGTGAGACTTTGTTTGGTCGTCTTTCAGCACCAGCTGAAAGCAAAAACCCAAAACATCAACAAATAAAGACTAATATTAAAGTTCAGTGTACTAAAGTGAAAATTACCAGATTAATCAAAATGTATGTGCAGTGGAAAGTCAAAAAGGTTTATAAGTGGTAAGATTTTCTTGTACTTAAGATGCATGACTGATGTGATAGTGTGAAATTTACTATTTTATTTTCCTTAATTGTAATTTACATTATTCAGCATGCTTATCATGTGCACTATTTTGACCAACTGTGTATTTATGACCATGAGCAACCCTCCAGACTGGACAAAGAATGTGGAGTAAGTTGCATGTTTTATTTGAAGAAATTCCTATCTCTGCCTCTATCCCTCTAGGAGGCAGGATGCTAGTGATTGCAGTAACATGTGCTGGCAGGAACTACCAGGAGACCCTGTTTCCTCTCTAGACTGCGTAGAAATACTGAATAATTATTTAGATCTCCTCGTAGTAAAACAGTTGGGTTAAAAAGACACAATGATTGTTTACAGGCAGTATTCTGCTTCGATTCCATTCGAAGTTTTCTCTCATAGTCATGCATTACCAGTTCGTATGCTCTTACACCTGCTTCACAGCGCTGCATTAATAACAGCCTGGCGGCCGTCCACTTGTAGGTGCCAGTTAAGGAGGACATGGAAGCACAAGTGTTCCTAGTATGGACACAGGTGCACATTTGTATTCTTGCTTTGCTAGAGTGAATGCTACATGTTTTAGATGTTAGTGATTCAGACAGTATCCAATAACTTATTCCTACAACATTCTTGGATAACAGGAATGGATCTAGTGTTGTTTACTTTTAGCCTGAATGTCACCAATAAATTTTTAATATACGTCATATATTTGATTGCTTTATTTCTTTTGATTTATGCAAAGACCACTTTAACATATGTACAAGTAATGCATGTAAATCTACAAATATCTGTGATGAATATAATGAATTTTAGAAGAAATTGCTTATTGACTGCTTAATAAGAATTGCTTATTGAAATTGCTGTATTTCCTTTCCGGTTCTGAAATAAARGAAGTCCTCCATTTTATTGTAAGATTTCTAGCAAAATAGAAATGTAAAATGTTGCTACTTATTTCCTCCATTAAATTTTCTGGTATTTTCCAGGTATACATTCACTGGGATATACACGTTTGAGTCGCTTATAAAAATCATTGCAAGAGGCTTCTGCTTAGAAGATTTTACTTTTCTGCGAGATCCATGGAACTGGCTTGATTTCACTGTCATTACCTTTGCGTAAGTTTTTGCTTTTTGCTTTTTCTTGGAAAGTGAAGGGTATAAAGGGCATGAAATTAGTATCAATAAACATCAATTTTATTAAAAGGAAATTGTTCTATGGATTTACTTGTCTAAAACAATTTTCATGTTCACATTCTAAATGCATATTTTGATGTAAACAAAAGTACTGCAGAAGCCATTAGTACAGTTAGTAGTAGAGAGGCTAATTTCATGTCCTGAATTTTTTTCTCTGAGCAGAAAAGGAGCATCCCTTTGACTTCCTGCTACAAACTTACCAATCTAGTCTAGATAAATTTTAGGCTTTCAAAGTTAAATCACTGTGATTCACTTCAGTGAGATTTAATTTAACTGAAGGCCCTGAAAGCATATTAATGCAAGGCAAACTGCAGTGAAAGGTAAACATCTGACTGTTGCTATTTAATTTTTTGCTAAACTCGCCAAAGCGGTCTTGATGAAAGACCCAAGTAAGTAGCATAAACTTTGCCTAAATTCTGAATAACTGTGATTTAATCCTACAGGTATGTAACAGAATTTGTAAACCTAGGCAATGTTTCAGCTCTTCGAACTTTCAGAGTATTGAGAGCTTTGAAAACTATTTCTGTAATCCCAGGTAAGAAGTAGTTGGTGTAAGGTGTTAGGCCCCTTGTACCTCCCAACTGTTCCTTTTTATCCTGTCATTGTGTTTGTGTGTGAACTCCCCTATTACAGATATGTGACAGAGTTTGTGGACCTGGGCAATGTCTCAGCGTTGAGAACATTCAGAGTTCTCCGAGCTTTGAAAACAATATCAGTCATTCCAGGTGAGAGCTAGGTTAAACACTGAGGCTGACTTTAATTCACCAAAACTGAATGCACTTTTTTTTAAACATAAGCCTAATTTATTTCCACAAAAAGCAGGAATCAGAAGATATTAGAATTCACCAAAATCTCCGATTCGCTGCTTTTTAACATGAGCTCTTTCCTTTTGAAATCAGCCTTTGAGTTTAACAGATTCTTGCATGAGACATTGCAGTACAGCGTGTGTGGTTTGCATCTTACGATGTCCAGCTTTCTTCTCCACATTCAACGAAAATCAGTAATCCTGAAGTTTTCTTACCCATGTGTATTTTACCTACATGATGTTAYGTGTTTTTTGTTGTGAATATTTGTAACTAAAAAATAAAAATGTTTGAAATGTTGACTTAGTAATGAAGATAAAGGAATAAGATAATAAAGAGTAGCATGGGCATTGCATGGGGGATTTATTATCTTAAAATTCTACGATTTTCCAAACCATCTCCAGTTTTATAGCATTAAATTTTAATCCTATTTATTGTTGAATGGGCTCTTTACTACTGTTTTCTCAATCTAGTATGTTATAAAACTGATAGTAGCAAAGGTTTGGGGCAAGAGGTATTGGCAAATAAAAGGAAGGAAGACTTTTATGTGAGATTCATGTTCAGCATGAATAATGAAGTCACTTGTTTTAGCATTAAAACAAGTGTTTTGAAATATATGCAACTCATTCCATTCACAGTTTCAAATGAACATAAACTTCTGCTGTTTATTCATTTTCACAAGTGAAAAAGTTCTTCACAGAAATGTTATTTCACAGACATTATGATCATTTATTTGGGCTTCTGCATGAAATATATAACTGTACTGGGAGACATTGTCATTTTTATGCTTTAAAAATGTTTTGAGCATCAGAATAAAAATTCCTTTACTTTTGCAGGCTTGAAGACTATCGTGGGAGCCCTAATTCAGTCTGTGAAGAAGCTCTCAGATGTCATGATCCTGACTGTGTTTTGTCTGAGTGTATTTGCACTAATAGGGCTGCAGCTGTTCATGGGCAACTTGAGGAATAAATGCCTGCAGTGGCCTCCAGAAAATTTTACTTTGGAAASAAATATTACTTCCCAGTTCAACACCACGATAGGGGAAAATGGTACATTGGTTAATTCAACAGTGACTCCATTTGACTGGAAGGGGTACATTGAGGATGAAAGTAAGTATTATTAACATAGTTCGTACTGAAATGCTAACCCAGTAGCTAACCCAGTTCTTAGAAAGAAGGTGAGGAAGAGGGGATATGTTTGGCTGAGAAGGAGCAGGAAAAGTGTTTTTTCTTTCTCATAGACCTGCTCCAGGAGCCTCTATGACAGAGGAAGGAATAAGGAGTGCAGTCGCTCTAGATGATACAGCACTTTTTCTCAGCTCCCTATGCTAGATCCATAACTACATGACGATACAGACTGGTCGAAATTTAAACATTATCCATTACCATACTCTAAAACAAGATCAGCAATAGTCATYTCTGACAGATATCCACCCAAAATGTGGTTAAAGACTTCCAGGGATGGAGTCTTCTTTATTTTCAACTTCTACCATTCTTGTGCTTTACTAGCCTTATTGTTAAAAACTTTTTTAAGGTCTAACATAAATCTTCCCCCTGCAATTTAAACTCAATGTTCTTATCATATTCTCAACAGGCATGAAAAATAAATTATTCCCTACCTTTAAACAGTGTCTYTGAGGTAAAATGTAAAATGTAAATGTAAAAATGTAAAATGTAAATTGTAAAATGTAGTCGTTTCCTCCAATTCACTTGCCATCCTTATCAGATAAGTATAATTCACAAATTTAATAAGCATAATTCCTCTTTCATTATCTAGAGTAGTTCAATTCTTTTCCCAGACTGGTCCCAGAAAAATCTCTTCAGAAGCCTTCTTGACACATCTTTCCATTTTGATATTATCCCAGTGTTTGATTTTCTAATGAGTTTTGGCRAAACAGTAGTCTAACAAACTGGAGATAGATAAACAAATACATTTCAGTGCAGCTAAATGAGAGTTTACAAACCTAAGCTCCCTATCCTGAAAAGCAGTGCTGCACAAAGCACACTGGGACAGGTTCACATGCACAAAGATTTCTTAGTGGGGTTACATCATCCCTAACAGTAAAAGCTATGCTTAGAGAAAAATAAAAAGAAAAGAGGGGGGAGAGAGAGAGAGAGAGAGAGAGAAAGAGGAAGGGAAAGGGAAAGAGAAAACTAGGTAAAGTGGCCAGCTGCAAAGAGAAGTGTTGAAGTCCCCTGGTGACTGCCCTCTGCTGGGTTCTCACTTTTCCAGTGAAGTAGGTGATTCCCTCATAATACTTCTCCCATATTAAGTAARTATATGTTTTCCATCACAATTTGCTCAAACTCCCTGCTAATTGTTCCTTCTTATAATGCTGTTAGCGTTAATGGGAATTTACTTTGATGGAGGCTGGTGCAGCATAGTTAATTGTTTGGCTTTGTGCATGCATATATTGGCTTTCCTACATAAACGAAATGCTACAGCCAAGGAGCAGGAGCAGTGGGGGAAAGAAGGGATGCTTCTCATGCCAGCAGCAACCTCAGACACAAGGCCAGGAGAATAACAGCACTGGAAAAACAGCAGGCAAACAAAGGCAAAATAGTGCCTCAGAGGCTCTGGAAAACACTGCCACAGCCGCGTAGGTGAAGGGTTACAGAGCTGCAGCTGAGAGGCAGCATATAAAATTGCAATTAGAAGGCCCTTAGCAAGATAAAGGCTGAGGCCCCTAAGGCACTGTGCAAGAGCCATGACTCTGGAAAATTAAGGCCAAAAATCTGCAGCCAAAAAGCTAAATAGTATCCTGTTCACRTAAATAATTTATTGAATAGGAAGGCAGTATTACCTCTGTATTTAGCACTAGTGCAGTTGCTACCGGAATACTATATAGAGTTCAATTTAGGTAGAATGTTGAAAAATTGGACAATGTTCAGAAAGAGAAGAATGATTAAAGGACTGGAAAACATGCGTTATACCAAGATAGACCAGGAGCTCAACCTACTTAGCGTATCAAAGAGAAGATTTAAGGGGTGATTTGATCACAGTTGAGAAGAACCTCATGGGAAACAGAAAATTCATCACAGATATCTCTTTGATCTAGCAGGAAAAGATATAAAAGGTTCAATATCTGGAAGTCAAAGCTAAACATATTTGAAATAGAAGGAAAACAGTTTCTAACTGTGWTTGCAATTAAGGAGCTGATCAATTACTATGATGGATTTCCATTGGAATTTCTTAAATTGAGATGCAATCTTTTTAAGAAACACTCTTCATTTAAACGTGTATGTTCAGGAAGATCTTGTGCTGCAGCATATAACAAAATCTAAGCAAAGTCTCCTACTAACGACCTAGTCTTCAAGGTCAAACTTTATTTTCTAGCTTTATAACAAACAATCTGTAAACTCAACCTCCAATTTCATTTGGCTTATAGAAGTCCTAAAGCCCCTTGGAAAAATGAAGTTGAATTAGGCAGAGAAAATACTTTACTGGACTGGCTAATTCAGCCTTYGGTATATTTACACAGGACTTCATATGTGTTATGAAATGTATCATGAAATGAGGCATATTATGAAGTTAATAGGCTTGTTCTTGCTTACAGGCAGTTGCACAGAGAAAAATGATCTCACAGCTTACTCTTTTTGTGGTGGGCAGACAGGATACAGCAATGGGGACGAGTTGCAATTAGTTCTTAAATCAGTTGTGTGACAGGGCAGTAAGAAAGGATTTATCTGGAGCTCACAGCAGTGCAATGGCAATGTAGGAATTATAAAAGTTTTGAGGACAACAGTTCTGTATACTATGCAAAAAAAGGCATGTAAGCTCTATTTTTTTATCTGAACTCATTTTTGGAAATACCATTTAGAAAGACTTTATTTAAGCTTGCTGACGTTGGTGAGTCAGATGCTTTCTTCCTTTTCCCACTTTCTTTTGTGATATCAAGTCTGATAAATTTAATACTAGATTAGTTTGGGTTTACTCATTAAGCTTGTCATAAACAAATTTTTYTGGGAAATAGATCTTGCACTGAGTGTTGAAACACACTTTCAGCTAATAATTGCTATTTCTCAGTACTATATATTTAATGGTGTGCTCTGGAACATTGCAGGGAGATTGAAATTCATCATTGCTCGTTAGGGAGTCAGTCCAGTGATGGCCACGTTATCTACTTTTCTGATGTTCTGTGCAGCTGAAGTCCATGAAATCAAATTTTTTTGGTTTAGCAGAATTTTTCAGGATGTCCCTGTGCCATCTCTGTTCTTTTTTTCCATGAAATATCTATTGAAATATCTATTTTCTCCTYGCCTCTGCATTTTATTAACTTTGTAATAGCCTTGTAATATAATATTATTATAAACTATAGAAAAAAWTATATAACTATAATGTATAATATTATGATATAATATTTATAATATAAAAAAAAAAAAAGATTCTCATCTTAAACCTATTGCCAAGGAGTCTGCTCAGGAACAGAGGATAACAGCCTAAGAGATATGAACGTGCTTATCAAGTAGTGCTCTGGATCTTTTAAAGACCAAGGCTGATAGAGAAACTAAGTTTCTCTACCAAGTCTAAGTTACTTAAAAGGAGCAGAAAGAAGCTACAGTGGACACAGAGGCCTCCTGTGCCCAGAACTGCRTAAGGTGAGGAGCCACCACCACAAGTCTTGGGGCCAGAGGCCACAGGCCAGGTGCTCTCTCTAATGTCCCTGCACAGTAGTGGTGGCAGACATGGAAGGATTTGGTACTGCTGACAGCAAAATACATGACTTTGTCACTGACTCAGTGTTGCAAATGCTCCTTCTCATGATCCTGTGCCAGATCTTGCAGGAACTGCAAAGTTCCTGCTTTTCCTTGTGCTAGGTTTTGCAAAACCTTGATCTTTCTGCTGTCACAGCGGTCTTCTCTCTCCTAGACACTGGGTTCCTTCTAAAGTTCTAGTGACTATTTACTTAGGAAGCAAACACTCATTTCTAGTCTTTGCCCTAAATTTTGCCAAACAAATTTAGTATCTATTTAGGTAAAAGTGCTGCCATGGGGCTTTCCACACTACTTTGGCAAAATGCCATTCTGAATTTTGCATCTAGTTAGGGGCACATGCTTATACCATTCACCTTGTTTAGTTATAAAAATTTTCCTGTTATGGTAATATTTTGAGCATTTGTTATCTGCCGTCCTGCATAACGTGGCTGTATTATGGCACTCAAGTAAAGTCTGGATGGCCATTTCCTATGGATCTGGCAAGAACAGACTGCTTTTAGGGCGCATCTTGTCTGAACTACAAAACTTTAGTAAAAAAAACTATTCTGAAGATTGAGTTTAGCCGATGCCGCACTGAGCATGGCTGACTGTTCCAGGTAAGCGTGTAACTGGATCTGGGTTCCTCCCAGCCCACTGTTATGTTCCAGCATGTTTTAATTGGGATGGGCTGACATAGTACAGAGTAAGATTTGCTTTATATGGTCAGTTGTGGTCAGCACCATGTCAGCTAACTTTACTATTTGCAGCTCCCSTTTCAGCACATTGCTACTCTGTAACAGGTGCCAGCCCCGAAAGACKGCAGCAGTGCAAAGGGTTGTGCGCGGTGCACAGTACGGAAGATTGTGTGCTGTTTCAGGACACAGATGTTTCATTAGATCCCAAAATTCAGTCCTGCCCAGAGTGTCAGAACAAGAGCTACGTATGGCTTCAAGCCTACCCTCTCTGAGTGGTGGGTTTCACTCACAAAACTGACAGAAAAGAGCTGCAACTGGCTGAGATGTTGTGTCCCTGCTGCAAAAAGTCAGTCTGCCGGGACCAATGACTTGTGACATCTCTTTAACCTCCAGATTTGTTACCTTCCATAATAACAGTGCTCCAGCAGCAAAGTGGGTACCAACAGTCATGTTTAGCTGAATGGTGCTAGTAGCATCACAGATGGGCTCCTGGGGAAGCTTAATAGGCTGGTTCAGTGGAGCAGAATTCCAGCGAGGGTTACTAAATCTGTAGGATTGCCTTAAGAAGCAAAAAAGGGAATGTCTGAACTCGGAAATGCCTGTGCTTCAAAACTGCAGGAGGCTGAGAGGGCGCTCGGGGAAGTGCCAGGGCGCCCCTGCTCTGTCCTTTGCATCTGCTAGAAGCATCACTTTTGGTCTCTGACAGAAATGAGACATGGGGCTATGTGACCTGACCCTGCATGAACAGTGTCCCTATGYCTGTGATTAAACAGGAGCCCTTTACTACACTGAGAATCTACTTCTGTGGTCACTCTTTCAAAATCAGGAGCCCAGCATCCATAGGAGTCTGATTTGAGGGGAAGAAATAAAAGCACTTTTCAAGGGTAGAGTCAAAGTAAATCTTAAGACCCACAACTTTTTACTTACAATCACTTTTTATTTTTATAAGAAAAGACATGGCAATGTCACTGCTGTTTAAACTATCTGAGCTGTCCTTTAAATACAAGATTACTATAGAGATTATCAGATGGTTAGCTATGGGACAATTAGGTGGAATTTACCTAAGTTTTGTCTCCTGAAATGATCAATGATTTCATAATTTCTGGAGGGATGTGAGCCTCACTTCAGAAGTGGAAAGCTATACAAGGAGGACAGGGAATATTAATCACCCTTTTCTACTGTGTGAGAAAATATGGTGCAACCTTGTTGCACTTTTAGCCAGAGTGACTCTCTTCCCTACTCACTTAAAAGTTTTATGTGAATAAGAGGTAGTGCATGCTGGCAGAAACGTGTTAGGATACAGACTGTACTGCTTTGCAAATAGGTGAGATCCTGCCAGTCAGTTGTGAGCCGTACCTTGGCCTGGGCAGCGCAGTGAGGACAAAGCAATAATTCTAAGCATTTAATATTTTAAAATATTTRTAAAACACTGAAACTGTTTGTGCGTGTTCAATGTCACCTTGGAAGAGTAATATTAAAAATTCTATGATGATAGTTTATGCTAAACAATATTTCATTTTAAGGATGCTCATTTAGCTAGGATGGCATTATATACARTCTATGAAATAAATCAATTTTAAGTCTTTTTTAGATAGAGAAGACATATCTAGGATTAATTCATCCTTCCTCTTATGTCAAATAGCTTCAGCTTTGGGAAGTGAAAATCAACTCATTCTTTCAAAGTTCCTGAACATTTACSACATTGCTGAAAATTTACCAATGCTGCATACCTTCAACTTCTGTTAATTMAGAAATAGTGCCTTAAATAGGCACCTGACGTTGAATTACTGAGTTTTTTATCCATATTACTTATAGCACAAATTACATTTATCCAACYTAGGAGAGGACGGAAGCTGCTTAACATCTTATAGTATCAGCTTCTAGATTAACTGCGGCAATGTGTTAAGACTATCATTTTTATACATTTATTCATTTTTAGCATGGCTGATCCCTTTTACAGTTTTTCTGTCTCTTTAGATTATTCCTATTTTAATTTTAAACATCTTTCAAGCCTCTTCTCTCTGTGTCTTTCTTTGGGGTGCACATGAAATGTGTGTGCTCAGAGCCAAGATTTTGTCGTGAGTATTTCTGAGCTTTCAGTTATTAAATAAACCATGTCTACAAAAGACAGTGTGACCAGCAGTTACTCCAGGCGCTTCATATGACGCATGATCTGATGTGAAGATAGAATATAGCATAATTTAGTATAGTTCATTGTGTTAGTCATTTGAGAAATATTTAATTCCTTCACTACATCTTGTGGGTTTTTTCATTAATTTTTTCATTCAATTCCTTTATTGACGTCCGACCATCTAGGCTTCACAGAAGATTCCTAAAAGATTCCCTCGGTTTCTGTGTGTATCACATGGGGAGAAATCATTTCTCTGAAATGTTGTATGTGCAAATGCTTTAAGAAACRTGAGGAAATCTGTGTCAGGATATTTCCTATGGACAAGTCAAAGACACTGGAATCTGACATCTGTCCTTTAACCTTCCCTAAAAGCTGAGTTAGGAGTCATGGAGCTCTCCTTCAGTTGCAGGAACTTCAAKAACTGTTAAAGTATTTCTACTTATCTTACTTTACCTACATTGCAGAACTTGATACTTCGTCTACCGCTACATCGTTCTTATTGAAGGCATTTAGATCTTGCATATTTACTTGAGAACCAGCTGACACTTAGGCCTAAATGTTACTTGGCATGCTGGTTTTTGCAGCCAGTTAGGTACACTGCAGGGCCAGAAGTCTAACTAAACCCTTACGGGGCGCCTAATGTCCTCCTGGTGTGCCTCCGTCCCAACACAGCGGATACCTGCAGCAGTACTGAAATAAGTAACAGCAAAATAAAATTGCACAGAGCATGATTTAGTTCAGTGATTAGTCTAAAAGGAAAATGGTGCACTTCGTCTAGATCCAGCAATATTTGAGAGGGGTTTTAGTACATTTTTGCCATATAAACAGTGAAAGTTAMAGAGAGCAATTACTGCAATTCCTATTGTCATTTATTCTGACGTTTTGGTCTTGCTGAAAAATAATACTGCCTGTTTAAAATTGCATCATGAAATCGCCTTAAAACTTTTAGGTCAGCASTAGTTATTTCACAGAGCTTTAGCAAAGATAGAACTGTAATATTCAAAGTTTTGTTTATTCTTTTCTAAACAGGTCATTTTTATTTTCTGGAAGGGCAAAATGATGCTCTGCTCTGTGGAAACAGTTCTGATGCTGGGTAAGAACAAATTTCACTGTGTTATTGTACAATGTAGAAATTAGAGTCACCATCTTGAGACATACAGTTTGACTTTTTAAATATTTTGAGTGACTGATCACGTTCATGTTACTAGGATTTTTCACTGGACTGTGGCTTTGAGTTCCTGGTCAGTGGAGTGGTCATATAAACGTAGTCTTTGTGTGGCCAACTCAGGAATTTAGTGTTAGTGCAGCTCCTGCCTGGATGAGAAGTAAGAGTTGGAAAACACATTATTTTGCAGTTCCAGCCACTTATATGAATATTAACAGATTCAGGAACAGACAGGTAGAAAACACAGAACTTGACATAAATTAGAACATAAATAATTAAATAAATTACTGGAACATTATATTTTAGAAGCTGAGAAAAAACTTGATGCTAATTATTTTATGTGCCCTTCCTGCATAATTTTGGGATGTTCTTTAGAATAATTTTCTACGAAACATCACAATTATTATTATTTACAGTCTGATTAGATAAAGAAAAATCCACTTTTTAATCCTAATCTTCTCCTAGACCTTCCAGAAGATAATATTAAAATAACTATATAAGGATATAAGGTAACAATCAATTTATTTTTGTAGGCAGTGCCCAGAAGGATACACATGTGTGAAAGCTGGTAGAAACCCCAATTATGGCTACACAAGTTTTGACACCTTCAGCTGGGCTTTCCTGTCACTGTTTCGCTTGATGACTCAAGACTTCTGGGAAAACCTTTATCAATTGGTGAGAAWTTTTTATGGCAAGTAGGTTAAATCAGTTTATACCAATAACGCAAGAGGCCTAAGACTAATTATCTTTGGTCATCTTAATTTTCGATATCTGGAAAACGGAACTTTTATTAACCTATTCTTGTTCAAAATGTATTGTTACTTCCAGACTCTACGTGCTGCTGGGAAAACGTACATGATATTTTTTGTTCTGGTAATTTTTCTGGGYTCTTTCTATCTGATCAACTTGATCCTGGCTGTGGTTGCCATGGCCTATGAAGAACAGAATCAAGCAACTTTGGAAGAAGCAGAGCAGAAAGAGGCAGAATTTCAACAGATGTTGGAACAACTGAAAAAGCAACAAGAAGCAGCTCAGGTATAACTTATGCTATAGTAATGCAAAAGCGTATGGAAGTAACTTTTCTAGAGATAGTCAGCCTCCTTAGATTTAGCATGCTTTCTGAAATTTGAGTTGTAAACCCACTCTCAAGGACATTGCTGCAGAGCAATCCAGGCATTACTATGAATAATCCAGGTGTAAGCAAGAAGAATATTCAAAACTCTGAATACATTATTCATGGTGGTTTTTTTCTAATCTAGTACCAGTAATATGATTTCGCATTCAAAAACTACTTATCCATGATCTGAAATGCTTGCAGTCTGAGAACAAAAATATGATASAAAAGGTAGAATAAGGTTATGACCAAAACATGCACGTATTTAATCAATTAAGTATTAAAAAAGAGAAGAAACTAGGGAGAGGATTCCCTATGGAAAGTCTTAAGGTCCAGAGGTTGTGGACTAAACATTAGTAAGTAAATACATACTAAAAAACATAAGTAAAACTAAAAAATCCCTGATGTCGTGACTTGCTCAGTGACACAAATGCATTCTGCAACATGGCAGGCAGCAGCAGCGGCAGCAGCGGCAGTAACAGCATCTGCAGAGTCCAGAGAGCCCAGCGTGGGGGAAGGAGCCGGAGGACTCTCAGAAAGTTCTTCAGAGGCATCAAAACTGAGCTCTAAAAGTGCAAAAGAGAGGAGAAATAGAAGGAAGAAAAGAAAACAGAAAGAACAGTCTGGAGGAGAGGAAAAAGACGAAGATGAATTTCACAAGTCTGARTCAGAAGACAGCATCAGAAGGAAAGGTTTCCGATTCTCTATTGAAGGGAATAGACTGACATATGAAAAGAAATACTCTTCTCCACATCAGGTATTGCATTATTTTTAGTGGAAGCACACATTTAAAGCATCATAGGCTGTTAGGAAACTGCTTCAGTCTTCCTGGTACAGTAATATGACCCTACTGCCTACAGAAGGGAAAGACTGAGATTTCAGTTAAGCTCAATTATTGTTGTCGGTGCTGGAGAGAAAGTGCTGTAGCTGCTAGGCCATCTTGTAAAAAAGCACAAAGACTGAAATGTAACCTCATAATTCTATTCCTGTAGTAGAATTATTTTAAAATCTTATTAAAATATTCTTCAATTGATTTTGTGGATTTCTTAGAGTGATTGTGTATTATCTATATTCTTTTTAAAATGTATTTTTCCATAACGATATCCTCACATTTTCTTCTTGCTTCAGTAATGTTTGTAAGTTGGCTCAGTATGTGAAGGATGCTATATATATGTGAAACTTATGTGCATGTTTAGATTCACGTTTTTGCTTAGTGGGTATTGTGCAACTASTCAGCAACTCCAACTGACTTTAGGAGCAGGGAGTGCTCAAAATTGTTTTTGTCTTAAGGATCCATGAATAGTGATATTTCTATCTGCAAAMTATAAATATAATGAAATACCTACAAAAATCTCACAGCAACATTTAGCTTCTAGAAATAATGGTTTCACTCATACGTGAAAAAAATCTATCTCATCTGAGTAACAATGCTAAGTTTGAAGTTTTCAGCTAATAATTACAAATTTTGTTTGCTGCAGTCCTTGCTGAGTATTCGTGGCTCCCTGTTTTCTCCGAGGCGCAACAGCAGAACAAGTCTTTTCAGCTTCAGAGGTCGAGCAAAGGACATAGGCTCTGAAAATGACTTTGCTGATGATGAGCACAGCACTTTTGAAGACAATGACAGCAGAAGAGATTCTCTCTTTGTGCCACGCAGACATGGCGAACGGCGCAACAGTAACATTAGTCAGGCCAGCAGGTCATCGAGGATGCTGGCGGTGTTTCCAGTGAACGGGAAGATGCACAGCACTGTGGACTGCAATGGAGTGGTTTCTCTGGTTGGTGGACCATCTGCTCCTACATCGCCAGTTGGACAACTTCTGCCAGAGGTGATAATAGATAAACCAGCTACTGATGACAATGTAAGGAAGTTTTAAATAGTTTAGGCATCGTGGCCTTTTCTCGCTGCACCAGCCAGTGTTTTCTCCAGAATGGAGTCCTTGGGAATGATTCCTGGTTGGCCAAGCTGTGAATGCTCCTGCATCTTGTAAAATCTTGAATAAATAACACAAATAAGATAGGTTTGCAATCTAAGCATTTATTTGCAAACATTCTCAAAACTAACAAATACAAATTACAGTTTCCGAACAGTAAAATATTGATTTACTTATACACTCACAAAAATAYGCTACACTTTACTTTTGTTGCTATAAAGATCTATCTGGCTATGGTCTGCAAAATCAGTTACTACACAATTCAAAATAGTATACAAAAATGTTATTGAATAACTGCAATCAATATAACACTGCTGATACCAGTTTATCAAAATTAGCAGTATCAGATAATTTTGATAACATTCTTCTATATCAGCCCCATGAAAATGGAATAAAGTTGTGAGTTCATTTTTACCATTCATTTCTCATTCCTACTTATTTTTCATCCTTTGCTGATGTAGTTCTGTAGCGTAGACAACAAATAGCTCATTGGAAGACTGCATTTATATACACACTTCCAAAAATACAAATGTCTTTGTGAGCATTTGTGCAGCACATATTGCTGTCATTGTATTTGCAGGTAGGAGAGAATGTCCTGAAAACAAATTTCTTGGCATAGTTAAAAGTTGTCTACTTACATTACTTTAAAAAAAAAATACTAGCATGAGGAAGCATGATGAAGTCATACTTTTCTTATTTGTTACAGTGTGCCTGGAGGAAAAGATTGTCAATGATATAAAAAACAAGCTGTTTTCTCAGCAGAAAAAGAAAAAAAWCAGTTTGCAAATACTGTATACCCTGCTTTGGACTCCATCACTTTCCATTTGTTTAAGTCATCTTTCATTGGTTAATCTGATGATTGAAGGAAAGAAATGCAAAAGTTAAGCAAATACAACATTCTAAGTCTTGAAGAGAAATTCCAGCAGGGGACTATTTCYCTTACAACATATATGAGGATATATCTTTTTAAATTTATTTTAAAGATGTTAAAAAGTAAGAAAAGTCTGACACAATAAATAAAAATCGCAGTGCACGAAGCACGTATCCAAGCTAAGACATTACTAACAGGGTTCTATATATTATTTGCTTCTCTCATTACTCAAACACGGTCTCGTCTGTTATTGTTCTCTGTGTAGGGCACCACAACAGAAACAGAAATGAGAAAGAGAATATCAAGCTCTTTTCATGTTTCTATGGACTTTCTAGAAGATCCAGCTTTAAGAGAAAGAGCAATGAGTATCGCTAGCATACTCACAAACACTGTGGAAGGTGTGTACCATGTATAGTTTAATTACTGTTTTTTCAATGAACTTCTGTAAATTTGAGTTGAAACTTAAAAACTGATTTAAAATAGATAATTGATATCATCCCATAAACAGCAAATATTTATCAGTAAACCCAAAACTTCATATTCATTGCTGTATTTGCTATATATTAAGTAAGTAAACATTTGTATCTCGCTATTTTGCTATCATCTATCTCATGCGCACATTAGAACTAGAGAGTTACATTCAAGGATCAGAATTGAATAGAAACTTACTTATACATATTAATTAAAAAACCATATTGTTGGACACAAAATTTGAGCTTGTATAAAACAGTTTTCAAATATATGCAATCATTCTTAAAATACATTTTTAGCAGTTATATTTATTCAGTTACTCTATAAAGAAGTTCTATTCTAGCTGATAAAAATATTTTTTCTTGAAATAGGAGTTAAAAATATATTGAAAATTCGTATCTAAACTCCACAAATTTCAAAATAAAAATATTTACATAATGGAACAGCAAGTTGGAGAAACAGACTGAAGTTTAATCAGGGAATAGTAAAATACAAAGTACAAATCAAAACATAAATTGCTACTGACTAGAATAGTGATTGGAATACAAAGAAATTGTGTTTGGCATATAAGCTTCGAAAAAATTAAATATATCTGATAAATATTTTTAAAGGGTTTGTAGAAAAGCTCTGTAAGTATTATAAGGGGCATGCTTATAGAAGATTAATGGGTACCAGTGCAGATTGACAATTTGACTGATATAACCCATATAGGTCTGAGAAAGATTAGGGCAATCATATACTCACCTGACATGTTTTTTCCCCTAGAACTTGAAGAATCAAGACAGAAATGCCCACCGTGCTGGTATAAATTTGCAAATATTTTCTTGATCTGGGACTGCAGTCCACACTGGTTAAAAGTAAAGCATATTGTCAACTTAGTGGTGATGGATCCATTTGTCGATCTGGCCATTACTATTTGCATTGTCTTAAACACACTCTTTATGGCCATGGAGCATTATCCGATGACTGCTGAATTCAATAATGTTCTTTCAGTCGGAAATCTGGTAAGTCTGTTTGTTGTCAGGTGACATATTTTTACTTTTCTATGTTTACAATTTTGAAGGAACTATATCTGAAGTAAGTGAAAGCGGAGTTTTAACAACTTTCGACCACCCCTTTAAAAAGTGAATGCATTGCTCTCCAGAAATATCTCTGTCAGAACATTCCTGGAAATTTCACCTTCAGCCCTGGCTCATATAAATTAGGATTCTATAAAATCAATATATGCCAATGCTCTACTAAACCATATTAAATATTTAAAAAATGGCACCAATGCTACATTAAATCCATCTTAAATAAAAGTTTATTTATCTAACTACTAAACCAGGCAATGCATTACTTCTATGCAAAGGAGACTGTGAAAATAAATGTAGTGGTGCTTTTTCAATCAGTACATTACAAAGGTGTAAATTATGAATGTGTTTTTAATTGCATTCCTCTTGTTGCTCTGTTTCCTGAGCAAAGGTTTGCAATAGCTTAAAGCTATTTAAAAGCATTCTAGTATTTTCTTCTATAAATGACTTTTTATGGGGATATGTTGATCATTTCCTCTGTATGCTGTATGTAAAACTAAAGAAATATCCTGCAGTACTTCTTCTCTTGGAGTTTGTATATATTTTAGTATCATAAAATTAGTAAGATATCTTTTCCTCATATTGTCAACTCTATTTTCTCGCTCTACTTCAAAAAGATAAATTATTAAAGAATTCAGCAGTTAATTTGCTGTAGCTCTGAGGCTTTTGAACTGACAGGTTTGATCATGTAGAAGTATTTGCAGCTGCAGTCCTACTTTGTCTCTTATTTTAAGAATTGACTTCTTATAATGAGATTTTTAATACACCTAGTTTTGTAATGAGAAAAAATGTTTAAGATCATGTAAATAAATACCAGACTTACTATGGAGAACTAATAGATAAATGCATAACCTCTTTCCATAAATTTAAAAGAAGTGAACCTCTGAATATGTGCTTCCTAGTAAATTTTAAAATCTTCTTTTGTGGTATTTTATAGTTTTGTTTTCCAACCAAAAAAAATGCCATCTAAACCTTGGTGAATAACATGGGAACATTAGACTGTAAAGAGGATGGAAGAGAACTAGCTATAATCTCAGCTGTCTTCCAGTCTTAAATTCCCAGACATAAATTCCTTCATAAATTTCTTAATCTGCAGTGGGAAAGCTCTCAGGGTTTTCACATGCCAGTAGTTCCACTCCAGAGCTCCTCTAAGATCTCACTCCTCTTATGCTTAGGAAGCTATTCTCACTTTCAGACTGTATTTCTTCATTCCTGCCTCTTACTCCAAATCTGTAACTTAACACAACAAAAACAAAAAAATTTTTTCCCTCTCCAATGTTCTTATCTATGATGTATCTAAAAACAGCAGTAAAATCTACCTTGAGCATAGAGGCTGAGCAAGTAAGACTATTCTGGTTTATCTTCTGATTATCTCAGTTAGATTATTCTTGTTACCTGTCCCACTTTCTGTTCAGCTTACTTGAAAATGGGTTATCAAAACTGAAAAATGCATTAGTACTTTCCTATCCTGTGGCAACGTCTAATACTCTTAGGACTTGAAGAGCTTTTTCTCAAAGCTACTCAGGGTCACTATTTTGTTGGCTCTTAAATGTGATTTAAGTATATTGTATCCCATTAAACTATACTGTGTCCCATGGTGAGAAAGTGTTATGAGTACTACCACTTTCAAAACACATTATTAAATGCTATCTCCTTCCTGACCTTAAAGTTAGTGATCCAGTGTTCACTGCAGTTAGTGGAAACACCCATCTGGAAGTTCCTCAGCTTTTGCAAATTATTGTAGCTCGACTGAGCTTCAGCTGGCATAAATAACCTTCCCTATAGAATTGAATGGAATTATGATTGTTCATACCAGAAAAGGAGCTGACATTCAGGAGTCTTAGATTTGGCCTCATTAATGCTTCTGTAGAATGTTAGTATACAAAGAGTGATGTCATACCATTTAATTTCTTGGAAAGCACTCTGTTTTATGTTGTGAAAATCAAATTTGAGACATTGTTTGTACAGTTAATGAGAAAGTCCATATCCTGAGAGTTAAAATTGGATTATAAATATTATAAAGCAGAAGTTTATGTAATGTGTTTAGTCTAAAATTTAAACAACTGGAAAAAAATTACTTAGTGTGTATGGCACTTGCTAAGAGAAGGTAAGTATAATAAATCACTACAGTACACAACTATTTTTAAGTATCAATTTTGGAGGACACTTATTGCAGTTATGTTGCTTGAATATAAAAACTAAACAACAGCTAAACTTKTAATGTTACATTTCACACAGAAATAACAAACTGCATTTTGAATTCAGGTCTTCACTGGGATCTTCACAGCAGAAATGTTTCTCAAGATAATTGCAATGGACCCTTATTATTATTTCCAGGAAGGCTGGAATATTTTTGACGGCTTTATTGTAACCCTTAGTTTGGTTGAACTTGGTCTTGCAGATGTGGAAGGACTCTCAGTTCTTCGATCATTCAGATTGGTAAATATACATCAGTTGCACTGACTTTTTCAATGGGGCTTCATTACACTAATGATAGTCTACTTGCCATAAAAATTTGCTTGATGCTTGCCATGATACTGATCCTGAAATCTCTTTCACTAGTATATGTCCTTATTACTTGCTGTATCTACTGTCTTCAGTGGGAACTGGTGGAGATCCAGGCAAATGGATAGCGAAGGGTGCCTGGGCCTATTTCCAGTTTGTTTGTTGCATTTATACATTAAAACATTCCGTGATGTGAAAACAAGAACAGCCACTAGATGTATGCTGCTCTGGATGACAGCACAGGGGTAGATCTGCTCTGCAAATAAACATAGAGAAGCAGGAGGCCCAGATATTTTGTAAGAGATGAACCCTAGATTTTAAATTCCATTTAGTATGTCTAGTAGATTTGACTTTCAATAAAAATTGTGCTTTGAGGACACCAACCTCTAACATCACAAAATTTTGTGACTGGCACTTCTGTCATCATGCTTTTAGATAAGAGGATACCATCTCAACAGTCATACTCTGGTCATACTTTGCAGTAATACATTTCCACAAATTAAAGTTCTTCTGTGTCTTTCTTGCTGTTTGTCCTAACAGTGTTTTTTTTTTTTTCTTCCAGTTACGTGTTTTCAAATTAGCAAAATCTTGGCCAACTCTAAATATGCTGATAAAAATTATCGGTAACTCTGTGGGAGCTTTAGGAAATTTGACCCTGGTGCTGGCCATCATTGTCTTCATTTTTGCTGTAGTTGGGATGCAGCTGTTTGGGAAAAACTATAAGGAATGTGTCTGCAAAATCGCAAGTGACTGTGTACTTCCACGCTGGCACATGCAAGATTTTTTCCACTCTTTCTTGATTGTATTCCGAGTGCTCTGTGGAGAATGGATAGAGACGATGTGGGACTGCATGGAGGTTGCAGGCCAAGCCATGTGCCTTACTGTCTTCATGATGGTCATGGTGATTGGAAACCTAGTGGTATGTAGCCAAAATATTAACAAAAAATTATTTGGCAACAGAGTGGGCTCAGTGCACTAAGTGTTCTGGCTCTGCTTCAACAAAGCACTTAAGCAGGTGGTTTGAAGCAATGCTTAAAGTTAAACATAAAAGCTTTTTTGAATTGGGAACAAAGTATTCTGCACCTTGCAATGTCAAAATCCACAGACTTAATATAGGAGTGAGCACTTAGTCACATTCTTAATTTGTCTTTTGGCTGTTTGCGAATATTTTGTGCTTCACATAATTTTAGTTTATGAGCTCTTTATAAACCATTTACTGTAGTTTTATTATTTATCACATAATTAGTCAACTAAATAATGGTATAATTTCTGCTGTGTGATGGGATATATTAAGCTTTCTGATGATGTTGAATAGCAAAGTTTATCTCTCTTTTTAGATGATAAACATTTGCACCAAAATACTTGTATACTGTGGGGATTTAAAGACACATTTACAGATATAAAGCAGCTGTAGGATTTTTTTTTTCAGTACTGAACAGGACCTGCAAAGCAAAACAAAGGCAAAATGGAAACCTGAGATTTCTTGTAGGAAAGCAAAACATACTGAGGATGTTTTTGTCTGGCTTTGGTGATGTATTGGGACTTCAGTCTCAGGTGTTACCTAATACGACAATTTTTTATAAAATAAATATTCTTCATTGTGATAAGTTATAGAATGTACCTTTTTATCTTTCTGCAGGTACTGAACCTATTTTTGGCCTTGCTGTTGAGCTCATTTAGTGCAGACAACCTTGCAGTCACGGATGATGATAATGAAATGAACAATCTCCAGATTGCTGTAGCAAGAATGCAGAAGGGCATAGATTATGTGAAAAGAAAAGCACGTGAATTCCTCCAAAAGGCTTTTGTTAAAAAACAAAAAGCATTAGATGAAATCAAACCACTTGAAGATTTGAACAACAAAAATAGCTGTATCTCTAACCATACAAATATGGAAATAAGTAAGGACCATGATTTTATTAAAGATGGGAACGGAACAACTAGTGGCATAGGCACAGGCAGCAGTGTGGAAAAGTACATAATTGACGAAAGTGATTACATGTCGTTCATAAACAATCCAAGCCTCACCGTGACAGTGCCCATTGCTGTGGGTGAATCTGACTTCGAAAATTTAAATACAGAGGAATTTAGTAGTGAATCAGATCTGGAAGAAAGCAAGGAGGTACTTAGATATTTTGTGCAAACATTTTGGTGTGATCTACTGAAGATTTTTCTTTTTTTCAGCAGAAGCCAGCGTATTCAGTTCTAGAGCATTTGTGATTTTGAAACTGTTTTGTAATGGGCAAAAATGAGTGTATAAAGGAAGGCTTAATTCTAGATAAAAAAAAGCATGAGGAGAGGTTAAAAATTACTGTAGTTCCAAGAGCAGATAGGATGCCAGGCAATGAGGGACTGAGTCGATAAGAATTATCTGTGATTCTCAGTCATTGCAATAACTGGCAGAGCAGAGCAGTGCATCTTAGCAACATCCTTATTTACCCAGAAACACTTTTCTTTGCCTTCTGTAACAAAGATCCCTTTATGAGTGATAAACATCATTCACTGTGAGATTGAGAGAGCACTGGGACAGGTTGCCCAGAGAGGTTGTGGAGTCTCCTTCACTGGAGATCTTCAAGGCCCGCCTGGATGCAACCCTGTCTACGATGCTCTAGGTGACCCTGCTTGAGCAGGGAGGTTGGACTAGATGATCTCCAGAGGTCCCTTCCAACCTTACCGATTCTATGATTCTGCTACCCTGAAAATCCCCCTTTATGCCATGTTTTTTGAGAGCAGATGTAAACTACAAAGCATAGAGTCAGTTTATGTGTTTTAGACTCTGGAATTCTTTTAGATTTTTAAATTGTCAACTCTTCTAGACTGAGAGTYCAAAAAAAGAAGTTTTTGATCATAGACTCTTCCACATTTTTCAAAGCCACTTAGTGGTTAAAACTGAAAATTGTATCAATAGACTAGACCATCTCCTGTTGCTAAGTAAATGTCAAAGCAAGCAATAGATATAAAGTCTTGTTGAAAATTGTGATAAAAAATATATATATATATATAGAAAGAGAGCTTGTAACTTCTTTTAAACAACTTTGTCTCCATGACTGTTTTAACAAAATAATTTATATCAATTTGATGATGATATTTGTAAAACAACCACACTCTCAGTGATTTCCAGACATTTAACAAATTGAATATCCTGACTTGAAGAACCTGAGATTAGTCCTTAAATTATCACAAAAGAGATTATCCTTAAACTAGCCAGCTTACATTCTGGTAGTGATCAAATTTCTTGGTGGGATAGCTCATCTTCCTCCTGCCACTGTTGTATTGCTAATAGTAATTCAAATACTTAATTTTAGGCTAACTGAATTCTGTGCTGCTGTCACTTTAGTGTTCGTAAGCCCTCTAGCATTCTTAATAAAAATCCAGTATTAATCCAGGAGCAAGCTTTGGATCTTCACCTGAGAAAGTAGCTTGACCTAATAATTTCAAATATGGCAGCCTTGCAAGTCTTTTACTCAAATTAATGTAGACTAGATCTACAGTACTTCTTTGCCTAGAAAAACAATTATTAAAGAGTCCGCTGCAACGTGGCTTTGCTGAACCTATATTGCAACCAGGTCACAACTGCATGTTACAATTTTTAGAATTTTATGGTGGGAATTAGTCTAAAAGCATTAAGTTTTTGAGTTTGATTTGCACCTTTCACTTCCCATTCTTTATGCGTATCATGTTACTAAAAACTTGACAAAATTATAAAATATAATATAATGTTTTATGGGCTCTCATTATTCTATCTCAGCTTCATTGTCAGCTGCTTCCACTTCCTTCTGAGCTAGAATTTCAGCAATTTGAATCTATCCATAGCTGACCTCTAAATTATAGCTTCCTATGCTGATCAGTGCTTTTCCCCCTCATTCCACTGAGCTCCCACCTCATTTATGTTATTATATTAGGCTCTTGCCTACTTTTCAGTGGATTTTACAAATTTCTGTATGTATATTTAGCTTTATTAGTTCTATTCAGTTGAGTCAGATCACTACTTATTGCCACCTGTGGTCATAACCCTTGGCAGGCTTCAGACCATCATTTATACTTTTCAGTTTAAAAATGTCATTTTGTTTGCAGCGTTATCTATCACTGATACACTTCTTATTGAAAGGTCCCATACAGTGCAGAAGGAAAACAAGAAAATGTACAAATTTTACTTAAGTATGTTTATCAGCTATTCACTTACATTGAATATTAAAACATTAAAAATCAGCAGAATTATTTATTTATTATTTATTCTGAAAAGTACTGTTTTCCTTAAAAATATTTATTTTGTATTTGTGATCCTTTTTTTTTTTCTTTACAGAAGCTAAATTTGTCCAGTTCATCTGAAGGCAGTACAGTTGACATTGGACTTCCTGCAGAAGAGCAACCAGAAGTTGAACCTGAAGAAGCCCAGGAGCCAGAGGCCTGCTTCACAGAAGGTTTTTGGAACAAAAATAATAATACTTATTCATGAAATATAGAATAACATGAATAATCTATTTAAATTAGCTATTAATATTTACATGTTACTTGCTCTTGTGACAATCTTTAAACTATGATCTGTACTTTTAGAGCATTATTTATAATATGAATACTGATAATGATATGATCTTTTAGATAACAATTAAGAAAACATAGTTTATCATAGATTTGTCATTGCTAAAATGACAAGAAATATATTACTCAGTTATGTTTTAGTACCAAATACTATACTACCTGAACTGAGTTACAGTCTAATTAGATAATAAAATAGCACACTTTTTATAGCACTCCTCATAGCCATCACAGTGCTTTGCAAAGTATATGATACTTAAATTGCTGTTGACTGGTAAATAAAAAGTGCAACTGGATGGTCTTGTGCAAAATGCTAAATGAACCTTCTACAAATTGGCAAAAAGAGAAAGAAAAGGCTTTGTGTGCCACTTGAGGGAAAAATAACAGGCATATCTGCTTGACTCACTCATGCTTCCATGCATTGGACTTTCATGCTTCCATCCTTTGGACATTTTACACAACTTGATACAGCAGGAATGTGGTCTTAAACATTATTTGCTAAGTTACTTTATTTTCTTGTGAGAAACATCATGAGTGTGTGTATGTGTGGAAAGGAGGTGGGGAAAGAGGACTAAGTTTACAACAGTAATGTAAGCATACATGCTGGGTTTAGTACCTATAATCAAAATTTAGATGCTGAAAATGCAGGTAGGCTGGATGATGCCTTGACTCAAAAAAAAATCATAATCAGTGTAGGTAATAATCTAACTTCTTGCTGAGAACAGAAAATTCTGCCAGATCCTGCTAGAAACTGGCTATGCCAGTAAAAGACAACAGCAGTGTTTGGGTACGTGCCAAGATGCCTGTAGACCAAACTGATGAAAACTCAATTACTTATACAGATATGTAACAATATGATACAATAATAAGTCTGATATGATAGAGATTAAAATGCTCTAATCACAACTAGAACCCAGTAGTTAAAAGGTATATACAAGAAAAACAGAAATAGTTGGCTTTGACAGGTWGCATTGTACATGAGATATGTCAAAAGTGAAAATATAAGAAAAGGATATCATTGATAAATCTGTTTAGGTCAGTATCACATATGGAATGTTAATCAAAGAGATAATACTGGGATAGTCTGAAAAGCTGACTACAGACTCTAGGGTTGTCCTGGAACAGGGTGGGTGAAGTGAGGGGCTCTGTGATAATACTAGGCAAAGAGAAACACAAATGGAAAAAGCACCTTCATACTAGACCAGTATGAAGTACTAGCCCAGACAGAGTTTGGAAAATAATTGCTACCATCAGTGCTGGGAATGAATTATTTCTGGATGTGATAACAGAAAGATTTCTTTACAAATTTATGCTGCACTAGTAAGAAGTAATACTTCTACAGACTTGGCTTTGGTAAAGAAAATAACATTATTGATTGTAAGTATTTTCCACCTAAAATAAATGAAAGAAGAAGCAAAATCAAGTTAACAGCTAAGTTAAAGGCAAACCTTAAATAAATTAAGGGCACAAGTTAGAGAAGTCAGCTGGTACTGAAAAGCTCAGAACTCAGAAAGGGAGCTTAGAACTTATTCACACTATAAATACAAAAATTGTCTAATCCAATATCCTAAACAAGAAGAAAGYAGAATTGAATAACTCTTGCATATTACTATGTAAACCTACTTTCCTAAACAAGAAGAAAGTAGAATTGAATAACTCTTGCATATTACTATGTAAACCTACTTTAAATTTGGATGACATTTGTTAGTATATTTTTATCTCATATTTTGTAATTTGCCTTCATATTGCATGAACTTTATCTTTTTGTGTGTATCTTATTGAGCRTTTGTTTAGTTCTTGATAAATAATTTTTCTTATTCTTTCATTTAATTGTAAATTCTAATTGTCTCAGTGCTTAATTTTCTTACATTGAAAAAAAGGACATTTAGGTAAAATCTGATGGGTTTACTATATAGCACTGTTTGTGGAAAAGTAGTGGTTGTATCACTAACAGAATACATCATTAAAAGTAAAGCAATTCAGCAAAAATTCTCATTTTTGTTTTCTCAATATACATCTTTTTATAAAGGCTGTGTACGAAGGTTCAAGTGCTGTCAAGTAAGTGTAGAAGAGGGGAGAGGAAAACAGTGGTGGAACCTTAGAAAAACCTGCTTCAGGATTGTTGAACACAACTGGTTTGAGACTTTCATTGTCTTTATGATTCTCCTGAGTAGTGGTGCTCTGGTGAGTAAAATATGAACAAAGTATAATGATTTAATGAGTAAACTTAAAGGTTTGCTTTTCAAATATTGTTACAGCTTGGTTTTCTCCACTAGGAAAAAAACCCCGAAAAACTAAAAAACGCATAATTTCATGCCTTTAAATGATGAGGGCTAAATTTTAGTTATGCTTTTGAAAAAGGGTATAGTATAAAAAGTCTCTTTTCAACAATATGTTCAAAAAAAGAAAAAAATATAATTGATTAGAGGGTTAACTATATTCCTGAAAGAGATTGTGATATGCCTGAAGCAGGGAAAGTGGCACCATGTAGTACAAGAAGAGAACATATTTAACTTTATTATACAAATGTCCCTTCTAATTTCATCAGTGTTTATTGGCCTAACTCAGGAAAGAACCGTATCCCACGAAAAAGAACACCTTGGAGGTAATTGTGTGGGTACAGACAGCTTATGCTGCCTTGCAAGAGCTGCAGCTCTTATGCAGCCTTAGAAATGTTGTGATGTGCTGGAAAAGCAAAAAAGATTAAAACTACGTTTCTGTGATTATTGCTTTCTAACAATAAGAACTTRCCATATATACTTCTAATCCAGCCTCTACAGAGTCATAGTCAAGTAGACTAAAGGGATATCTCTGCAAATGCAAAGTAACCAAACATCATGCTGTAAATTTAGCAAGATTGTGAGGGCAGAATAAAGAGAAGCCAACTTCAGTTTTAAACTATAAGAATGAAAGAAAGAAAGCCAATAATATATTAGTTTACAAATACAAATAATTACAAAAAATACAAAAACRGAAATGAATTGTTAAATAAAGCTGAACCTAGATACATACTGAGCAGAAGTTTCTTAGGCAAACTATTTACCCTGAGATAACCTGTAGTATAGTTGGTATATACCCTGGTAGATGTGGTTACCATTTAGTAGGTACCCTTTTAGGTTGCTACATTATAAAACAATAGTGCTTTGTAAAAGTGTAKTAGAAACTTTAGTTAGACTCCATCCAAAACTTTAAAATACTGTTAATGGTTAGCAATTTATGAATATACCCGGAGTTAGTTTTGGTTAAATCTATAACTAAATCTTTACTAATCTATAACTATTCAGCTTCTGTTTGGTCTAATATTGACATGTCAAATCAACAGCTTCTACTGAACACCATGTGCCTGCGAAACCCAGATCTAGGAGCATTGGGTCAGAGAGCAGACATACCTTTGCTGCCAAGGGCATTGTTAACTTAGCCTCTGGGACAATCTAAGCTATAAAATGGGAATGGTATCCACTAGTAGTTCCCATTTTTGTAAGATGAAGTTGTTAGTGATTATGGGAGTCTCAGGTACAATAGTACCTGTTTCAAGTATCCAAAATTACTGACACAGATACTAATTTGATAATTGATGAACAAATACAAATCATTTGAACTTACAGGTGTGAAATGATTCAAAAGCAGACTGGGTAAAAATGAATGTTAGTATTTATAAATATCTGAATGTTTGCAAAGCCAGCAAATGATTCCAGTCCTTTCCAATAAAACCAACTTTTTTCTTCATATAAAAATAACTAAAGAAAATTTCTTGAAGGATGGGAATAATTTCTGAAAAGCATAAGTTGTATATTTGAATAGCTTCTTTTTCAAATATCTAAAAATGAAAACACAATACTGTCTAAATGATATTAAATGATATCTCAATGAAAACATAAAATGCTGTCAAAAAGTTAATCAGTAATTTTAGGTATCATCTCATATAATGTGAGAAATACCCTGGTATTATATTTACCTACACAGGTAGGTAAAAGAAATATATTTCTTAGTAAAGAAAGAACTTGCTTTATGATTTATTACCTACAGTTTTCAAAAAACAGCAGGACTTAAAAATAGAAACTATATTGTCATTGTTTTTGTCATGAAAATTTTACAGCCATGGCCCTTAATTTAAAAATTTGATCTGCTTGAATACAAACCAGCCAATTTCACTAGAATTCAGTTTAGGCATATCACTTTGCAGAATCATAGAATGGTAAGGTTGGAAGGGACCTCTGGAGATATCTAGTCCAACCCTCAGCATAGCCCTGTATGGGGACTGAACCCATGACCTTGGCATTAGCAGCACCATGCTCTAACCACCAAAACTAAGTAGCATAAACAACCTGTTTAACAATTCAGCAATAAAAAGATCAGTGACTAATGAAGCTGTGGCTGGGTTGCTGCTTCTTCCTGCTGTGAGCTGAAGAATACAACTCCATAGGGAAAAAGAGCGATACCAGCTGAGTTAGTAGAAAAGGAAACATGAGATAAAACCCATACTACCATGTGTTTTCTTGAAGAAAAACATTAATTTTTTTTTCTGTTGCAAGTGCCCACAACCTAAACTATGTGCAGTAACAAAATGGAATAACAAATATTTTTGAATGTTCTTGCTTATAGGCATTTGAAGACATATATATTGAACAGCGCAAAACTATCAAGACCATGCTGGAATACGCTGACAAGGTCTTCACTTACATCTTCATTCTGGAAATGTTGCTAAAGTGGGTAGCCTATGGCTATCAAACATACTTTACTAATGCCTGGTGCTGGCTGGACTTCCTGATTGTGGATGTATGTAGCATATTTCCTCAGTGTTATTATTATATTTATTTTATCTGCTTTATATTACTTTATTTGCAATCATAATATCTATGTATACTAACTAATTTACTGTTCAATTTAAAAACCAAGGTAGACGATAGTAAAAATTCCATAGTTCACTGTTTTTTACTTTACACTTGCAACACTGTCTTCCTATATCACAGAGTAAGAAGGACAGGAAGATGTTCTGCTATAACTCTGTAGATCTCTAAGCAGTTAGAAAGAGTATACAACCCAGCACTGCAGCTGAGAGGTTGTGCGGTCCCCTCTTCTGCTCCTGGTTGCTAGTTCCTTCAGATCCACTTTCTCTCTCTCTGTGGTCTAAACAACATCCAGCAACATGATGAACCAGATCAGACATTGCTCTGAATTAAGACCTCCATGGGAAAGAAATGACTATCATGTCCACAGATTTCAGCATGTGGCTGAATGAAGTTTTTTAAAGGAACGGAAGATGAAGCTGTAGAATTGGTGGTGTGGCTTACTCAGTATTAGAGTCCCATGGGTGTTACTGAACTTACAATGTGCACAGCTTTGTTTGAAATCAGGCTCATTGGTCTTTCTAGCAAGCAATAGTTATAACTTTACTGTGCTGAGAATGGTGGGATACCATTTCTTGATGTACTGGTCCCATTATAGATAAAGAATTTAAAAGTTAATGTCCTAAGTATAGTCCTTTGAGCAAACCCCTAATGTACAGAAATTCGTGGTGTTTCTGCAACCCATGACCTTCTGTGTCTGAAACTAGAATATTTTATTTTACATAGTTACAAAAGCAAAACTATTGTCTTTATTTTTTTAAGATAAGAATGTCTTGTAAAACTTACAGGAAAACAAATATTAAACAAATTCAAATTTAAAATTATGATTAATTTTGTCCTGATTTGAATGACTTAAGAATGGACATTGACCAAGTAAATGGTCTTACTTCTTAAGCAGTTAATGAACCAAAGAATTACTAAAAATCCAAGGGACTTTGACTGTGTTCCCAGCATATAAGGGCTAATCAAATAAAATTGAGCTTTGTTTTATGACTGGTGTTGACAACCTTTGTAATTTGTGTATGTTATACATTAAATATATATGAGATTCAACATTAAAAATACAATTAAAAATAGAGAAAAAGTAAGTTCAGCACCTAAATCAATAAAAAGAAAAGATTAATTTCATTTGCCTTTGAGGGTCTAAAATGTCCTCAAATCACCAGCAAAATAAAATTGCAAAGTATTAATGTTTCCAGATATTATTTATCTGTTAACTTATGGCATTCCTGTTCATTTATTTATTTACCTATCCTACTCTTTTTTCTTATTACTTCTTTTTTATTGAAAAGATTTCCTATTCTTGAAGAAAGTGGTGCAAAATTAGATTCTGCTAAAGAAGTTTGCATCTCACATTTATGGTATGTGAAGTAGTATGTACAATATAGTAATTTTTACTTTCCTGTTTTCATATAGGTCTCTTTGGTTAGCTTAACAGCAAATGCATTGGGTTACTCTGAGCTTGGTGCCATTAAATCCCTTAGGACACTAAGAGCTTTGAGACCTCTAAGAGCTTTGTCACGATTTGAAGGCATGAGGGTAAGACAACATGAAAGAATCTGGAATTATGCATGCATACAAAGAATCATGCATGCAGAATAAGGAATGACAAATCCATGCAGAAAGGCTGCACTATCTCTTTATCTATTGCATACCTTTTACTAACAGATAAGCAAAAAGCTTCATCGGTTCACCTAAATCCATATGCAGTATATCACATAAAAAGTTGTGTTCTTCAAAGTTACTTTACTTTCTAGCCAATCTCAGGAGTTTTTCATTTAAGACTTTGAAATTACCAACTATGAACTCTTTTAACATATTCTTAATAATGAATAAAATGTAACAGGGTTTTAATTTTTTACTGATCGCAGTACTTATGCAGGAATCTAAATTAGCATTAATTAATAAATGTATTTTCTGTTACTTCTTCAAATCTTCCATTTTTTCCTTATATTTGATAAATTAACTTTGTCTGTCCCAGCCAGCTGAATTTTACTAGATCACACCAGAGATATAGTCATACTAGCTAGTGGTTTAAATCTATTTCTGAGTTTGGCTGACTTTAAAAATAAAAATAAATCAAATGATTTGATTTCTCTATGAAATTACTCGTTTGTAAAGTAAGTGGATTCTTACTTCAACAAAACTCCAATTATTCAATATTTAATACAAAGTATATAAGGTTATTCATACTTATTCTGAGTAGCTTAGAGCCCTGCTTACTTACATTTCACACAAGAAAGCATTTTAACTGTTTTTTCATTTGTCTGTGCCTTCTGTTCCCTAAAGCCACTGAATACAAACTAACTCTGTATGCATGTTATTGAACTATGTTTTAGAGACTGCTTTTTTCTACTTCATGGAAACATGAGAGGAAACAGTGTGCTAATGAATTTCAAAAGTCATGTATAATCTAATGAAATTGTCTACAATATAGTGTCTGAACAGTTCTGAGATATAAATACCAGCTTAATGAAATCAAATTCAGATTCTTAGAATTCAGTTCCTTAAATTGTATCCATCAGGTTGCATATCTCTCCTTCAGAATGCATCAGAAAAAATATTGCTAAAGATGATTACTAGATTAATTAATTTCAGTTTCATCTAACAGTTTGACTTTTAACACTTTTCTCATCATTTGAAATTGATGAATTGATAATTCAGCAGGGTAAGAGCTGGTCAAATACTACAGAGCATATGAGCTTTCATTTAAGTTTAGAATGACTATTTGATTTACCCCTTTTCTCTTTATTTTTGTACTTACTGTTCGTGAACATTCAGATAAATGTGTTTTTTGTACAGACAGATGTTTGGGAAATTGCTGTCAGTTTTACTTCTAATAACTTCCTGGATCAGCTGCAGGAAGACTGTGAGACTAATATAAAAATTACACAGGGACAAGCAATACACCTCTTTAGATGATGCTGGAAAAAGCAGAAAGATAAGAGAAGATAATGTCAGTTACCTAATGAAACTAGAAAGATAATGTTGAAACTGATTGCTAAATGTTTAATTCAACTCTCTGTATCCTCACATGATTTCCTTAGTAAATCTTTCTACTTAAAAAGAATCAGGATATTCATGTTCAAAGAAAGGTATCTGTTATCTGAGATCTGTTTATTGCTTTCCTTTATAAAAAGTTTTTCTCTCTGAAAAACTACAAAACTATGCCAAATGCCCAGTCATACAGTAGAAGCTCACCTATGCAACACGAGTAATTCATGAGCAGCACATCACACCAGAATCACAGACAAGCCGGAAAAGGCAAAAAGGGTTGTTACAGCTCTGTCCTAAAAAGTTAATGATAATCAGTGAAGTACCTGAGCTAAGTCACTTAACAAATCTGGTCAACTGGATAGATCTTACCCTCACTGTGAATTACATGCAATTCTGAAGATCATTTTTCCACAGCACTTGGCAAACATTTACAATAACAGTGTATTCAGAGAGATTAGTATTAGTTTATGAATGACTCTCAAACAGTAAAAAGGTTCAGATAACAAATGGTAACAAATAATTGACCAGCTCATGATAAGACTATTGCCATATCAAGTTACAGTCCTCCAGCAACTTAGTTCATTTCATAAAAGTCCATAAAAAAGATTCTTTTATCTGCCAGAAGGAAGTGAAAATAAACCAACCTCTTTGCTTACTTATATTGCTTATACCTACACTGACCTGTGGCAAAACAAGCTGAGGTTTTTTTTATTCAAAATGTATTCATAATTTTATGATTTTTGCCCCATGTTCAAAACTCTGAAGATTTTGTCTTGAAAACATAAGCGATCAAATGTATTCCAAAAAATCGCCTATATGTAAGATGCTCTGTATCATTTTGGAAAATAAGAGGGTAATTTCTCAGGAACTTTAAATTGATGCAGTTTCATGATTTTATTAAGAAATGACAGTATACAGAAGTTTTGAATCAGACACTTTCTTAAATAATTTTACAATTCTGGTAAATTAAAAGAATACAGCTTCTTACATAATCAGTAAATACGAATAACTGGTCTGTCTCTAAATATGAAACATACTTCACTTTTTAAATCATTATATAGTCCACAGTTACAAGTTAATTTTGCAAATACATTGTTTCAAGAGTGGGTTAAACAAATCCTCTTCATGGAACCAACGTAGGATGTATGAATCATTTGTACCAAAACAGATATAAGTGGTTCATAGCTTGTGCTTGCTCTAAGTGAATTTTGCCATACTAAGGGCATTTAAAATATCTGCTAATATACTGCATTCTGAGAAATTTTAATACTTTCTATAATGAATCTCAAAACCAACTCCACTCAGATGCTGGAAGGCAAAGTAAAGAATTGCTTTCATTTAATTCAAATATCTATCATAGGGTTTATATTCTTATCTCAATTAATGTATGTACTGAGCAGAACTATCTGCAAACTGAGATTTGAATATAGCCATTGCTTTTTGTTTAGCTTTTTAGTACTTGCAACATAATGCTTTTGCGCTAGTTCTGAATTGGTATGCTACTTGTAAATGTAGAATACTGAATATACATTGCTTTGCTGAATTAGAGAATTAAGTGACAATAACGCATGCATTTGTGTGTAATTTCACAAAATAAAGCATGTCATGCCGTGCTTGATTTATTTATTAGAGAAATAGTAGAAGGCAGCAAACAATCTGAAAACCACTTGCACTTTCAGTTTTGCATGCCTTATGCATATTTCTGGCTGATGGCTTTAAACACTTACTGTATTTCAAATTTCCAGTCCAATTTCATAACATGTAAAACTAAATTAAAGTATTTGATGTCTTAAATATCCTCTAAAATTCAACAGATTCCTTAGATTCCCTTACGAGGAAAGCGATAACGAGACATTTTCAAGAGTTCTCCAAACTTCATTAGTAGGAAAACAACAATTTCTCATATGATTCGTTATAAAACATAACATCAAGTGTCTGTCATTACAGATTCATGACTAATAACAAGCTATATATTTCTATTTCATATAGGATAACCTTTCTTCAACTGGGATGGGGTGGAGCACTGGTTCCTCCCCTTATCTATATTATGGGTACAGTATTTCCCCCTTTTCTACACTTAATATTTACAGTGTGACAAATCACTACATTGTGTATTTAATTTTAGGAAGGAGATATCTTTTTGGAGAATCTTAGTAACAGCAGTGTTAGTTTATACAGTCACCCTATCTTAATTGCTTTCAATCTCTGAAAATAATCATTTGAAATTTCTAATGTTACAAAAGTAACGTGAAAACTTTTGAGAAAATCAGGACGGTTATTTTGAATTATCTGAGTTCCTTTTGCACAAGAAAGGTATTTCAGCTGCTTTTAGATTTTCAGATACTCTTTTACTGATAAAAAGTGTTTTTCTTTTTAACTAAAAATCTAGCTTTTAGAGTGTTTTTGAAAGATCTGTGCTTTACTCTGTTACTCAGTTTATAGTTACAAACATTTGAAAATATCCCATCGAATAAATTTTGAACRTTATTTATAATACCATAAATGATACTGTGATCTGAATAATCACAAGTACAGATATTTATATAATTGTAGTTTAAATCTTTACAGAAACTTTTAAACTCATATACGTTACTTAAGTAAATCACTCTAAGTATTTTTATATCACACGAGACATCGTATGGCATCCTTATTCCTTAGAATCTCTCTCGCAGMATCACAATAGTTCAAGTAGAAAGGAACTGAGCAGATAAAGGGAAGAAAGTTATGAGAAAATAGGACATTCAGGGAGTTGTAAATACTTATTATTGGCCTTCAGTCTTCATTGTGATAGGAACTGGTCTGTGTTGGAAATTAATGTTTATAATTTTCATTGAAAATCCAGTAACTTTCTGAGCATTATTTTTATAGCATCTTCTTTGGAGTTTAGAAAAGTTATGCGAGAGAAATGTTGGTGATTCAAAAATTTGCGTTCATTATCATATCTTTAGGGAAAAAAAGATCTTTGACTATACTGTTCGCAAGCACCAGCTGCAAGAGGATATTGCTTGTGCAGCATTCTTTTATAGCTTCAGTGTAAATGCTGCATCAATATAAACATGATTCACTGTAAGGTTAGCATCTTTTGTCACAGTTATGAAYTGTATATTCACTCTCAAGATTAAGTTCTGCTAGTTTCCCTTACATTTATAAAGAAATATATTTTGTTGAGTGATGTTATTCACTACTTTCGAGTGTTAAGGAAAGTCTACAGGAAGCCTATGTTTCCTGAAACACAAAATTTACCAAATTCAGTGTAAAAAGACTTTGTGTATAGATGTTCATAAATCARAAAGGAAATATTTTAGGATTTTGAGATTTTTCTTAGACTATACTTCTTCAATTAGAAGAGAACTTCTGAAGGAGTTCCTTATATAATTGAAACATGATTTTTGTCAAGATGTATGTWTGTTTGTTGTAGCTCGAAAGAAATTTCTTACTTTTAGGATCACAATGTAATGAAATTTTTTAAGAGATATATAATATAGTTTATACTTTTATTAGCATTTTTAAAGGCAAAATAAAGGAAAATATATTTATGCAACAGCAAGAGGAAAATGTTATTTTTTCACTACATCCAGTGAAATTTAAAGATATTGTTCCTGCATCAGTTATTTATTCTTTTTGAAGTTCACATGTGTTAACAATATTTATGGGTTTTCTCATATAACCGCTGCCATGTGATGCACTGCTTGGCAGATAATTACTATCTTTCCTCATACAGTATGTTAAATAATATCTTTTCCTATATTATGTCTTGAAAAGTATTTTGTCATATGCTTGATCTCTGGTAAGAAACAGAATTAAAGTTGCTCTAGGAACCCCAGTATCTCATTAAATGTAAAAGTGTAGTTTGTTTTTAGTAGCCTGTTCATGAATAAAAAAGGGTACCGCAGGCATTCTGCAAAGTCAGCCATGCTTGTACAACAAGCAAGTAAGGAAAAGTGGAAATGACCGCGTTGCCTTGCTCAGAAAGCCATTTTCTTTTCCTCTGAGATCTTTTGTCTCTTGCTTCAACTTTGTATTTCACTGTTGTTAAGACTAAGTTGTTCCTCCTTGTCAAGGTCTCTCCGATCCTTTCCATCTGCCTGTCTTATTCTTTGCATATTCTCCGTTAACTCCAAAGCTTTTTTCTACTTGCTGCTCTAAAAAGTAGATTTCTTATAATTTTCACCCCATGTCCTTAACACAGTCTTCATTTTAGTCAGAAAACTGAAAACTTTGTCATAAATCTTGTCATTTGATGCTCCAATTTTCCAGTTGTTTCATGTCAGCTGTTTCACGTGCCATTTCGAAGACTTTGACACATGCATTCATTTCCTTCATGGTCTCTTTCATGAAAAAACTTTCCGTGATAATTTTCTTGATTTAAATAACATTCTATTTTCACTGTTGTTACTTCCTTTTACATACTTTCTTTTTTGTACATTTTAGTGGTACTGAATTAAGGATAAAAGAGTTAGTTTGCTCAAATAAGCTTGGATAAGATTTGTCTCTTCCCTTGCTTCTAACTGTTATAAACATTCTTCTATTTTTTTTTCCTAGGCTTGCATAATCGCAGCTCACATATTTAAGAATAGATTATATGGAGATACATGGCATTAACAAAAATTATGTAGCAAAGGTGAATTCACAGCAAAACTCTAGTTCTTTTACTACTGAATATGCACTTTTTAAAGCCAAATTCCATGAAATAGCTCTAATTTTTGATTGGAGGATACAGAGAAGACAAAGATCCTCTTCTTAGGCGTGTGCAGCACTAGCACAAAAGGCAACGGGCACAAGTTGGAACACAGGCAATTCTCATTAGGCAGGATTTTTCTTTCTTTCTTTTATTTTTCTAACCATGAGGTAAATAAATAGTGGAACAGGTTTTTCAGAGACACTTGGGAATCTCTATCCTTGGACGTGTTCAAGACTTGAGTAGACAAGTCCCAGAACAACCTGATCTTTTATACATGCTTTSAGTAGGAGGTTAGATTAAAAAAATCAGTAACTATCAGATTATAGATTATAAATTCATACAAACGTGGTTCATCACCCTGATTTCTGTTTGTGAGAGACAAGTTGGAGAATTTCTCACAAAAAATCCTTTAAGATTTTATACTGGAGAGTAATTTACTGGAAATGAGAAGCTTTTAACAACTTTTAACCACACTTTTAGAGTCACCATACGTTCTCTCCTCAGTCATTATTTGGAAGATGTCAAGCAGACAGATACTTCCTCTCACAGAAGTATCTAATTCCCATCCTCTGTTGCCTCTATGTCCAGCTCGTGTCTGGTCATCATATATATGCAGCAATCTTCCCAATTTCTTATTACATCTGAGGATGTATTACTTCCATCCTAAAGTATCAGTTCCAACCTACACAATGAGAAACTATATGATTTTGAGATGCCTGATTAAATCACAGATTGGCATATAAAACAACCAAAAGACCATCTCTCTCTCTGTAAAGACACCTTATCTTTTTCCAAATTTTTTATCAGATAATAAAACATATCTGATGATGCAAATGAGGACAGAATGAGGGAAGAATATTATCTTTGAATAAAAATTCCTATCTACGTTACCACTGTGGGACAGTACATATACTTTATCACTTCAGCACAAAGAACTTCTTATCTATCTAATGTTTTTACTCTTCAACTGAGAGGAACTAAGCTCCTGCTGAGCCCTCCCTCATCCGCTTTATAAAACKTCATAGGACACATGAGGGAAGGTAGACCATGAGTGAGGCTGCTGCCCTCCMATGATACTGCAGAGACACAAATTTCCCTGTTTTTTCAAACCAGCACTATAAATACACAAAGGGAATATGCACTGCACTACCTGCACATGTTTACTTTGCATGTATACACTTTGAAAAATGAGTAGTTACTGATAAATTATTTGAGCCTTTTTTTTTTCTTTTCTCCTTTTTTTAAGAAAACAGGTTGCTCCCAAGTGTCAGGTTTACTGAGAAAACAGTACTTCTATTTTTCAAACTTGGGGGATTTTGAAACAGGAGAAGTTCATATGCCACTCCTGCTTTACCACTGAAGTGCCAGTTCTTTGAAATTCATACCTTGTTTTAAATCGTCTCCTATACACTAATTTTTAGATTCCAGTTCTTAAGTTTAAAGAGGACAAAATTCTGTGTTCTTCTGTATGCATCTGTATGCTTATGTATAAATCATTGTGTTTGGAGTAAACTGTCAGCAGAAATCTTGAATTGATTTTAATGGCTATAATTTACTCTTTCACAAGTCAAATCTATCTCCTACCTGGCTAAAATTATTTTGGTAGAGAATGTTTACACATTACTTAGGGACAGCACATTGCTGATATCATTTCAGTGCTGCCACAAGATGTTGTCATGATAAAAATGAACTCAAATAGTTATCATCTGGCCACCTTCCAACTGAATTATTTTAAGGATTTTGCACTTTTTAATTTGAATTATTTAAATGTTTAAGCTCACCTGCACCATTGTTAACTTGAGCACAAACCTGCATACAAGCAAACGTCTTCACTACAGTGGTGGATGGTCTGATAATAGATGAAATTTATTTTTGCTGAGATTTCTTTCTGTTGATTTTGTTTGTTGATTAAGAATTTGCCCTGCAAGTGCATGCATTTCCTCTTTTTACTTAACAAATCAAATAAGAATTTGCACATTTCCTAAGGTACTTCTCTTCTAGAAATCTAGTGCTCTGTTTTACATCACATTACACATCTACAAGGTTCCAGATTATCCTTACCTATATAATTCGAGTAGTGAAAAGCCAGAAACCACCATGCCACCTCTGAACCCCAAAGTATGAAAAGATAACAATGAGATACTCTGCAAGAGAGCTTCAGGAAATTCCCCATTCTTCATAAACACAATTATGAGAAGAATTTCATCCTGAAGACTGAGGAGCCATTCGAGTATTTTTTGGAAGGTATTTAAAGAATTCTTGGGACCTTCTGCTTTATATCTCTACATTACCTCTTGCATTTCTCATTACCTTTCAAAGGGGGTTTTCAATAGGTTGATTCATGTTTTGAATTTGGATTTACTGTGCAATTTGTTTTGGATATTTGGATTTACTGTGCAATTACCAAAAGTCTTCCCCCCCCCCTTTGGAAAACACCATCTGTAAATTGAAAAATTCCTATTGCATATTTCTGACCTAGTTCAATTGGTACATGTACCCATGTTTAGTGATGAGTAAATTAGAAAATGAACAGTATACATATGATAGAGGATGAGCTCTGGTAGGAGAATTCATGAGACAGTGAAAAAGAGATCAGTTAAATTTACATGAAGGAGAGCCATACATTGAATTCAAGCTACTGGACAGCTGATGTCATTGTGTTGGTGCTTGGCTAATGAGTGACACACTGGTGGTATGCTTATGCATAATAAAAATAAATCAGCTGATGGGCTGAGCCACTTCAAGCTGTTGATTCATGAACGCAGAGAGCAGGAGGTGATAGCTTTCAGGACAAAGATTAGTTCCAATGATTCTTTGCTTTGGCCTACCAGATAGCACCATCTTTTTGATGCAGATACAGGCTTTCTCTRTGGTCTTACTCAGATGTGCTTTTGATCTCCGGACTAGGAAAGTTACTGTATTCGTTTTGTCTTTTCCTCCATTCCCTCAACTCAGCCATATTTGAAGAAGGTTTCAGCATCTTCTAACCTTCTTATTGTGAAGTCACCAAATAATTTATCCATTGTTCTACGTGAACATGCTAAACTCAGATCACGGATGTCATCTGAGCCTCTATTCCTTTCCACTCCTTGCATGACTACTTACTCATTCCAGCGTCTTACCTCTGTGACAGGCCAAGCATAAAAAACAATGGGCCAAGCGTATAAACCAATGGCTACTTGCTCACTACATCATCTGTCTTCATGCTCTCTCTGAGAGATTTATGTACCTCTGGACATTGGCCAGGTGAGCAGAAGAGATTTGTGATCTTATGGCAATGTTCTTATGTTATATTTGTTCAAGACTAGGCAAGACTTAGAAGTCACTCTCAAATCCCACCCAAGGCAATTTCAGAGGCTCATTTGAGTSATAATAGATTTTCTTTCCTAATGCTAGTTATACGATTGCCAAATTCTCTCTGCAGCCTAGGAACAGGTGGGTCTTCAGCCTTTGTACTGCTGAGAGACATGAAGGGCTTTTTGTAAAATGCACTGCAGGAAGTCTATGACTGCATGACTATGCAGACAGTCACTTAAAGAGAGAGAAACTCTTCATCTCTGAGATATGTGTATTCAAGCCTACTCTTTCTTCTTCTTCTTTTAAATTATTGAAGGTTTTCTTAGGCTGTCTAAGCTAGTAAGGAATTGCATATGGGAGGAACATATCCCACACTTGTTATAGTCATTTACTAAGCATGCAGAGAAGACAAAACTTGCTTTCATCCATAAAGGTACAGCTGAAGTAAAAATTGTTTCACTTTCCATGCTTCTGTACATCTTATTTAAGAAAGTATGTACAGAAAAAAAACCTGAGGAATCATAACAGTTTAATAACCTTTCTAGCCTTCTATAAATAGGCTCCTTCAGAGAACTGAGATACGAGATCAAATTTTTGGTGAACATCTTTATTTAGATTATAAAAATATAAGCTGATGACTCCCAAAGTGGAAGCAAATGAAGTAGACAGTTTTTCATTTTTATCACAAAGAACATTCCAGACTTAATCCTATAATCTTTCTTTTTACTTAAAAGATGGTAGCTTCCTTCTCTTTCATACCAGGGACAAAGAGTTTGGAACTTCTGTAAAGAAGCTACAAATTTTACTGACAAAATTGTTAAGTACTGCTAAAGATTGTTCCAGGTTTGTTTACAGATATCAGGAGGCCTTGATATATCCATTAATCAGATGTAATGTCAGAGTTCCTAGGAAGCCTGTAGTTGCTGAGATGCCAGGAGCTATTGAAACTGTTTTGCTGTGAGACCTATAATTCAGTTGCATCTATGAGACTCATTACATGCTTTAGGTCCTGTCRTATAGCAAGKCTGAATCTAATAMTACTTCCTTATAACCTACTTATGTAGCAGGGATAAACTGTTAATTTGCATATTCCAGTGCACATTCCTCATGCTATGCATCTAAACATGCTGTCTTCTTTGGTCAGCAGTCTAAAAAAAAGATACAAACAACAACTAACTGAACTACCAAATTGGATTGGCATAGTTTCATGTCAGCTAGAAGATTAGACATACAGCTAGCATCACAGTAATTCTTGAATCTTACATACATATCTGACGCTTGGAAGATGAACGTTATGGAAGTCTAAACAAAAAAAAAGCTGTGTAAATATATATGAGATAGTGCTTTCTTCTTAGAAGAGTCATTATGGTTTCCCACATTTTTTTTTCTGGATAAATACTGACTGAGACTTAAGATCTAGATTCCACTTGATTTTGCAGGTGTCAGATGTTGCTTCTCACTGTTACTTACTGCCATTCCCTATACTTGAGGCCATAGAAAGGTGAATGCGCAGACTCAGCTTGCTCTCTCAAATGAACCTGGCACACACCATCCCTAGCCCTGAGGGAATGCATAGGTAATTTTGAAAGGAAAACTCTGAAAAAATCTTTTTCCAACTTATTTGCATTCAATTCAATATCAAGGAATAACAGAAAATAGACCAAAGAGAACAGCCCCTTAAAAATTACATTTAGGATCACATACATTTGATCTAGATTTGAAGAAAGAGCAAAAAAAATGAAGTTCTCAACTCATTTCCAACAAGATGAGACTGGCAGGTTTTTATTTGTTAAACTGTTTAACTGATGAAGAAATGCTACTTGACTTCTCTTCTGCATTCAGTTCACTTTTTAATTGGTTCTCTTTTTTTGATGTCCATTTGCAGTAATTTATGTGTGAAGGTGTTGTGTTTGTATATGTATGGGTGCCTTCTTGGTATTTATTAKGTAAGATAATATCCTTATTATCCTAATATACCTCAGGTGTTCCCGAATACAGCACAGAAAATGTAAATAAATAAAAAAAAACACTGAAAAAGTGATTGCCTCCAACTGTACATGTTGAAGAAATGAAAGGCTTCTTCCCAAAGTGGACAAAGTGACTTAACAGTGAGGCCCGTAGCATCTGACCAGCATGTAAAAATCCAGTTTTACATTGTACATAGGTAGGGCAGAAGCTTAACACTGGTGCAAAAAGAATAAACAAAAACAAAACAAAAAACACAAACAGAAAACAACTTCTAAAAGTTTTAATTTTCTTTTCTTCTTTTCTTAAAAAACCTTCCAGGGGGACTGGATAGCTCAAGGGGTTGGTAATAGGATACAGAGCCTTTCATCTCTAGGTCACCAGTTCGCATCCAGGCCAGGTCAGTAGTGACCAAAAATTGTTACCATTTGATGGGTATTCAGTGACCTATATGAATTAAGTTGTTGGAACCGTTGGTGGAACAGTTGCTGGAAGCTGTTCAGTTCTTATATAAGAACATGTGGCTTCTTTCTTTGGCAGTCTCAGTAGAGAGACTGCATTATGTGTTCATCTGAAGATGTGAGACACTGATGGCATTTTGTAGAAATCTTTCCTTCTACAACTATTATCAAGTCAAAACTGTTGTAACAACTACTGTAGCTGTTAGTATTCTGCTGCCTGTTCTGGATCTGTGCTGTGGTCCAATGGATCTCAGGGTTGTTAATAAGGTAACTGCCACAGGCATTCAATTTATACAGCAAAACCATTCTTTACTGTGAGTGCACGTATCCTTAATTTATTTGAGTTGTGTGAATAAATCCCCATCTTCCTCTCTTGACATTTCTATTTTCAGGTTTCTCATTAAGACAAAACAGATGAATCTCAATCCATATAATGCATCGTGAACAGGATACAGGCACTAGCTGGCCTAGAATTTCAAAACAGCAATACCATAATGCAGTGACATAGATCAGGTCAGACTAAGAATAAATTCCAGAATCATTCCTAATTTTTATGTTGTTCTCAATTTCATCAACATAAATAGCAACATATTTATTCCCCCCTACTGGATAATAAGACAAGATTTCGCTCAGTCCTTTGAGACTGGGATTCTTATGTTCAGACCTTATTAGCCTTTTTAAACAAAAATTTTAATAAATGTCTAGCTTATGCACACGACTTAAATACTTCACATTTTCTGTAATAGAAATCTCAACAATGCAAGCATGCTTCCTTTAAAGTTACCATCAAAACTAGAAGCTGCCGTTAAAAGTTAAATCTTTAAACATTCAGGTTTTTATAAATGAGAGGATAATTCTCTGTTACAGTAAGCTCCCATTTCAACCCTCTGGCAATAGAGGAGGTCCTTAAAATGAGAAGCAATTACACCCTGAAAATAACATTTCTATCTAAGATCTTTAAACAGGTCCTAAATCCTGACCATAACATTTGGGAGGAGGAGGGTGCTGAGTGACAAGTAACACTGCCASAACACTCTACTTCCAAAGGCCTTCAAGAGGCTGTGAAATACAGGTAGTAAGACCGAGCAGCTTTGACCTTGCTGGAAATCATATTGACAGTGGGGAAGATTCCTGCATGCTGCAGAAAGCAGGGCCAGCAAAGATGGAATAAGACACGTTAATACACCCCAAGTACCCACCCCAATCCATTCCTGCCTTACTGCAGGGATTGGATTACTGAGAAACAGACCCCTAGTATATATTTTATTTATATTCCTACAAGGTCATAAGGTTTTACAGAGAAGAAAATAAAATTTAAAATAAAATGCAACTAGTAATGGAGAGATCTGGTTTTGGATATTTAAGAGTGATTGCTCAGCTGTTCAGCCAAGCAGATACCACAAAAGTTTTAGTAGATCTGACAGACACATGCAATTACTATATCTCTTAGAAAATATATTTTTTCTATGTAAGTAATTATTGACCTCTTGCCTACAAGGGACTGAGGAGGCAACTAGCCAAAAATAATTTAAAATGCAAAATCAAAATCCTAAATATGTCCTTGATACTTGTCCTTCTTTAGATAAATGAAGAGTGTTACTGGCTTAAACTCAATAAATGAAACAATAAGACTGGAGCTTGAAATAAATTATGTTGGTTCAAATAGAAACATATTGCAAAACTGTCTTGCTTTTCTATACAAAGAARTTAATCTTTGTTATAATCTTGCATGGATCAATAAGGCAATAAAGATATGTATATTCCTGCATAATCTTCTTAATAGAGACCTTAGTTTCTAGATTCATGGCATTTGTGTTTTCAGCTTAAATTTCAAAACTATGTTGATCAAATCTACAGGTTGCCACTTTTWAAAAAATCATTTTTAAGCTATAATTTATTGCATTTTTAGATTATTATTATTTCTGTATTTGTATTTAACACATATCTCTTTTTTATATAGAACACATCAGTGTCAGGCTTCCATCTTACTACCACCAGGTCTTCTATTTTGTTTTACTTTTAACTATTTTATTTTTCTCACTTATTTTTCTTTCATAACATATACTAATGTTAAGTGTTTAAAAGAACAGTGCAATGCTACAATTATCAATGTATTGCATTAACATTTATAGTATTAGTTTCTTAACAAACATTTATTAAGCATTGGTAAAACAGTATACAAAACTTTATTGCTGTAAGTATTCTTACACTCTTTTTTTCCCCCCCCTGTATTTGTGTACTAGGTGGTTGTGAATGCCCTTTTAGGAGCAATTCCATCCATCATGAACGTGCTTCTCGTTTGTCTTATATTCTGGCTAATTTTCAGCATCATGGGAGTAAATCTGTTTGCTGGGAAGTTCTACTACTGTGTTAACACCACAACCGATGAGAGGTTTGAAGTCGACCAAATCAACAATTTTAGTCAGTGCGAGGAACTCATAAAAAACAATCAAAGTGCCCGATGGAAAAACGTGAAAGTAAACTTTGATAATGTAGGATTTGGGTATCTTTCTTTGCTTCAAGTAGTAAGTGATCACTCTTTATATACCTCTTACTATTTATATGTAATAGTGAAAAGCAATACTAGCTCCAAAAATGGAAAAGATATATATTTACCTGATGATTTTTATCTGTGACTTGGTAATACCACTGCATTAATAACTGATTACTCTTTTCATAGTAAGCAGCAGATAGAGGCTACTAAGAATAAAGAATTTTTAGGACATCCAACAGAACATTTTTAGTCTTCCCATTTGTATCTCCTTCAGTCCTCCAGCCCCTTCTAACTTTAAGAGTTTCTAGAGGTATTGAATACTTTAAGTTTTACTGTTGCTGAAAATCAAAAATCTGCATTGGTTTAATTAAGTCACAGAAAAGAATTCATGATAGGAAATCCCTTCTCAGTAATGTGGCTGCCACGAGTGCAGACTTATGTGATCTAAGAAGAAATTTCTCATTAGGAAAAGAAATAGGAGAAAAAAACATTATATAGTATAACCTATGGAATATTTTCCCTAGTATTTTGTGCATTAGCACCTAGTGGAGTTTATTTAGCAAAACCAGAAGGAAGAAAAGAGTGTCAAATACATGTGGATACACACTGTAAGTTATGTCTTCACTATCAAAAATTGTGTTCTCGGAGTATTAGCTACTGCTTTATGTTTTAGAATAGCTTACAGTCTGTCCCAGCTTTAGTCAACAAAATGCTGGACTCTAACCTGAGTTACACGCAGTCAGCAAGCTCTGTTTTTCTGAGGTTTATTGTCTAAGGCAGTAGTTTCCCTTTTTTAGTTTAGTTAACATTTTAGTTCAGTTATCCAGCGCAGTRATTGATGTGGGCCTGCAGAGGATCTAAAACAATAGTTCTGAGGATCATGAACTGCCCCTTCCAGCTAATATCATAGTGTCTCACCCGGGTGACTCTGATAACTCCGACAATTTAAATTTCATTGTGATTAGTTACTGTCACATCAGGGAAGAGCAGAGAGGAACCATCAGTATTAAAGAAAATACATACATTACTGAATACAAAATTGGGTTGTATTAGAAAGACCTTGAATATTTCTTTCTCTAAGTCTGATTTTTGAAATCCAYTGGCCAAGAATGGGGAAAGGAACTTCAGAATGCTTTATTAGGCATGCTCAGGAGAAGGAAGGCATTTGGTGGCAGGTTTAGCTCAGCTGGTTAGAGCATGATGCTGCTAATGCCAAGGTCATGAGTTCAATCCCYGTACAAGGCTATGCTGAGGGTTGGACTAGATGATCTCCAGAGGTCCCTTCCAAACCTACTGATTCTAAGATAAGCAAAACTCTTCCCACATCTGCATCTCTTCTARTAGTAACCTGGTCTCTTCTGGGACAGGGGTAAGACCAGGGACCCTTTTTCCTGGCTTATGGCTTTTATCACCACCCCTCAGCTATTTGCAGGGTAACATACACTTTAGTGTCTCAATTACATGTAATTGATACCATCTTCACTCCAATGGTGACAACAGAAAGTATTTCTGACATGAAAACTTAGATACTTAACTAATTGCATTGCTTGAGGAGCCAGGTTGAGAGAAATTTGCCTGTTGTTCCCGTGCTTCCAAATGGGAAAATTAATCTAGACCTACAAAGAGGGGGACCCAGCTATCATAGGAGGAAAAGCCATTTTTAAAAAAAACTCTGCAATGTCGTATGAGTACTATTTCACACAGGTGGATGTGTGAAAAACTCCATCAGTGGATGGAGTTTATTGTGAGAGTAGGATTTCAGTGACACTGCTTAGTTTTTCTGTTTTACTAAAATGTATGTAAAAGTGTGAAGAGATTTTGTGTTTTACATGCCAAAAAAAAAAAAAAAAGAAAGAAAAAAAGAAGGACACTTCTGTCCCTGCATAGTAGCAGTGATTTTGCAGTTATGGAATGATAAAAGCCCTAGGGCAAAGAAAAGTAAGTATCAACTTGATACTTTAATTAATTAATTAAATTAANAAAAAAAAAAAAAAAAAGAAAGAAAAAAAGAAGGACACTTCTGTCCCTGCATGAAAAAAAACACTGGGCCCTGCTAAGGTTAAAAGGTTACTAAACCTTTTAGGGTTTAGAAAATACACTAGTAGCAGTGATTTTGCAGTTATGGAATGATAAAAGCCCTAGGGCAAAGAAAAGTAAGTATCAACTTGATACTTYAATTAATTAATTAAATTAATGCTTTGAAATTTGAAGAAGCTATGGTCTTTGCACTGTTTTTCACATTTTTTTCACCCTTTAGAATACTATATGGCCACAATTCATAAGTATCTGAGATTCTCTGCATCAGTTTAATCAAGGAAGATATTTTTAAAGTGATCTTCTGTTTGATACATAAAACACTTTAGATGTGGATCCAGTACAGACTTCTAAGGCCATGATATTCTGAAGAAATATGAGAAGTGAATAGGTATATCATAATCTTAGACTTACCKACCCTTTTTAGTCAGCTTCTAGTAAAAAAAAATATAATAATTAATTAGAGGGATCCACTAATATATCAGAAACAGATGAAGCTATTTGAAGCTGGGTATTTAGCTCAAATAAGATATTAAGTCTAAAAAATCTGATTAAAAAATCATAGTTTCCAGTGGATATACTTTCTGTGCTCTCAGTGTAAACATTAAGGGCCATTCTTTACATCTTAATCATTAGTTGAAAAGTCYTCTGAAGTGACTTGGTTCTCTGCCTTAACAAACTAAGGCAAAGACTTTTATTTAGGTTTTGAGGGATCTGAGAATAACCCCAGAGAGGGTTACCATGTTTCTAATGATGAACACAGTGATAACTGTCAATAGAGGAATTAYAGCTACAAGTTCCTTTTTGCACAAGACTAGCAGCAACAGAAAGTTGTGTTTTACAATCCAGTATTTTTTGTTCTCCCCCAATTTATACCTTTTGAGTTATTCAAAGAAGAAAACTATAAATTCCTTCAGCTTTTTTGGATTATAGGTAATATGAGATAAATCCGTATTTCCTAGATCACCAATGTTTTCTATTTGAAGGGGATATTACTGGAAGTGGTACCTTTCATGACCATAAAAAAAAAAAACAAAAACAAAAACAAATCTGAAAACATGCAAAACCTGGGACTGAAGAGCTTAGTTTTCTGGGAAATACATATGAGTTCCATGAAAAAACGTTCTTCTGAATCATGAACTTGCACCTTGCTGGAATTAAACATAGACATTTCATACAGAACTACTCAAAAGAACTGGGAGATAATTTTAGAAAGAAATATTCTAGGCTCCAAAAATAGATCGGAAATATGTCACTGTGGATTTTTATGTCAAAGTAAGTCTCTGAGAAGCTCCTTCTTGAGTTTCTTTGGTGGGGGGGGGACGAATGGACTCCTAGAGGGACTTCAGAAAAGGAGATAAACTAATCTTGGTTTGCATATTGGGGTTTTTTTGCATGTTTTTTATTTTTTGGCTGGAAAATCCATGATATTGATAGCAATGTTGTAATTCTTTTCTGCCCCAAAATACAGGCTAACAATATGTGCTATCAATGTTACAAATTTTATAGACTTTGGTGATCAGAGATAATACCATTTTCCAAAAGTTTTACATAATTTACAATTGGATATATTCAACTGGAGTGTAAATATTCATGCCATAGGTCATACTAGTTCACAACTGTTTCTGTTACAAAATTTTATCTTATATGATCCAGCATAGCTCATGTTGGTCTATGTGGATCTGCAAAGTTCTTTTTTCACTTTTTGGTTGGAACTTGTATGAATATTTCTCTGTCCCTAAAGAGAAGCATCAAAGCAAAGACAGAKCTGCTGGAGAAACTCCTTTCACAATTCTCATGCATCAGTAAGTGAAGAGGAAGAGGTAGGTGTGCACAAAGAGATGTGGCATCTGCCCGGATACTTTTACAGCGTTATGCCTTTATAAGATAAATGTGCATCCTAGTGTTTGGATTCTTTGGTAAGTAAATCTCCTGGAAGCCTAGCTGCTTACCACAATAATATGTAGCAAACAAGTGGATCTCAAAACACARTATTATATACATTATAAAACAGATCTTAGTAAGTGAGTGTAGGGTAAAAAAAAAAATCCTAAGATGAAGTGTAGAGCTATCAGAGAGTTTAGGATGGCTTCAAAGCTCCAACAGGTTAGTATTTTAAAAAGAAGACACTATTGTATCTCAGAGGGAATGAGAATATTCCTGACAGCTATTTCTGGTAAAGAAACAGAGTGGTRTAACTCCAATGTTACTTATAATACTATAATTGGAAATTATTCATCAGGGAAAAAAGTTGATATACTTTTAACAACAGTAAAGTAAGTTGGATGATTTTTGTGTTGTTGTTTTTCTAACTAAGTTTGGATTTATGTATGTCTTTCAAATTTTCTTGTAGGAAAAACATTTGGAACTGATGCTGATCTCAGTTACACTGCCATAATCTTTGAAATCAATGAATTACTCCCAATTTAAATTTCTGTCACTGAGAATATACATCTGTATAACTGAATATCCAAAAGGGAAACTAAGATGTTGATCTCTCAGTCATGGTCATGTGTTGTTTTCTATTCAGTATGCACAAATGCCCAAACAAAACTTTTTTCATGTTAAAGAAAAATCATTGCAGACAAATTCAAGCCTAACATAAGGAGGCATAAGCATCTACTGACTGCAGTAGAAATGACACTCTTTCATTAAATTTGATACCTTGACAATGAACCTCCAGTTCAGTTGTTCTGCTTTACTCAGGCAACATACTTAAAAATGAAAATTCTCCTACTGAGCTGTGGCTTCTGCTTTGGAAATTACAGAATGAGGTTTGTTYGCAGCTAAGCTCCCAACTAATGTAAACATTTTTGCATTATGATGATTATATTCATAGTTTTCTAATGATTCACAAGAAGGGTATGAAAGAAAAAACAAAAGATACGATGAGGGAGCATATTTTATTATTGAAAGAAACCATTCATCATTTTAATTTTTACTTTTGTTTTTTTTCTTCTTCAAGTATGGTAATTTTTCATAGGTTTATTTAACTGAGTTGTGGCAAATACAGACTTTATTTTAGATATGTTTAACTACCAGATAGTAACATATTTAAATCTTTTCAGTCCCCACTATCAAGTCTCCTTTTTAATAATAACAACAACAACAACAATAACAACAAAGCCTACAACAGCTCTGACAGTTCTTCAGATCTTCTTCCTACCTCTAACTAAGGAGTACTGTCTGTTTATAATGGAATATTTTTTTTTACTTTTATCAATAGATGATGGTGAAGCTTAGTATTTAAAATTAGGTGGGKTTTTTTCATTCCACTTTAGTTAGTCTAAGTTACACTGATAAGCTTACAAAAAATAATTCCACGTTGACTAAAAATGATATGCAAGGATTCAAGCATCATGCACCTGAATCAGAAGCAACAGCACACACTTTGCATAGCCTCTCCATCACTTGCACCATCTTTCTGATGTAAAAGTATGCCTGTTATTTGCATTTAGTGTTTCAAGTGGAAGAGCTGATTTCAAAGTCATGCTGTTCCAAAAAATGCACATAATGGATGATACTTCAGGAGATAAATCAGTCAGGTAGACTCCAGAAGAAAATAATACGAATGATCACAGTTCTGGAACACAAGATCTACCTAGAAGATGCACAGTGGTTGGCCTAAAGAAGAAAAGCAACATTAAAATAATTGTGAAATAAGTAAAAGGTGCTGCACAAAGGATAGTAGTACTCTYTTCTCCACATCTGTGGTGGCTAGGACAAGAAATGACAGTCATAAATGCCAACAAGAGGATTTAGATACTTGTAAACACAATAAAGGCAAGTGCTGGAATAGTTATTTTTGATGATTTTGTGGTGTGTCCATCATGAAAGTCCTTCAGAACAAGTTAACCATCTGTTAGGAATTACTTAAATAAAGTTGATCCTACCTCTCTGGCAGTCCAAATATTCTACAGGGACTTCAGATTGTTTAGCTGAGAGTTTCACTTTTTTGGATTTATTGGTGATTTATTGATCCTCTAATACTGCATTTTGAATTCACTATCATACCATACRTTGCCTGAATTATTTCATCTTTTGTGTGTTGGCCCAAAAGTGTGCAAGTTGTTGCATGTTGGACTTGTATCTCAGGATAATTCTACTTGTTTTAATATTCTACCATTTCAGAAATTTAAGAGACTACTTTTCCTTAAGAAAATARCTTCTCATTTGAAGTCCATTTTATGATGATGCCACTTGCTTTGTACACTGCATAAGCAAAATTTTCTTGAAACTCCCACTAGTAAAGAAGCCTCAAGATGCTGGAGATGATACAAGAACAATCATGGATGGAGAATGTCCTGTTCTCAACTTGTGCCTGCCACTGGTCTCTATTACAAAGAACATGAAGCAATCAATCACCTGCAGCCTTGTTTAGAAAGATTATAATAGGGATTAAGTGACAAAGAACTACCTCAGATCTTTGTTTCTTTATTCTGGGCACAACTGGATGAAAAACAGTGATTTTTACTTGTACATATRTGTTTGGACATGTTGCTGACACTGTTGACTCCTTCAAAAGAGAACAAATTGCCACAACAATGAAAATGCCTTTCTATCTTGAAACCTCAGATGAAGCAACATGCACCTCARTGTGAAATGTGAAAATTTACACATTTGGGGCAGAGGAAATGGCTATAAAAGTTAACTAAATGCTACTACCTATTAGGGATCTTCRGTCTTTGAAGCACACATACACTCTTGTTCATCTCTGAACATATTTGAGGGATATGTTTTACAGAGGTAAAACACAATCAACTGTATCTAAAGTAAAAACAGAATCACTAAATCTGGGTAGATTTCAGGTAGATCAGGTAGAGAAATCAGAAGATCAATAGGAAGATATCTGCCTTTTCTGAGCCCATCAGATCTTTGGTTCCCTTTGACTGCCACCTTTCTGACTGATGTGAGAGGGAAGGACKACACATCAGTCTTTACTGGTGGCAACTGAGTTACAAAGGCTGTTTCTCGCTGTACACAACCTTCACCAYTGATGAGACTTTGATGAACATTTAATTCATTAAAATGATACTGCATTCTATCATTTGTGATAAATTAGTTGGTTATACTTACTGCCTATATGTCACTGCTCATATATAGASACAAATAAGGAGGGCACAGTAGTGTATCTGCTAAGCAGCTCTGAAGTAAGCTAAGAGATTAAATTATCAAAAAATTTTAYGTTATGCTAATAATTTCTGGTACTGTGCTCAGTTGTTGGAATTAGTTGTATAACTTTCTTAAAGCAATAYGCTTAAATAAGTGTGTACTATTTACAGGCTACATTTAAAGGCTGGATGGATATTATGTATGCAGCTATTGATTCAAGAGATGTAAGTACTGCAAATATTTTAAAGTACCTTTTTTCTTGAGGTATGCTATCAACAAATATATATTTACATATCTTACAAAAGCAATTAGTATCTATATAATAGAATCAACCAAATTAAATRATCTGAGACAAATTCTACTGTAAAAAATTGTTGAAAACTGAAACTGAACTGCCAGATGCTGTTGGCAGTAGATATAATGGACAAAAATACAYTGATTTAAGTAACAAAGATATTGTCTAAATACAAGATATTCTGGATATTTTGCTGCTCATTCAGTTGAAATTTTCGTAGGAAATTTTAGGAATGATATTCCATTTTTTTTCCCTTAGGTATTAATGCAACCCAAGTATGAAGACAACCTGTACATGTATTTGTATTTTGTCATCTTTATCATTTTTGGGTCTTTTTTCACCCTGAACCTGTTCATTGGTGTCATCATTGATAACTTCAATCAACAAAAAAAGAAGATAAGTATTAAGTATTTCCTTTTCCTTCTAAAGATACTGCAAAACATTGATTTTCAAAGGTTCATAATATATAGAATGTATACCCAAGCTTTGTTCAAAATTGAAAAAGCTGAAGAACAYTATGATATAAAATCTTAACCAAGCTATAATATGTATTAACTTTGTAAGACYCTGCATCGTAGTGAATGGAACACACTCTTCTGTTTTCAATGTCCTGTTGAGTCTTCTTCAAGTCATCTGCTTTTTCATGACTAAACTTAATGAAATCTCTTTATATGATCAAACTGCTGATTTAGGCTTCTGCATTCAAGCACTCAAAAGTTCTTGATTTTTCATTGAGTGCAAGTAATTTTTTCTTGATTTATAATGAGTTTATCATTATGAATTTTTTAAAGCTATTATTAGCTACCTGTTTTTGAAAGATAAAGCATTATTTCTACATACTACTACAGATACTGTTTAAATGATCCTGAGTATTCAGTGGCTCACACAAGTTGTTTCGTGGTACTGAACAATATAGAATGATACAGAACGGGACTGATCTGTAACTGTTTAAGGGCTTTTTTTACCATTTGGTAGTGCAGATGTTGAGAATCTTGCTAGTATAGGTAGTCTGAGTATCAAATGCTCACCCTTAAAATAATTTTCTGTAAATTGTTTAGACAGTTAAAGTGAAAAATAATCTATGATCTACTAAAATACTTCATTAAAATTGCATTTAATTTTCTTTCATTCATATTTCTTTCATTACATTCACTGGACTTCCTCACTTTCTTGGGTTTAARCCACTAGCAACAGACCCACAGAAAGATTTTGGAAGTTATACAAGCTAGTCACCAAYAGGTATATGATTAGGGAGCCTGTGTAGTGCATAGTGCACACATTCCCATGTCATCAATACCAGTTCCTAAGCGCCTATCCAAAAAAGGGCTGCCATCCAGGCCTCTGTGTTCATAGACATTCCTGCAATTAGATGTCTGCAGGTCTCTTATTTTTATCTGGGAAACATGAACTCAAAGAGATATGTAGAGTCTGATGAGTTTTCATTCAAGCCATCTCCTGTTATGATGGGCAGTGGATTTTGGTTAGGGTACCATGGAGGTCCCATATATATCTTTTTATCTCCACAGTCAGACCCCAAAGGCCAGTTCTGGCATTTGCTAAGAATTTCATTACGCACAGAAGTCAATCAAAAGAATTAAAAGAGGGCACTTTACTGTTAACAGTATCAAGACTGCTTCTCTCTAGTTGAGTTTCTCCAAAGCCTGGAAGCCCACTTTCTCAAGAACCTTGAAGACTTTGAGCCTCAGTGTTAACTGTCATTGCTAAACCAGAGGTATCTAAAGCACTGAGGCATTCACATGCTGAATTTGTCCGCTTTCTTTGTTTCACTGTACTCACAGATGAGAAATGATAGCATTTAACCACTCATAATGAGATAGAGATTCTCTCAGATGCTATTTTCCATATCACTTCCTGGAAACGATTTGTTGGAGTCTGAGGAAATAACTGTAGAAAAATGTCACATTACTGTTTTTCTGTGGCATGCAGTATTGGATTTTCAGCAGACAACTCCTGGATTAAATGCTTAGATTGCCAACAGCAATATTTAATGAAGTAAGGGATTTTTCCCCAGACAGTCTTCTTGCTTTTCAGGAAATTGCTGCCTACATCAAAATAATTCCAGGTTTAACCTGAAATTGATAGGTAACTCAAAGCCTCAGATACATGACATTTTTATGTTTGTCTCAAAGTTAATGTGTTAACTTTTTCTAAGATATTAATGTTACGTTTGTTTCAGAACTAATCAGAAGACARTAGGCCTTAGATGATGTTTCCTGTCAATTCCATAAATAATGAGCATTTTAGAAGATTTTGCATGAACCTTTAAGATTACTCATTTGCAGTACTGCCACATGATGTGGAGAAACTAAGCCAACACAAGATCTATAAAATAATCAGAGTTCATGTTGAATATACACCTAGTATTTATCAAATGTATGCAAAGCCAATTCGGTTGCATTTAAAAGAATGATACTAATGGATGTCAACACTACCATATAATACATAACCAAAATTATTGCAAGGATACGTACTTTATCCTTGCTCTTGTTTTACTAGACAGGCTACCCCAAAGCATCAAGGAACAACATCTATCTTTTAAAATATTTGTGCCATTTGAATTTTCAGAAAACAGAATCATAACTCGGCATATCTGATGTTTACCGTTGCAAATACCCCTGCATCATTTTAGAGTAGGAATATTACTGAATACATAAAGTATGTTTTTTTTTCTGACTGCTGCTTCCTTACATATGCCTGAGACAATTATGGGTCACCAAACTACTGAAGCTGGCAACAAGCTGTATTTTGACTTTCAGCTGCCACTAAATAAAAAATGCTAAGAATCAGTGTCTAGACTCTTGGGAGCAATATCCACATTGCCTAACAGTATCTGAGTTCTCTGCAGATCTAAATGATCCAGTCAGAGTAACTTTAAACATTGCCTAGCTTGGTCATGCCACTTCCTAGTTAGTGTCCAGTATTTAAAGTTAAGTCTGACAAACATATGATGCTGAAGGTCAGTACATGTGCTTACATAGATGTCCTGTTCATCATTACTGACAACATACATATGCTTTATCTCTAAATATAAAAAAGCTTTAAAYTAAAAATTCACTAGCTTAATTGTTAACTAAGCTTCATAATGAATCTCAATATTACAATTTGAAAATAGCTACTGAAAAGAGCAGCAGCTCAATGTCATTGTAGTCTTGTGTCTTCTTACTAACACACACACACACAAATCACTTTTCTCTAAAAGCTTTTTTTTAACACTGCTTATAAATGTGATTATAACCAGTTTTGATTTCTTGTTTTTACTTTGGAGGTCAAGACATATTTATGACAGAAGAGCAGAAGAAATACTACAATGCAATGAAAAAGTTGGGATCCAAAAAACCACAAAAACCTATACCAAGACCAGGGGTAAAATTATTTCTATTCATCAGGCCAGTAGTTAACTTATGAAGAGCTCAGTTTTCATTGATATATACAGAACAGAAACTTGATTTTGTACAAATTATCTCTAGGTAGTGTATCAGTCAGCAAAAGTGGGAAATAAAAACACAGAAAGAAAATTATTTTTTTCCTTTGCAATCATTTCACGTGAATTCCAGAGTTTTACTTTTGCTAAGCAAACAAAAGACATGTATCTTCTTTCACTACAGCAAAGAAAACAGAAATGAAACCATCGGTTTACTTACAGCTAAGGTTTTTCAGAAATGCCTGAGGAATTCAGATTTCTATGTCCTTAAAGTTCAATGACATGTCAAAGCATTTGACAAAAACTTTGTCAAAAATATTGTATTTTTAAATTATTCATAGAACTGTTGTTAGAAATACTTCCAGTTAAAATTACCTAGCACTCCACATGGATGATAATCCATGAATCACAATTCGTTTTAAAATTCCTATACTTTGGAAACATTTGGTTAACTTGAGTAGTTTTTTTCTGGAAATTTCCAGCAAAAAAAAAAAAAGAAGAAGAAGGAAAAAAGAAAAGAGAAAAAATTAGCAAACTGGTCAAAGATAAATTATTTGATGCAATTTTAGAAAGAATGCTAAGATAGCAAAAACAAACCCATAGTCTGTTAAAACATACAAAATCAAAACTGATCAAACAATCTCCATTCATCCATTTTCATGGCTATGCTTTAAGGACTGTCTTTAACCACATTATCTCTGTGTATTTTTTCTGTAAGGGCTCAGTCTTATTTGTTTCACGGAACAGAAAGTGGTTCAGGCAAAAGCTTCAAGGAAAAAAGTTGTGGTGGTGAAACCAGGACTGAATAGTTAAATTTCCTTCATAAATCTACCAGACAGATGGATGGATGGAGACTATCACATTGCATACATGCAAAAGAAGCTGAACTAAGCTGTTATATTCAYTTTGATTAGCTTAGTTAATTTCACTAATTACTTCTTTATTGAAGTCTTATAGGGATTACTGAAAATAATGTTCTGCTCTCTAACAGGAAATGAAAAACAATTATAATTCATATTGGACGTTTCTTTTTTCTTCTTTCCTCCTCAGAACAAATTTCAAGGCATGGTCTTTGATTTTGTGACCCAGCAAGTATTTGACATCAGCATCATGATTCTTATATGTCTTAACATGGTTACCATGATGGTAGAAACTGATGACCAAAGTGATGAAATGGAAAATATTTTATACTGGATAAACCTAGTGTTCATTGTTCTTTTCACCGGAGAATGTGTACTGAAATTAATTTCACTTCGCCACTACTATTTCACCATAGGCTGGAATATTTTTGATTTTGTAGTTGTCATTCTCTCAATAGTTGGTAAGTATTGTTTATTGTACTTACTTACAAAAAAAGGGGTAAAATGAATATAAAGTGAACATTTACTCAAGGGGCTGCATGGTTAGCTTTTGCCACTGTTAAGTTTACAGATAAGTCACGCAACTTTCATTTTCTCTAATACTTTATCTAATCCACCAATCAAAACCATTATTATCACTCAACATATATTGTGTCTGCAAATTTTAAATGTCATAGAAGAGAAATTATGCAARTGGAATCTACAGAATATCTTTAATTGTTATATGTAACCAGCAACTTTAAAATTACCTTTCTATTAATTTCTATTATAATATGGAGAGCAAGCGGTAAAACCTCATCTTTTTTTTTCCTGTTTTAGGTATGTTTCTAGCTGAGATGATTGAGAAATATTTTGTATCCCCCACACTATTCAGAGTCATTCGACTTGCCAGAATAGGTCGAATCCTGCGTCTCATTAAGGGCGCTAAGGGCATCCGCACTCTGCTTTTCGCTTTGATGATGTCTCTTCCCGCTTTGTTCAACATCGGTCTGCTGCTGTTCCTGGTCATGTTTATCTATGCCATATTTGGAATGTCCAACTTTGCCTATGTCAAGAGGGAAGCTGGTATAGATGACATGTTCAATTTTGAAACGTTTGGCAACAGCATGATCTGTCTCTTCCAAATTACCACATCTGCTGGCTGGGATGGTTTGCTAGCCCCAATTCTCAACAGCGGGGAACCAGACTGTGACCCTCATAAAGCTCATCCAGGCAGCTCCGTTAAAGGAGACTGCGGCAACCCTTCCGTTGGGATTTTCTTCTTTGTCAGCTACATTATCATATCGTTCCTGGTAGTGGTGAACATGTACATTGCTGTGATTTTGGAGAACTTTGGTGTTGCTACTGAAGAAAGCGCTGAGCCCTTAAGYGAGGATGACTTTGAGATGTTCTACGAAGTCTGGGAGAAGTTCGACCCAGATGCAACACAATTCATGGAATTTGAGAAATTGTCTGATTTTGCAGCAGCACTTGAGCCTCCTCTTCATCTACCCAAACCAAACAAAGTCCAGCTTATTGCAATGGATCTGCCCATGGTAAGTGGTGACAGAATTCACTGCCTTGACATCTTGTTTGCTTTCACGAAGCGTGTTTTGGGGGAAAGTGGGGAGATGGATGCCCTCAGAATACAAATGGAAGACCGTTTTATGGCATCAAATCCTTCTAAAGCCTCCTATGAACCGATTACAACCACATTAAAACGAAAACAGGAAGAAGTATCTGCTGTCATTATTCAACGTGCTTATAGACGTCACCTTTTAAAGCGAACAGTAAAACAAGCTTCCTTTATCTACAACAAAAATAAAACTGAAGGAGGGGCTGGTCAAGGTATAAAAGATGGAATTCTTATYGACAAGTTAAATGAAAACTCATTTACAGAGAAAACTGATATAACTGCATCAACTGCAGTTTGYCCACCATCTTATGATCGTGTAACAAGGCCAGTCAAAGAAAAGCACGAAAAGGAAGGCAAAGATGTTCAGAAATAGAAGTAAATTGCAAACAAAATCATCTATGTGCAAAGTAGTTCATAGCCTGTAAAGGTGATGTGTTTGTGTCAACAGGACTCCTGATGGAAGGTCTATGCCAAACRGACAGTTTTTACAAATGTACTGTATATTTAAGGTCAGTGCCTATTAAAAGACAGTGACCCCTCATCAGTAACTGTGACTGTGATTTGGGGAAACAACCTTGACATGARGTTACTGTTCTCACTACCAGCTGACACTGCTGAAAAGGAGAGAAAAAATGGCTACTCAGGCTGTAGGGACTAGTAAAAGGGGTGCAAWCCAATAATTTGTGTGTTTAGCATAAAACAATACAATAACTGTATCCACTGTTTGCATTTCAACTGCCACATATGTCATATTTTTACAAGATCTGTGTTAGTGGATTCATCTTTTTTTTATTCATATGTTGTTTATTATATGTGACTATTTTTGTAAATGGGGCTTCTGTTGGGGAAGGGTTAAGTACTACTTTACAGGTATAAGGACCAGGTGTTCTATTATATGACTCTCTAATATACAGACAGAAATGATTTGCATGAAGGCATGCAGCACTTATAGATCATGCATGAAAAAACATTAAGTCACAAAGAACAACAGGTTTTTAAATTCTGTCTCTGGAAAGGAATAATAAATTTTGAGGTGCTTAATTAATGTACTCATATATTACATCCAAACAAGTCTTGGTATGCCTGTAAAGTCCCCTATAATTCACGAGAGTAAAAATGGATTATTTTTTTACAGACCATTGAATTTCAGAAAGAGAAAATTTCTTTCCAGGTCTAGATTCACAGATTTTGTCAAGTCTTTCTGCATACAAATACTAAATGAATCTGCCCAAAACCACAGAATTGATCAAAAAGAGCCCTTTGAAAAGCTGTTCTGCTTTATCCTGCAGTATTGTTTAGCCATCTTCAGCTCTCAGTAAGGTTGATGTTGTATATGTTAATGAAAAGCCCTCTGTTATGTAAATAGTAATTTTTAACTTGTGGTGCATGTTTGAGCAAACGAAGAATGACCTGAGCACATTTATTGCATCAAATATGTACCACAATAAGTGTAGCGTGCAAGCTTTTGACAGGTAAAATTATGTATTCTCTAYCATTATAGATAGTTTGGATGCTATCAATGCATGTTTATATTGCCTATGCTGCTGTTCTTTTGACTGTCCAAGATTCTTAACTATGGGAAGCCATACATCAGAGCAAAACAAAATAAACTATTCAAGAAGACCTCATTCCTCTATACCATTAAGCAATATTTTGCAGCTATTTAGGAGCTTATTGGTTTTACATTTTTGAATTTTAAGTGAAATGCATATAGTGTGTATCCAAACTGTACAGACATGTTGAAAACTACTAAATCTGTTGAAAATAATGTTAGAATTTTATAAGTAAATATAAATACTGTAAAAATCATTTTATTTTATTTTCAGCATTATGTACATAAAATAACTGGATTTTATCTTCAGATTGATGTCACACCATTTTTGTTACTTTCTGTCCATAGCGCTTTTTCATAGAACTCCAGAGAGCAAGAGATGTCTAAGAGAATGGTTAGCTGTAGGTTCTTACTTTTTATTATATTTGCAAACATTTCAATACTTTCTGCAAAACAAGYTCATAATTTGCTTCCAAAAAAGTATTTTTTTTTGCAGTGGGAAATGGTGTAAAGTTTTAACTGAATGTCTGAGTAGTGCCTGCATCAGAAATTTTCAGATATATTTTTTTTCTCAGAATTCTTTATTTTTTCTGTTTTTTTTTTATTGCGATCTATTTTTTTTTTTTTAGTTTCATGCTGCATTAGAACAGTTCTAAATGTAATCTTGGGTCCACAATATTTTTTCACACAGAGAAAGTAGAAAAATTGTATAATCAAACACATCAGGACATTTTATGTTTCTTACACAGGAAAATTAAATATAGATTACTTTTACTAAAATTACTGACTAATACTGTATTAATGAACTGCATGCAGGAAAATGCTACTATTAGCCTAACTGATGCTAAACAACATTACTAATGCGCCAAAATAATAAAGATTACATTTTTTATTGTATGTTCCTATTGTTTTTATTACTTGACATTAAAAAAGCTAGAATTTAAAAAGAACAGGATACTGAAAACCTGTACTATTAAAATCCTAGTGCTGTCACAAAGCACTGTCTGAAAGGTGTACTGTTTCTGTACTGACAAGAAAGACAAAATATAGATGAGATATACTATTTCATAAATGGAAACAGCAATATATAAAATTAYTATTTTTTAATTCCTAAAGAGAAAATGTTTGTTTTGGTTTTGTACATAATACTCTATTTTTCAATTTTTCTGTATATTCCCTTGTAAGGACCTGCTCCTGCAGCCTTAACTTTATTTCAGTAACATTTTTCTGTATGAATAGCATGCTACAAAGATATACTGTATACTCTGGAATAGACGCATTACTTGCAAATGGACAAAAATATGCTCTGGCTATACAAGAGCATTAGGTTGCAGAAATACCCAGGCAGGAAAGATACCTGCATATCACAGTGGGGATACTAGAAAAATGTTGATATCAAATAAAGAGTTTTTGCAGTGTATTTCACCTCCTGCTTGAGTGAAAGAGAGACAGATCAAATGCTTTTCACTGCCAGATAAAACAGTTCATTCTATACAAAAATCACAGGTGAAGGAATGTCATTGTTCAATAATAATCTCTGGAATATCTTGGAAGGAAGAGATGGAAGCATGCCACAGAAAAACAGCCACATGGTGGAACTGTCAGTAATATTTCATATCTCAAGGTAAGAGAGGTTTGGTAGTTAAGAGGTTAACTCCTAATGTTCAGCCGTTACCAGGAAGGAAACTGAAAACATCCAGTTCAACTGTAAAAGATTTTTTGCCATAATTCTGAAGTTCTCAAGCTAACAAAYGCTGATTTACAGGTAGATCATTTGCATCTAAAGATATAGCTTTGTGGTACCAAGGAGACTGCAGGATTATGCTGATTTTTCTTCCACTAAGCAAATCCTTGGGACTGTCCCATTAATCACTAACTCAGAATTTCTAATTCAATGCATGTTAGACACTGAACATGATGATTCTGTACGTTTCAACAGTACTGCATTGAGTGATTTCATGTAGCAGCTCCATGCAACCGAGTAATCAACAGTCAAATATTTAGGCTGTCCCAAACATATCGTAGGAGGCACATACCATTTATTTGAATGTGAAGAACTGAACATTCCTCAGTTTGCAGAAGAAACTGAGGACAGGATATAGTTCTGCGTGCATAATATTCCCCATATTAGATCATAAGAACCACTTTATTCCTGCTAATTCCTATTCATAAATAGGATATAGAACATCTCATATTCAAGTGTATTTCTGAAAAGGTAAATCAGCATTGGAATGAGTAGTCATTTGTTTTCTTAGGAATTTTTAAGAACCTTTTCACGAAGCATCACTATCGTAGAAGCTATCTTCTGTGGACACTAATACTGACAAAGCAAACAGAGCTGGAAAGTGGGACTGTCATTTACTCCTTATCAGTTGCTTCACTGGATTTATGAAAATATTGATTTTATATGCTTAAATAATTTTATATTGCAGTCCCATACAATTTATATTGAAGAAACTCTGAAGTGAATACTGACATTAGCATAAAACCAGTATTTGAGCAATCATATTCTGTATGCTTGGTAGGTGCTAATGCAGAAATAAAAATTCAAAGCATCTTTCCTAAAATTCAGTACAGCTCTTTTGAAGGAAAAAAGAGTTTCTCCTACACAGAGAATTCAATTTCTCCTTCAAATTGCTCTGTAATGCGTTACAGAAAATAAAGTCTGTAACTCTGATAGAAAGGCTTAAGTATCAAAGTGAAAAGATATGTATTTTCAGATTAGTATGTAGCCTAAATAGTTCTGAAAAGGTTATCTTAAAAGGTATGTAAATTACCCCAAATCTGACAGAAATAATAGACTCCTTCAAAAACCTAGTAATAAGTTGAATAATATTAATATTCTATCTACAGATTTTAAAACTTCCTTTGCTCAAAAAACAGCTTGCAGCGTAAAAGAGAACTATACCAATGTAATTGCTGATTACAAGTCATAATCACAGAGAAGTAACAGTTTCTTACACCTATCCAAGGTTTTCAATGTTACAGAAGCTTAAATGTTATGTGCAAGATTTGAAGCATGGTCTGCCTCRTTGTATTAAACAGCAATTTTGATGGTTTTGCAAAGGATACTTTGTTTACATGTTTGATGGACAATGAAGAAAAATTATTTAGGAATATTTGTTTCTGGTAACTCTCAACAATGAAAGAGGATGCTTTTGTATCAGGTGGAAACCCTGAATTTTGTTAGTCCTTCCAATTCTGTAATTCACTGGGAGGAGGGAAAGAGCAAAAATGAGAACTTTCTATATTGCATTTTTATTTCATTTCTACAGAGCTTTACACACTCTGAAGAGCTCAATTTTGTGGTCTTTGACAARCTTCGAGCCTCACAGTAGTCTGTCTAGTCATCTCCAAGACCACAGAGGCTCAAAAAAGAGAGACAGAGAATAAACATAAATTGTTAAAGCCTTCCATTCAGACAACGGCTTGTGTAAATATTCAAGACAGAGGGCAAGTGAGATAATTCATGAAAAAAAAATGTCAACTATGGTTTTCTGATCTTTTAAACATGAGATGCCAAAACTAATTTACTGGCATACTGGCAGTGCTGAAAAAGCAACTGCAGCCCTAGTTGACAATTTGGAGGCAGCCTGCACAGCCCCTGCTGGGACGGCACGGACATCGTGACTCCTGAGCTGCCAGCCAGAATACCTTTACACGCGCCAAGCGGGTAAGTATTAGGCTTTTTCAAAACGAAAACGCGTGCAAAAAAAGAAATTTATCAGGCTAGCGATGCAGATCCATGCTTGATAGTTAAGCCACTGCRGCATTTCTACTAGCTCATATTCTTCAGAGAAGCGTTTTGCCCACCCACCCCCGCGCCRTTAGCCGTTAGCCGTTAGCCCATCCCCCTCCCCCCCGCCGCTTACCGCTGTCGGAGCTCGCCCCCCCGCGCCCGCCGCCAGCGCGCGCCGCACCCAACCACCACCAACCAAACGAGTCGTGTTCCACCCCCTCTGCCTCGTTTGCCCAATGGTAACAATCTCCTGTCGGGGGTAGCAAATGCGAACTCGCTCTGGTCCCACAGTCCCGCCTCCATCTCCTTAGCTGCCAAGGGGAACAGCAGGCATGCTCCGCCCCTTCGCTGTCTTTCTCTCCGTGTCCCTCCCGCCTCTTTTCCTCCAAGCCAATGGAGATGCGCGCTCCTGCCAGCCAGCCAATGGCAGTGAGCTCCAGCCCCGCAGCCGCTCGCCCTTCCTCTGGCTCCGCCCCGACGGCGCTGGGTAGCAACGCGCTGAGGCGATGGACGCCGCGGGCCAGCAGGTGCGGGCGGCTGGCGGCCGGGGCCGGGGCCGGGGCCGGGGCCGGGGCCGGCGGGGAGGAGGGTGCGCGCGGCGAGGTCTCCAGCGGCCGCGGGGCGAGGCGCCTGGCTCTGACCCGCGGCCGCCTCTCCCGCAGGCCTTGCTGAACTACTACTGCCAGGAGGGCTACTTCCAGCATGTGCGCGCCGCGGCGGAGGAGGCGCTGGGGCGGCTGGGCAGCGATCCGGTGCTCCTCTTCTACCGGGCCTACGGCGCCCTCAGAGCAGGTGAGGCGGGGCCGGGGGGCGGGCGCCGCTGCTCAGGCGGCTCTGCGGCGGCTCCCGGCCTGCGAGCGCGCTCGCCCGGGCCTCGGCGCGGTGAGCCCGGCGGCGGCGGCTGCCCTCAGGGGCTTCTCCCAGACGAGTCAGCTGCAGGGACCGGCTGGCCGGGACCTCACGGTGCCCCGTGTCTCGGAGCGCCCTCCGGTTACTCGCAGGGGTGCAGGGTCCGCCCGGAGCCGGCTCTTTCTCGAGTGCTTAGTACAGCTACTGTCTGGTCTCCGCTGGCTCTTTTGAGGATACAAGCTTGAAAAACGGTACGAGAAAGTAGTGAATTCACACATATATTCACACATCTGTGAATGTGTGGAAGCGATGAGCCGGTCAGGATAGGCTGTCCTTTCCTGGTCGGTGGAGCTGAAACGCTTGCCAGCCTGCTGTTCTCAAGGTAAGCTCGTTGGCTGTGGGGACAAGGGGCAATTTAGCAGGGCCCTGCCCAAACACTCATTACTTTGTTTCACAAAAATAGATTTGCTAGTGGTTCCTGCTCATATCTTAGCTCTTTAATACAGTTACTTGTAGCTTTGTTGTACCTATCTGCTTCTGGGGAGCTGACAGGTAATTCCTATTGGGAGAATCCTCATATACATTAAACTCTTCTAAGAAGTTTATATAACTAAATCTATGTTGCTGAGAAGTCATATAATGCTAATGAGTAACCCAAAACTTGTGTTTACAAGATTTTTTTTTCTTTTTCCTCCTAGGAGTAAAGTAGTAAGGTAGATGTACCTCAGCGTTTGTTTGGCAGTATCTGCCTGTGTGCTGGACTCAGCTACCAAATGCGTATTTAAAAAAATAAAATAAAGTTATGTGATAGTATTAACACCAAGTTAAATACTATCCTATAATCAGTTGAAAGCTGCTATTTCATGCCACTTCAAAGAGGTCCCTCTATATTTTAGAAATTTCTGGTCTAAATAAAAAAAAATAACAAGTCCTGGAAAACAAAGGAGGTATAAATAAAAAGTATTCCTAGACTTCACTGCTGGACATCTTTACATTATTTTAGTTTCAGTAATTTAAGTGTATTAAATTGGAATTTTGGGGCATCAGTAAGATTTGTGTAACTTCTTGCGGGGGGGGGTGGAGGAGGGAGACTGGGCATCTCACTACTTTCGGAAGACTTCCTGCTCTCTCCCCAGCTCCCTAATGGTTTTTCTGTAGTTTTACGGTCATATATTTCTATTTTTCAAAAAGCTTTCTTTCCTCTTTTTTTGATCTTCAAAAGATTGTTGTGAACTAAGCAGAAATCCTGGCTGTATGAAGAAACGAAAGTGCAAATGGCTGCTGAATGCACCATATAAACCAACTAATACAGATGATTTCCATCTTTATGGAAGTTGGCAGAACTAGAACATAACTCCTTTCAAGTTGTCTGCATTGAGATGCTTTTTTTCTTTTCTGTGTTTGGAAGATCTGCACAAGCRTGAAAATAGATCTGTGAATGATAACATAAGTTCTATAGAGAGATTTACCAAAGGCAGAGAATAAAAAAACTAAGGAAAAAAATTAAGTCAGGTTTTGGTGATGATATTTTCTGTCCTGAAAGAGAGAAAGCTTACTTTGCTCTTTGTTTTTACTAGGTGATATCCAAGAAGGTATTCGGCAACTGGAGTCTATTAAAAATAAACAGGAGGTATCACTTTGTACAATGATGGCTCTAATTTATGCTTACAAAAAGAGCCCTAATCCAGGTATGCCCAATCAGACAGTAGTGTTTAAAGTTTTTTCACAATTGCTTAATGTCTATAAAAGAGTTTTGTAAGTTATGACCCAAGTGTTCTGGATTATTTCAGCTTTTTTAAAAAGATACGCTTCAACTTTATTTAATGTAGTGTGATTGAGTGAAATACATCAAGAATGTAAACAGCAATACCAAAATATGAAACTATGAGGAGTAAGATTGAATTTTAAAATAAAACACTAAGAAAATCTGTAATCTTATGTTGTCTACCACAGTGAAAAATCTTCTGTGGAGCAACTTGGGTCAGGATGTTTCTGGTTGGTTATTATTGACTGATGCTAGTTCTTTTGAGCAGAACTGGAACTTAAGTAAGGAGTCATGAAAGCCAGGTCCTTTCTATCTTTCAAGTTACCTTGACTTTCTAAAATGGGTAAAAACTTGATAGACTTTCTACTTGGTACTCTTTTTTCCAATCTAAAACCTGCAATATCTTGCTCAAAATTAGATTCTGAAAAATACATGTGAAGAACATGAGTAAATAGAGTTGCCATTAGATTGTTGCCATGGTGTCCTGACTCTGTAAATTGGTAACTGTGTTGTTGCAAACCTTGTCAAACAGCRTGATGTGAAACTTAGCTCTGACTAATGGCATCATTTTTACTTGAAACCCTGATGTTTATTACTATAGCAGTAGTAAAATTACTGTTCACTTAAGTATTCCTTGTGTACTCAGGCAGTAAGAATCTAGGGTTTAAATTTACTGGCTTATGTATTTTTTTAAGATAAATATTTGGCAGCAAGTCCCACACAGCAAATGAAACATGTTAACAAGTGATTAACCTGGTGATAATAGCTGACAGTAACAATGACAAAGTAAGAAAATGAGCTTTAGATCACAAGTTTTCAAAGTACTTTAGACTGCAATCATCTTGTATTCAGCATTTTAGAATCACTCTACAGCTATTGTTTACTTAGCTGACATTGATATAAATATGAAAGTTACTKTTAGGTTTCCATTTAGATGGCAGAAATCAAAGCTCAGAGGTTTGTAAAGTAGTTGGGTTTTCACATAAAAGACTATGTTACTGGACCCCTCTTCTGTTTTTTATGTTTGTATTTGATTAGCATTTTCAGTTGGGAGGGAATGCCTATGTGTTTACCAATACACAAAAAAATGTTTGCTTTGGAAGACCTTGCTCTGTATGCTGTTGTTCCTCAATATTTTGAGGTGGTATCACAGAAGACCTGAACAAAACCTTTTCAGATCGAGATGCTATTCTAGAATTGGATGCAAAAATGAAGGAGCAACGTAAAACTGCTGGACAACAAGCTCTGTACTACGCAGGCTTATTTTTGTGGCATCTTGGTCGTGAGGACAAAGCGCGTGAATATGTTGACAGAATGATCAGAGTTTCTAATGGTGGTAAAGAGGTAATTTTTTTTTTCCTCCTCCTGTGTAAAATAAGAATAGGATCATGTATACTGTGAAACTGGACTTAATGATCCAATGCTATGTAGAGGCTAATCAGATTTAGTGTTTTTCTTTTCTTTTTTCTTTTTAATATCTAGTTGCTTCGATTTCCCTATTTGAGGCTCAGCATCAAGGTGATTCCTGTCAAAAATTCAAGAGTGATGTTCTCTTCCCTTGCCCTTGGAGAGGAAGGCATCTGTTTTTAAATAGATTTGAAAATACCTAGAGTATCTAGGCTTTAAAATTTCAAAATTTAATAAATAAAGGCAAAATTTGTCTAGGGTCTTACTGGATGTAATTTATTTTAAAATCAGTGTGAACGCATACAGCAACAGTTTCTGTGTTTATCTACACGTATGAAAATTTGCCATTTTTATAATCTTTAAATGGGGTTGCGAAAAACTTAATATGGTGGATTTTTTTCTTCTTCTTGATTTTTGATTTTTTTCTCCTTCTCCCCCCCCCCCCCAAAAAAAAAAACTTAGATCACTTGAAGGCAGAGCTGATTAAAATTGTTCTAAGTGGTTCTCTCTCCCTGTGAGCAATGCAGTACTCTTAGACACATTAAATACTGATGTTGTTTATGAATTGTTTTTGTGTGGTGTAGAAGACTGCTCACTTTGAGTTGTAATCGACAGTTTTATAGCTTCTGTATTACAAGAGTTAGAAATCTGTAACTATTAAGTAATTTCAGAAATTATGTTACTAATTTAAGTAATAACTTAGATTTTGAATATACCACTAAGAAAATGCCAGTGGTTGAAGAAATAGTTAAGGACATCATAAAGCCTGTGCATTGATATCTAATAGGAACAGAGTACTTACTTTGGCACAGCAGTATTTATGACTCTTTTGGAATGCTACTAAGTAGGAAATATTACAAGCTGAAGTGTTTAATGACTTTCAAATAATTTTTATTTTACGGAAGGACATGCACATATATAAAAATACATATTAAGATTTAAATGTATATGAATATTTTCCTATTTCCTGAATTTGCTGTATGCTCGTATACATCCGTTTTCCTGATTTAATGCTATGAAGTTATGTGTAATTCTATTGAGGGGAGGGGAATGTTATGCTTAAACTTAATACAATACTATTGCTTATTATATGGAGTTTTTGATCAAATATTGCATACTTGTTATATATAAAAAAAAATTCCTTCCTTTAAGTGTTTTAATATAAATTTCACCCTGTTTCTGTTGAATAAAATCATAACTAATTGTTAGTAAAATGAGCCTTTTGTACTAAGCTTGAGGTTTTAAATATGTGATGCATTTTTCATTTGACCTTAGAGGAAGACTAGCAATATTTTCTAGTATAATATTTGTTTTGTTAATAATTATAATTTAGTAAATAATTCAACACTTCAAAGTAGGTTCAATTTACTTAATTAAACTTAGAGTCAAGTATCTGGAACATACAAAGGAAAAATATATTTTAAAAGTGAAAGGTAGCTTTTCATAAAAGGAACTATTTTTAGTAATTAATGAATTGAACTACTCTGCTTTTGTTAAAGTGCTGTTTGGCATTTTGGAAATGTCAGGTCTTTGTCTCCTCCCACAATAGGGTTTTTCTTTTGGTCAGATACTACAAGAAGAAGAAAGCAAGTTTCCCCTGTCTTTCAGCACCCTAGAAGTTTATTAGAGTCTGATATAAACCAAATCTTAAGAGATACTCTGCAGAAGTATATGCAGAAAATACTCTTAAAAGCTGGGTAATGACTTCTGCCAAGAAGTTCCAACTGCCTAGCATATTATCTAATTCAGAGGCATGTTGGTTTTTTTACTTCTGTAATGCTATTTGATTATTTTTAATTTAAGGTTGTAGTTGTAATGAATTACTAACATTTTAGCTTGTATTGCAGACTGGTTATAACTTCAAATATATTTTAAATAGTTAATAATAGATATTTTCATTTACTCTTACTTTAAATCCTAGTTTATTAGATTATTTGTACTTATTACTATGAAATAGCTAATATTTCTTTTGCTACCTAGTTTCGTGAAAAAATCTGATTTTTATTTTGCTTATAGGGATTGATTCTAAAAGCTTGGCTTGATCTCACCTGTGGGAAAGAAACTCATATTAAAAAAGCTGTGAAGTACTTTGATGAAGCACTGCAGGAAGGAAATGATGTTTTTGCTCTGCTTGGTAAAGTAAGCTTATTTTAAGATTTTAACACTTTATAAATACTATATTAGTAAAGCTCTGATAGAGTGATCAGAGAGATGCTGAGAAAAGCTGTCCATGACAGGCACGCTTGTCAGAAGTAGAAATTTAGTTGGGGGGGGGCAGGGACAATTATTGTTTGTTTAAATCAAATTTCTTTTTTTTTTCTGGTGAAATGCAGCTGATAACTATGTGTTTCTGCACATTTTTTTTAAGTATGTAAAAGTGATATTGTTTCTTTCTTAAAATATAATTAGCTAGGAAGCTTAGGATCCACCAGCCATGAATGTGAAAAAGGTGCTATAGACTAAATACAATCACTCCAACCGTATACTGAGTTTGTTTATACTATAAGAACAAGAAAAACAGGTTTTATTTCTGTATTGATGTATCAGGGATAAGATTTCAGTATACTTGAACATGTAAAATTGAATGCAAGTTCTTCCTTGTTGCAAGAGACACATGTCAATGTCACAAAATTGCTGTGCATCATCATAAAAAATTGTAGTGGTTAGGTCATGAAACTGCAGTGTTCATAAATATTTTATATGATTTTAATTATCACTTCCCCATTTCAAATGTTTTGATTATATTTCATTAAGGTAACAGCCTGACTTTTTTTCTTTACAACAATTTCTATTTCAAAACTTGGTTATATTACAGACATTGTTACTTATGAATATGTTTGTTTAGTCTTCTAAGACTAAATGTAGGCTTCTAGAGGAAATTGCTTAATGAAATTAGACTGATAATCAGAAAAGTATGTATAATAATATTTGAGTATGCATGTCAGCATGGCTGTATGTGGACTACTAAGTTCAATTGCCAGTGTATTTCAAATTTAGTTGTGACAATTACTTTGCTGTGGCTTAAACTAACTTGCAGGATGTACTATATTTGCACCAGCTCTGTCTCAAAATATGAAATAAAATGGCATGTATGTAGTGACCTGGTATGACTGAAACTACTAAGCATTATAGCAGAATTGAGCATCTAAATCCTAAGGTAGTTTCTGCTCAGAGGGAATTAAACAAATATTTCTCTAACCTTATTTAAAAGTGATGATCAACACCTGTGGAGAAGCGTTATATTCAGGGTGTCCAATAATGTGCTTTATAATGAAATATTGTTAATTTTGATTACAACAGTGACCCACTGATTGTAGGTTTTCTAGATTCTGCATATCTCAAGGCTTGAAAAATTGTTTAACCTCCTCAGGTTGTGTTCAATATCCTAAAATTTTGAGAGTCTTTCTACATAACTATCTGAAAGTTAATAAGGCAGTAATGCCCCTCAGTTACTTTTCAGCTGCATCTGTCTCTTTCTTGCATGTAATTGACTGGTAACTTTTAAATACTGTACTGCAGTTACTACTGTTATGGAGGTACCTAGCAAGCCCTGGCTTTTATGTGTCATGTTTTGCTTTTTGATTATTACAGAATCTCTAGTTGTGGATGAGACTGAGGTAAAAATATTATTTAGACGTGTGTGTGTATGTTTATGTATTAAAAGTGTGTGTGTGTGTGTGTATATATATATATTTTTTTTTTCTTTTTTGTTGCTAGCTTTTCCAGATTTTCTTGTGAAAGGACTTCTGAAACTTTTTGCTTTTGTGGGAGTGCAGGCTTTTGATATGACTTCTCTTCATTTCATTAGGCACAGTACTTTGAGATCCGCCAGAATTATTCAGGAGCTCTGGAAACTGTGAACCAGATAATTGCAAACTTTCCAAACTTCCTTCCTGCTTTCATAAAGAAAATGAAGCTACAACTAGCCTTGCAAGACTGGGAACAGGCAGTTGAAACAGCACATAGGTTGAGTATGAAGTAGCATGTCACTAGTTATGTTTTAGCTGTGCCTAGAGATTAATACTTTGAAAATAGGTAGCTGGGTTTTCATTTGTAGTCAAATAATCAGGAAAATATTTGTGTGATATAGTATGTGATACTAAGAAAATTGATCCAGATCATCTAATATATTTTTAGCGTGAATGTCTGAATTTTAAGTAAATCAGTTTTTGAAAGAACCTAGCCTTGCTATTCATGAGAATGCTGCATTGATATGTGGATCGATTTATTTATTTCTTTTTGGAGGGAGTGCAACAGAAGGCCTGTTCTGAAATGAACTTGTGATTCAAAGTGACTGTGGAACAAGTTATAACAGCAGTCTCTGTCAACTTCTTATAACACTGTTTCCTTCGCAGTTTGACTTTTTGGTTTTAAATTTTTTTCCTTTTTGCTAGAGGCATATTAGCAGAAAAAGTTTTAAGATCATTTAAGGGGATAGATTTTGTGAAAAGCTTTACCTTTGATAAATTCTCTCATAGCTTTATGTATGGTAATATTACATTTTAAAAACTAACCTCAGGAGCCTCAAGTTAATTTAAACAACTTTATTGAAAATGGAGGAGAGCCTTAAAGCAGAAGAGGAAGAGCCTTAAATCCATGTTTAAGTAGTTGGCTCTCTGATTTTCCATGCACTGAACAGTTTTGCATTGCCTAAAGGATCATTTGAGTTTTAACAACTGTTAAATTAAGTCATGTCTAAATATAGAATTCTGTACCTAACTTGGCATCTAGTTTGTTGCTACTATTGTTTTTTTTTAATATATATATATCACCCCCTCCCCCCCAAAAAAAGACCCTAACCTTTCCTTGCACAAGAAACATGGTCAAACTCAAAGTCCTGGAAACATTTTTTTTGATAATGGATGCTACAGCTGTTAGGCACCTTGTCAGTAGAAACTTTCAGTTGTTTTGCAGAGCCCTTGAAAATAGAAGGTATTACTTTTTTAAGGTACTATTCCCACATGGATAGTGTGTGAGGTACATTCATCTATGGATGTAAACTCAGTGGGCTGGAACTTTTTTTCTCTGTAAATATGACCAGGATCTCTGATCAAAAGTAGCTGCATCCTCCAGATTTTTAAACTATGAATTTTCTACTATTTTAAATTATATGGCAGATAGTTYTATAAGAGCTGTAAATAAAGATAATATGAAAACATCTGAATTAGTCTTTTTTAAAAGAATTTTGATGTATATGAAATACCTATATTGAAGAGAGATTCAGATTTTATGCAGTTTAACTGTTTTCCATTGAAAATAGGTTGTATTTTCTCTCAATTTTCAAAGTTCTGGCAGTCCCTCTTAGTATCTAAAACATGAGATGTTTATTTGGAGAAAAAAAAAAAAGGCAACACCCCTCTCCAATATTTTAAACACCTTATTAAAGTGTATTTTAATCTCTTCTAGGATGAAAGAAAACATTGAGCAAAGTTCTTGATTTTGGGGGGGAATTCATCTTTGTTTTTAGACTGTTGCAGAAAGATATTCTCAATATAGAAGCCCTAAGAATGGAGGCCCTGCATTATCTGTGTAGGGAAGGAAATATATCTGAGGTGAGTCTGTTAGCAAACTGTGTTAAGCATAACATAGCTTTTATAGGAGCTAGATCCCATGTACACGATCTTCCTTGCGTCCCTCCCCTTGGATATTCTGTGTGGTTCTGTGTTATACTACATACTTACAGGAGGAGGTAGATGCCAGTATTCTGACCCATGTGACCACTCCGGCTTTTTGTTTTCCCGGTACAGAAGGAAACATTGGCTGCCCAAATACCTTTTACTTTCTGTATGTTCTTTTATAAATTCTTAAGTTATTGCAAGTACGCTGTTCATTTTAAGTTTTTTATTAATAAAAACAAAGTGAGTTCTTGTGATAAATTTTTGAAAGGGGGTTGTGTTCTATTAACTTAGCTGCAAGATCAGATTGTACAGTCCTGTTTTGTTACTCTCTTTTGACAAGGATTTTTTTTTTTATAGGTCTGAGTTTTCTTTAATGTTTCTTTCCTTTTCCATAGATCCCTTTTTGCACAGGAGTGCATATATGGTGGTTCTGCCACTTTCAGGAAACACGTGAATTATCATGAAAAAATCATTGACTAGTTTTACACGTCTCATTTTATGAAAATGCTTAGTATAGTAAATTTAAATAAATTCTAGATTTAGAAATAAATGAAAAGTTGTTTTGGTGTTTTATAGGGTTTAAGTTTTAGAGGAGAAGATCTGTATTAGGCATTTTTAATGTGCTCTAATGAATTTTTTGAAGTTGTTAATCAAGTTGAAAGGTCTTACTGGGTACAGTCAAAGGAAATGCAGAAACATATATATTGCATATATATTACAGTAACAATTGTAGATTCCAATTCTTTAAGGCTGTCCAGGAATTTAATAAACTTGCTTAACATCATAAGATGCAAACAGAAGATTCCAGAGTAAAATGTCAGATGGAACAAAGTCCTAAATCTAGGAAGATCATAAAAACCTTAAGTGAGACTTAAACATGATTTAAGTGCCTACATCAAATATCATATAAAAACTTCTAAGCATTTAGGTTCTTATTTCAACCCTAGAGATGCCTGAAGTACCTTATGTGTTTGAGAAGCTATAATGTTTAAAGTGAGAGCATCTAGAAGTGCTTCAGTTTTGCAAGGAACTGAACAGCTTGCATGCCTGTATCACACTGAAGCCCTAGGAAGATTAACAGATCAGGCATTCCTCTGTCTGTCTTGCTTCATGGGACTTTTCCCATGAAGAAGAGTATTGGTTTGATCAGACTCAGCTCAAATCAGTCACTTCTGAAGCACAGCAAGAGGATATGTGATGATCTACTTTATTGTCTCTTTACTATTCCAAAGTATTTTTCTAGAAATTCCTGAATAAATCTAACTCCTAACACCGAAGAGTTTTACTTCGARTTTCAAGATACTTTTACATAGTAAAATATGTGACTAATTTTTAGTGAAAACTTTTCAATTGTCCTAAKGCACTTGTTCCTTCTTTTTCTAATTATGGTTCCCCTTTTTCAAGGCTTCAGGAAGACTGGGAGATCTAATTGATGCAGTGAACAGATTGGAACCACATAATCCGCAGCTCTGTTGTAAAATGGCTTTAGCCTTCAGTAGAACAGTGAGTGTTCTTTTTCTTATGCAAGATACAAATATCSATACATCCTGATTTTGATTTATTTTCTGGTAGATGCTAAGTGTCTACTATAAACACTTCACAGAGAGTTAAAATAGGTTAACATACGCAGCTTTTGGTGTCTGAAGTTTTTAAGTCTCACATTGTGTGAACTGAAATACTTGTRCCATCTCATTGCAAGGAATGTTTTTACTGCATGTTTTTAAATGAGAAACAGATTTTCACTGAATATACCCTCAAATGTTCACTGACCATATTTTTACCAAATGTAGAAGTGACAATGGTTGGGTAAAATTAATCAAACAACCTTGATTGAGAGAGATGAGATATTATTGTCTCAATTGCTGCAGCAATACTCAGTGTGCAAACTTTAAAGTAAATCCTGGAGAGATTGTTTAAATTTTTTCTTTCAAAGAAACTGAAAAATGTGAACAGCTTAGAATAAAAGATTATTCTTGTCTTTAGTGTGGCCGCAACCAACTCATCCTTCAACATACACAAACGTTAGTTGAGAGAGCATTTGATTTGGCATCTGATAATGCAGAATTGGCTACTGAACTTGGCTACCAAATGATTTTACAAGGGAAAGTCAAAGAAGCTTTAAAATGGTACAAGACTGCTATGACACTTGATGAAACAAGCGTTTCTGCATTAACTGGTAAGGCCTTATGCTCGTTTTTTGTCTTTTTTTTTAAGACTTAACACTACTTTTTGAACTCTTTCTCTTTTACTACTGCTGTTGCTAGGAAAAGCTAGGACTAACAGGTAAAGAGCATTGGGCAGTGCTTTCTGTATTGATGTTATGCAGTCTTCATTACAGCAATAATGGTTTCCCCTGTTTGGATCGATCTTTTGGTTTTTCTTTTCAAAAGAGAAACTTTTCTCCTTTCAATTAGAACTCTTAAAGTAATGGTAAAGATCAGAGATTTGTGATAGACATATGTGTGTGTGTGTGTCTGTGTGTGTATATATATATATATATATATACATATATATATGTATATATATATGTATATATATATATGTATCTCACACACCTGTGCTTGGACAGTTTTTAATATGAAAACATTTATTACATTTTTATTAATAAAGTGTTTAAATTGGCAAATTACACTCTGAAGTAGACATTATACCATTCCACTGTGTTTTAGTACAATGCTTACATGGTCTGAGACTGGAGAGCTCTTAGGCACTAGAGAGAGAACTTAAGGTCAATTGACAGAATCATAGAATTGGTAAGGTTGGAAGGGACCTCCAGAGATCATTTCGGCAGGGTCACCTAGAGCATGTTAGACAGGGTTGCATCCAGGCGGGCCTTGAAGATCTCCAGAGAAGGAGACTCCACCACCTCTCTGGGCAACTGGTTCCACTGCTCTGTCACTCTCACAGTGAAGAAATTCCCCCTCACATTCAGGCGGAACTTCCTGTGCTTCAATTTCTGCTCACTGCCCCTTGTCCTGTCACATGGGACAACTGAAAAGAGTTTGTCCCCGTCCCCTTGACACCCTCCCTTCAGGTACTTRTACACRTTGATCAGATCCCCCCCTCAGTCTTCTCTTCCCCAGGCTGAAGAGGCCSAGCTCTCRCAGCCGTTCCTCAGAGGGCAGGTGCTCCAGCCCTCTGATTGTCTTCGTAGCCCTATGCTAGAAGAACAAGRTATTATCTTCCATGTCCGTGGCTAAGACTAGGGTAAATGTTTATGCAGATGTCTAAATTAAAGAAACAATTCAAAATATCTGAAACTTACTATAACTTAGGATTTGAGGTATGCACATACGTCTTTTGAAAAAAAAAAACACTTTTGATTAAAAACCCAATTGCTATCAAGAAAATGAACAATAAACTTTGCACACTTGCATCACAGCATTTTCGCTGCATTMTTCTCCATGACTGTGCCATTGCCTTCTACTTTGATATTAAAACAATACTAAAAACTTAGTGTTCGGGGGAAGGGGAAGAGCTGTCTCGTTTTTGCTTTTTGTACATGTTCTGAGGTTTGGAAGGCAAGGTTTACATTGTGTAATCATAGAGCAAAATWAAGATAATGCTTTAACTTTTTAATACGAGGAATGAGATCTGTATGCAACTATTTTATAGCATTGCATATAGTAATGTATTGGTTATACATCATCTAGTCTAGGTATTTTTAAGTATGTTACCCTTAAACCTTGATCTGTTCTTTTTCTTATCACCGCTTTATTAAAAGGCTGAAGAGTTTGCAGTGTACAGAAAAGCTAGTTACAGGAAAAATTACTTTTGGAGAACAAAGTCTGTGTTCAACTATGAAGATGAATCTAAAATAAAATGTTTTAATCTGTTGCAGGAATTATTCGCTGTCAGCTAACACAGGGGCAGTTAGAAGATGCAGAGCAGCAGTTGGAATTTCTTAATGAAATTCAACAATCCATTGGGAAATCTGGGGTAAGAGATGTTTTGCTTCTTTAAAATACTTCAATTACAATCTGAATTTTGGTCCTACTGATGCTATCTAGTTTATGTTCCATATTTCTATCACTTGAGCAGAGGTTTCTTAATGCAGCGCCATTTTATCTAATTTTCATTTTCCCCTATCAATCTAAGTTAATGTGTTACTTAACTTTACAACACAAAACTCTTTTCTTATTTAAACTTTATTTCAATCTTCAGAAATAACAGAGAGGGAGGTTACTAATTATTTTCATGATTTTGCAGTTAGAAAGCTTTGTAGCTTCTTGTACAAACTAAAGGAATGCTTTGATACAATAATTTTTGATGTCATTTACAATGAACATCTTAAATATTTCTACATATAAAGAAGAAATGGCTAATGCTAATAATTACTTACTACTGTATGAGTAAAAGATGCATGTATCTGGAATGCTGAGAATGTTCTGTTTTTTTCTGTAGGAATTATCTTTCTTGCGTGCAGTCTTAGCTATGAAAAAACATAAGAGACAAGAGGAAGTTATTCCCTTATTGAATGATGTTCTGGATACTCACTTCTCGTCTTTGCATGGTTTTCCTCTTGGTGTGGAGTATTTTGAAAAATTAAATCCCGATTTCTTGYTAGAAATTATTACGGAATATCTTAACTTTTGCCCAGCACAGGTAAGCAACCATAGACCACGTCTGTATGAAAATAGGAATTATTCTTGGATTTTACTTTGAGATCACTTAGCTATGAAGCAAAGATTTAGAAGACTTTCCCCTTCAAAATGTGAATTTATATGAAGTAAGAAGTTTTGTATTTTATCACTTCTTAATCTGAAATTAGGAAAATATCTTTTGTGAAGTGAGCAAGATGCAATAATGATATTTGAAGAAAATTTGGATATARGTTTAATAAACAGCATGTATTTATTTTTTTTAATATCTCATTTGTTCAGGAGACTATAACAATACAATGAATAGAACTATCTTAATATGAAGCTTGGATGTTCACAATGTGATTATTCTGTTCTTGAAATATTTTATCAGCTGAGGATATCTTTCTAGTAAACATATGTTCCATTTTCACTTTGGTTCCTTTTTTTTTTTTTTGGTGCAAGTCAGCAGAATACTATTTTTTTTCTTCTGTTCTTAAATTTTTATTAATCCTAAACAAAAATCTTCCTTACTTAAGCAGCTAACTTTCTGTAACTAAATTTACTCTAGTGTTGGCAATTGTAGAGCTTCATAAACTGAATAGGACCTGACATCTCTAAAGCAGGAAAGGAAAACATTCAAATTTTCTCAAAGTATGTTCCTTAAAATAGATTCTTTCTCTGAGAGAAGACTTTGTTATCCTGTAGTTTAGCAGAGTTATAATTATAGCTGCTAATTTTAGAACCTTCCTCAACATATTTGCTTATGTACAATTTTAATATCTTAGCAGCAAATTAATAGTTTTCCATTCTTATGCTCTGTCACACCATCTGTAATGAAATGACATTGTTTGAAAGCCTAAAACTATAATAGCAGTGTCAATGTCTTCTAATTTTGTATGCAGATGAAGATAGCATAAGATAGCATAAAAAAGCAATGTCATTCCATTAAGTAAACCTTATTTGAAGATTTCCCTTGGGTACTTTCCAGAATTAATCAATGGTGATGATGGTTTTTTAGCTTTCCAAGCTAAAAAGTTTTGTTTCCAATAAAACTGTTTTTGAAATTATTGTCCATAGTAGGATCTGTAAAAGATAAAAGAAAACCTCAGAAAAATCTTTTTATTACAAAAAGAGGAGTTTGTGACATTAGAAACTGAGCAATATAGTCACATAGTGGAGCCTTCCATTTTGATAGCAGAGGATTGCTGCTCCCTCAGGGCATGTGTCCTGAGCAAATGTGTTASCTGTGAACAGAAGGCCTCTTCTTTGGTTGTATACAACTGATTCCTTTCAAGAAACTAATTAAAGCAGTAGAGGGAAATGAACAGCATTTTTAATACAAGCGACTAATATGTYGTACGTTGTACTAGCAGTTTATATGAGAGTAACTATTTCTCAAATGCTATAGTTGTGTGGATATGTTCTGTGGAATGAAATGAGGGCAGGAGGGATAGGTCTGACCCAGTATCTTTTCTTCTCATCCTTCTGGTCATTCCAGCTTGATTCTCTTTAAATTGAATTCATATTACCATTATGTAAAAACATTTGACGTGGTAATTCAGTATATGGGCAAACATTGACTCTATTTAGCTTCTGTCAAATYTGAGTTGTTAGATTTTCCTTGGAGTGAGGCTATTTTGTGTTCTTGTTGATAATCTGATTTTTTTATTTTTTATTTATTTTTTTTTCCCCCTAGCCTGCAAGTTCTGGGCAGTCTCCTTCACCACTTCTCAAGCATTGTGCCTCTGTTCTTGAAACTGTGGTAAGAACTGTGCCAGGTCTTCAGCAAGCTGTCTTTTTAATTGCAAAGGTGAAATACTTGTCAGGTAATACTTCAGCTAGTTTGTCACCCTTTATATGAATTCAATGAATGAAATTACTTGTGTGCTTCTAAACCTTAATCATAAAGAATAGAATATTTTTTTCTTCCAGTGTAGTGTGCTGCATTACAAGTAAGTGAAGAGCACGTGCATTTTTTTGTGTATGATTTTGTGATTATTCTAAAATGCACATCTAAAGATATAGAGATATGGTATTGTTACTTCCTCTRTTGTTTCCAAAACCCCACAATTATTGAATCATTTAGGGGTGGGACACTGGGAATAAAAATCTTGTCTCTGACTTGGCTTTGATTTCAGTTCTTTAAATTAAAAAAATACTTCATATGTGAGTTCTTCCATTAAATGCCCACACTTATGAAAAAAGTTATAAATTTTTGAAATACAGAGGTTAAAGGTAGAGTATTTATTCATTGTTTACTACAACCTATTTTTTCTCTTTCCTCCTTTTAATTTCTTAGGAGAGATTGAAGCCGCCCATAATAATCTACGTCACTGCCTTGAAAGGAATCCTTCTTATGCAGATGCACACCTACTGATGGCTCAGGTTTATCTGGCACAAAATAATACTAAACTGTGTTCTCAATCCCTAGAACTCTGTCTGAGCTACAATTTTGAGGTAAGTTAGACAAAAAAAAAGGAAAAAAACAAAGTTCCCTGTACATTTTGGATACAGTGATCTTTTTTTTAACATTTTTTGACTCTTTCACTGCAAGTTCCGTATCTAAATGTTTATATGAACATGGAATCTGAATATTTATCAGAGAAATGACTATTAGGACAAAACTAATCACCTCTGCAACATATAGAAATTGTCTTGGAATACAAGAGAAAGAAATAGTAGCTTTTTCTCAAATCCTTACAGAAGTGTTAAGAATAAGTTACATAAACTGAATTTGTAGTTCCAGACAAAACTTGCTAAAGAGTCGTTAAAAGCCTACATAGAAGGACTTGAAAAATGACCGAGTGTCATTTCTAAACTTCTTGCCCAGGTGTACAGTTACTGATGGAGATAAGCACAGATTCATGAGGAGGTGAGAAAGGGTCTGTTACTACTTCCTGGCAATTCATGCTGCTCTAAGCACTTGAAGTGATAAGAGAAGTAGCCATATGGCTATATTGGTCTTCTATTAACATCACATCTTTGTTCATCTTTTCTGTCCCTTGGGGCAGCAAATCTGGTAAATCAAGCATTGTTGTAGAAAAAATAACTTTTGCTATTTTGGAGTGGTCGTCTCTAGTTTCATTTATTGTGGCCAATGCATTGCAGTATTGGATTTTCTTTTTAATTGACATCAATGGAATTTTTTATGATTAACAATGAATTAGGACTACTGTACTTGGCACTCTGTAGGATTAATTTGTGCTAAATCTCTAGRGAACAAGTACATGCTTAGGATGTACAAGTACACTCTTAGATGAAATACAGAGCAAGCTAGCTTATTTCCTTACGGGGAAAAAAAAAGGGTCTCATATTAGTCTCTTGCTCCAAGTGATCACAGAAGACTGAAGGATAACTACCCAATCATGAGATGCTGAGGAATTTGCAACCTTGTACACGGTAGCATCTCTATTAATAGAGTTTTGGGTTTTTTTCCATGTGAAAACTTTGTTTTTAAGGTGGAGAAATGGCAAGCGGGACTTATGCCAAATAATGATCATGTATTGCCTATACTATTTTTTTTTATTAACAGCCTAATAAGAATGTGTGCTGCAATGTGAGATGCTCAAAATCCCTTAAATTTCAAMCTAGCTTGAATTAATTGTAGTGCATGTTTTCTGTCCCCAAGTCTTATGTCATGAAGCAGTCTTTGATTATTAAACATTTAATTACTGATTTACATACTCTTTGAAAATTGTAATGTTCTCATTAATAATTTATTGAATTTCAAACTGGACATACTGGGGGAAAGAAACCAAGATTAATATTTAGGAGAGAAAGAACAGTAAATGGAAACCTCCTTTCAGAGAGCTTTATACAGAGAATATTATACATAAAGTGAAATCTAAAAACTCTTCAGCTAATTATTTTTTTTAGGTGAGAGAACATCCTGTTTATCACTTAATTAAAGCACAAACCCAGAAAAAGATGGGAGAGCTGTCAGAAGCTATTAAAACCTTACAAATGGCAAGGAGTTTACCTGGAATGAGGAAACCTACAGCTTCCTCAAAAGCCAAAGCAAAAAGAATTGAAATTGATGCCAGTGATCGTGTGTCTGTCTTTCTAGAACTAGTAGAAGCTCATCGTTTGAATGGAGAACCGGTATGATAACTAACTTGAGTAATACAAATATGTGAAAACAATTCTCTTTTTCTGTTAACAGAAGTGTCTGTCCTCATTAGTTCAAAATAGAAAACCATTGCTGCTTTTATCAATAGGATTTCCTTGGGACAATGCCAAGGACATGTAATGTCTGACTTGATGTTTAATACCTTAAATTCTACCAAGGGAAAATCTGAAACAAAATGTTCAGATATGATTTTTTTTCAAAAGTTGCATTAACACTTTTCAAGTATTATGTGTATTTTCGTACGTTATATAGTATGTATCATTATACATCCATTTCAAGTATATGCTATAGACTTCATTGTGTTTGCGGGTACTTTGTTTGAGTCTGCAAGTCCCTTTTTTAGTTTTGGGAAGGGGCTACTGTCAATTTTTTTCTTGTTAGCACTGACAGCAGAACAGGTATCTATATGCCATGAAAAATATTTTAGATAATGACCTTACTTCAGTGTAGTAGTACTCTCTACCAACTGGATCTTAATATGCAGTTGGACATAACATATTTATAAGAATATACCATAATCCATAGAATCATATAGTTAGAAGGGATCTTCAGAGGTTATCTAGTTTCACCTCCTGCTCAAAGTAGCTTTCTCAGCATTACCCAGTTAAATTTTGAGTGTGTCCATGGATATGCACAATGTTTTTTTTATCCACACTTTTTTTTAATAATTCATTTTATAACTTTCATTTATAAAATTAAGAGAAAAGTAACATTTCTCTACTTTATAGATGCATTAAGCAAAATAAATGGGGACACCATGATTTGATTTATTGGTGTCCTTTTGTTTAATGTGCACAGTCATCTCTTTGAAAGTGTATTTTTGGCTGCTTAATGACAAGAAATAACTCTATTGGTTTTATTATTTGCAGCATGAAGCTGCTATAGTACTGCAAGATGCTATTAATGAATTTTCTGGAACTCCTGAGGAACTAAGAGTCGTGATTGCCAATGCAGACCTGGCACTTGCTCAAGGAGATGTAGAACAAGCATTAACTATGCTCAGAAACATTACACCTGAACAGCTTTACTTCGTACAAGCTAAAGAAAAAATGGCAGACATTTATCTTCAGTGCAGAAAAGATAAGAAGTTATATGCCGGCTGCTATAGGTAAAAGTTTGTGGTGTGTGTTTTGGTTTTGCTAGATGTTAAATGATAGCATTCTGTTAGCTCCTATTTCACTTTTCTGCTAAAATAAGGCAGCAGTACTTATTTAAGTGTTGTAACGTTCAAAATAGTAATTGGTGTTTGTTTTTGAAACATGTGGGTTTTTTTTATTTCGGGGGGGAGGACATGCAAGGGGGGTCTCTAGGGGATAAAATTGGCCTACTTTATTGTTTATCTCCTGGTACTGGTATGTTAAAAATGAGCAAGATTCTGTCTTCTGTTTCTAGAGACCTGGTAGAAAAGCTGCCAAGCGCTCATACCTATCTCCTTCTTGGTGATGCATACATGAATATCCAAGAGGTAGGTGCTTGCTAGAGATGAGTGGGATGACTGAGTCATGGCCAAAAGTCATTGGYTGACTTTGGCAAGTTGAGACCAAGTAACATACTCATATGAATAGGTAATTAGCAAACAAAATGTGCTTAACGTTGTAATTTTTTTTTTACTTGCAATAAGTGTTTTATATTCAAAGAAAAAGATGCTGAAAACGCGTATCTTCTAATAACTGAACGGTGGAAAGTCAAGGAGAGAATTCTATCTTGAAGAATACTTATTTGCCCATAAGATGAATTATGAATCTAAAGTGAGAGCTAAATCTAATTCAGAAAGAAGTTGGAGATGTTTAGAAGATTCATGAAACTTAGAATATATCTAGTTAAATTAGTTCATATATTGAAAATTATTTTAAGCTCTGTTGATCTTAAATTATTGAATTCCTTCTATAGCTTTCCAGTTAATCAACAAAAGGGATGTCATTCAGTATTTGTAAAAGAGACAGTGTAGTGAAATAGACATAAGAATTTGAAAGATGTGCATCTGAGTTCAGATTTTGAAAGGATATGTTGGCTTGGGACATACAATTAATTGTTTAGATGACTGTTCTAGTTTTGGGACTCACAGGTGATTAACGATCATTTGGGTATTAATGCTTGTTTTTCTCCTTAATAAAAAGTAATAAGGCAAAGGGGAATTTGTTTGCTCAGTATCTCTTCTATGACAGAGCTGGAGGAGAGAAAAGACTGATCTTCCAATACATTTAAGAAGTTTGTTTGTCCTTTATGCTATATTGTAGTGAAGTTGTAGAAGAGCCACAGTGGCAAAAGAATCTAATGTTAATTCAAACTCATTTGTTTGCCAGATCCTTTGCATGTTCTGTTTTAACATGAAAATGTATGTTAAAATGGATTTTAGTTTTCTGCAATCTTGTAGTGATCTATCTTCTCTCAGAAGTATTGCAGCTTATGAATAGCTAGTACTGGAATTCATTCTTGGTAGTATCACCAGAATTTGCTTTCTTCACAAACTTTTTTTCTTAATTTTTGAATTCTGTGGTTTTGCCTGTTACTTTTTAAGCCTGATGAAGCTATAGAAGTCTATGAGCAGGCCTTGAAGAAAAATCCCAAAGATCCAGCTTTAGCAAGTAAAATTGGAAAAGCCCTAATCAAAACACATAACTACTCAAAGGTATGTAATAAATACTGCATTAGACTAATCAAGTATTATATCTGTTATTGTTAACATAAGAGTTTTGCCTTCATTTTATTTTCATTTTATTTTCAGGTTGAGTAGAAAGAAGCATTTCACTTTACAGCACTTTTGATCCTGAAAATAATTTTGTAGGTTCCCTTTGAAATACTTCACGAAAGTTAATTTCAGGCAACTTTTTCATTCTATGTACTGTGTATTTTAGGACAATCTAGGAAGGGAGCAAGGCTATAATGTTAAGGGAAGGGTGTGATGTAGCCGCAGTGCTTACATACAGGAATGGAGAACTTGAGTTTTTTCATGTCTTGTTTTTATCTCCCTGAGCTCTATAATGCCATGTTTTTAAATAGTCTCTATTGCCAAAAAGACTTAACATTTTTTGTGTTCAGTATTGTTCTTCACGTGTGATGTGAAAGAAGCTGAGAGATTTTTTCTGTTTTGGAAGAAGCCAACATCTTCTCCAGCTGACAGMCACTTTCTTCCATATAAGTGGCATATAAGTGGCTTTGACGTGGGCTGATAGATGTGCTTACATTGCAGAAAAATGTGTGTCAGGTTTCTACCTTTCAATACCTGCATTTCTCTTCCTAGTTGCACATATTGAAGTAACAAACACAAAATGGGTACAGAAAGTACATGAACTTCCTGTGACCAGCCTTAAGCAGTGACTGAGGAGTTCTGTCACACTGAAATCCCACCACAGGTTTCTGTTACCCAAATGAGTGAAATATTCAGTGTTTTATACCGGGGAAGGTACAAGTTTGATATTTTTCATATGTAACCTGGTTCTTGAATACATGTTTTTCCTAATCTTTGATATGCAGTGTGATCAATCAATGGCACTATTGCTGCTAATTAACAGATACAATTCTGGTGAATAGATCTTTGCAGAATATTTTCTCAGATACTAATAGCATTGTGTTCAGATATGAAAGCTGATTATATTATACTTTTTGCATGAGACAAGAAGTGAACTAGAGTGTGGTGTGTGTTCTGACTTGAATTTAAGTGTCTGCATTGCCAGGTGCAAGAGTCATGCAGCAACATGTATTATCAGCAGCCTCCCACTACCTTCTGCCATTAGAGGTGATCAGAGCTATATGTCAAACTTGTGAACAACTTGTAACAGGCTTGCAATTGGTATGAGTTTGGGCCTGCGCTCAAAATTGTGGTTAAGTAGTTCTTTGTTGACCCAGTCATGTTACATCTTCTAGCCTTGACATTGGCTAAGAGTGTAGTAATAGAAGCTTTTAATTTAAACAGGAAAATTCGGAGGAGGATGCTTACAGGACCAAATGGTGTTATTTGGGTAACACTCAACTGTTTAAGAGTGTCCAGACTGCATTGTATGTTTAGAAGAGTTAGAATATTCGATTGCTTCTGTTTAGGTCAATATTATAAGCAGCTCAGTACATCGTTCCTGGCTTGCTCAATGATACTTTGGGAACTAACTAATGCACAGTGAGGACATTTTTATGCCTGTTCGAGCATTTTTCTATTTTAAAGCAATAAAAGTTAATAAAATATTTCAAAATAATTTTAGAAATTTATTTTTTCAACATAATTCCAGTTCCAATTTTCCTTTCAGCTAGTAAAGTCAGTGTTTTCAAATGTATACTTCCAGTAGCCAGGAACTGTAGTTGATACTTTAATCTTGCAAGTAGCATATTCGTAGTTACTTGAGAAATTCAGAAGATATTGACATACATAAGAAAAGTTAGAAATGCTTGTAAACAAAAGATTTTTGCCTCTTCTATTTGGAACTACTGCAATGAAACCTAAAGCAATATCTGATTTCAAGACTATTTAAGTTATTACAGACTTCTTTGTAATCTAAGGTAAAAAGCTATTGAGACAAACCACTGCTTTTTTTCTTGAAAAAAATGTCTAAAGTATTTTTCTCATAGATTGTCACTTCTTAACATTATTTTAAAATATAAACTAGACTAGAATGACCTATTTCTGTTCAGTTATAGTTTGTTTTATTACCTTTTCATGACTTCTCTTATCTTCATGTTTTGCAGGTAGACTTAGGTTTGGGAAGATGCTTGTCTTTGAAATTCAAATTCTGCTTTATTGTTTACCAGTCTGACTGGACTTAAACAGTTCTATCAGCTAATGAAAATGTAGCTGCATCAGCAGCGATCCTGTCAAAATAGAATGACAGTGTGGTTTTGTTAATGCATACTTACTGAAATGTGGGCTCTGGTTATTCTCTTTGTCTTTAATTTGGCATTTCTAAGTTTTTTGAAAGCCTTAGTTAGCAACTAAATGCCATTCTTTTAGTATTGTATTTATTTAAAAATACTTGGTTACAATAGGAGTGAGAAAAGTAGATATGTCATTAAATAGCTAAGTAGCAAGGTAATTGTCTTTTTAAAAACTCTTGATTTTTTTGTTTATTCCTTTTAGGCAATCAGTTACTATGAGGCTGCATTGAGAAGTGGTCAACAGAATTACCTTTGCTATGATTTGGCTGAGCTTTTAATGAAATTGAAGCAGTATGAAAAGGCAGAAAAAGTACTTCAGCAAGCTTTAGATCATGAGCCTGGTACGAATGCCATTAACTTACAACAAAACATTCAACGGGTGCTGTTCTTCGTATTTTCTACGGGACTGTGAGGAGAGAAGAAGGTCAACGTAAACATTTTATTTGAACTGTAAACCACCTGCAACTGTTAAGTGAAAACTTTTAAGTAGAATACTCTAAACATTATTCTTAAATGTGCTTTTGTCTGGACTTCTAAACTTTGGTCATCTTTTGATATGTAATTTAGCCCAGTAGATACAGTACTAGAGCTCCAAGGGGACAAGATACTTTCTCTTCCTTGGTTACAGATGTCCTGGTTCTGAATTGATCAAGAACAGATGAGTCACTGCTGCTGTTGGGAACAGTTGTTCAAGTGGCTAATGCTGCTCAGCATCCTTCAGGGAAAAGAGGTTAAACTAGATTCAAATAGCTGTTAGGACCTTACTTTACTCCATGTTAGGTATATGCACTAACAAAGCTAAAACAACTTCTTTTTTTTTTTTTTTTTTTTTTTAAAAGACTATTAAGAAATGTTAAGAGATGTTTATTGTGGTAAGCAATTAAGCAAAAAGGAGTCTTCTTGCAGTGGTTTAATTCTAATATTTAGTTATTGAGGATACTTGAGTAGAGAAACAAATAGTGTTACAAAGTCTTGTTATCAATCCCTGTGGTAGGCTTTTCTTATGTCACTGTTTTACTGATCTTTCAGACTGTGCAGGGAAGTGCGTGTTTTCTGTCTTTTTTTTTTTTAATTCTAAAAAAACAAAAAATCAAACCACTGTTCTGAAGTCTTATTCCTGTCTTAAGCCCTTTTGTGGCTCTGGCTAATCTAATAATCATATGCAAGACTAAGTTTGATCTCTTAGTAAAGATAAACCAGCATTCACTAAAGTAAATATAGCTTGCCCCATGTACTTTAAAATCTTCCATCTCATAATGAAGCAAAAAGTACACAAATTGGAGTTCTTTCATTTCTTGTTTTTTCTTGTGGAGCATGTGCATGTGTCTGTCACTGACTGAGTTGTTCCTGTAGGTGAAGTACAGAACAGTTAATTATTTTTTGTAGAACTTCAAAACTATGTCCTTTGGAAGAGAAAAATGAAATACAGGAAATATACTAGAGGGAATAATTTCACATGGTTAAGTACCTGGGCTAATCTCTGACTTAAAATATTCTGTCACAATGACAACTCTTTAAAGACTGTTTGCGAAGTTCAGTACAATGTTTTTTTTGAAAAATACATAGGTTTTGGTGGTATTTAAATAGGTATAACTTTGTCAATAGATTAAAATTAATACAAACTAGGGGAGTTTAAAAATAACTTATTATTGAAGAATTATTTTATGCATCTATATTTCAACCACTAATCAAAAGTAGCTTACTGCTTTTTGAGTAGATGCTAAAATATTTGTTAGAATGTCTCTGTTGATGTCTTTCTCAGACTCTAGCAAAAGGAAAGTAGTTTGAGATCCGACTAAAACTTCATGATAAGATTGTATGTTTTTTGTGTACAGTTACATGCTCGTCAAATTTGTTAGAACGTTTTTCATTGCCTTAGGGGAGGTTTTATAGAAGACATATCAGAAGCAGCTTTGCCTCTGTTGTCAATTTTCATCAAAAGCCTTTCTCTCCATGTATTTCTGAGAATGCAGATAGATTAATGTATATTTTACTGTATGCTTTCTTATGGATTTTCAACATCTTTCTGCCTTAAAGCTCACTCTGTTTATAGGTATGTAATGCTTACTCCTTCCATTACTCCAAGCATAGTCAAATCACAGTGTTAAACACTTTAAATGTGAGCTGCAAACTTTTTATTTAAACTTTTTTCTGGAGCTTCATGGTGTTTTGAGTTTCCCACGTTCATTTCTTGAAATAGTCGTATTTGTTTAATGTTATAGTTAATGAATTGCCTTCTCTGATGGAAGATGGACGTTACCAGACTCTTCTGGCAAAAATTTACAGCAAAATGGATAAGAATGATGAAGCTATTGTTTCCTTACAACAGGTAAAGGAAGGAAAAAAGGGAAAAAAAAAACAAGAAAAGCCTGTATTGTCTTCATTTTTTTTATCCTAGGTTCTAACCATAACATTTTTGGAATGAGGAAAAATTCATACGTGGTAGTGATAAACCACCAMCAACTGAAATAACCACAGTGATTTCATATCAGTGACTGATATGAAATGTAAAGAACATAAATGATCTGAAAAAAGCTTCATTTCGTTTTCTATATAATCTCAATTCCAGATCAGAATTCAAGGTACCACTGGAAGCCTGGGTTCATAGTATAAGGTGTTGGATGTTTTATGTGGTCTCTTTCTCTTGTGGAGCATAGTTTACACAACTATGAAGACAGCTAGCTTACATAGCTTTAGCTCAGAACGGAAGTCACAGAATAATCTGGGATAGCTTTCAGTGGATGCCTGTTACCTTGTGGTATCCTTATTTTTTGTGCTTTTTGTGTGTTCCCTTTTTTCCTCCCTAAGGATAACATTATTAATAAGGTCTGTTAATTGAAGAGTTGAATACTGTCACTCAGAATGAGGCTTGAAAGGAGCAAAACTGGAAGCTAGAGATAATTTTGTCTATTCAAAAGTAATTTCTCAGCACACAAATACTAAATGTGTCAAGGACTCTTTTTTTTTTCCTGTAAATTGTTCTATGTAGGAAAACGTAAGATGACGTATCAGTACGTTTTGCTCTTCCATTACACCTTAACTCCATTACACAAACAGAAAGTCTTGGTAACACATGAGCATCGAGAAGAGTCAGTCAGAGATTGGTTGGATAATTTTACATAAGAAATAGTCATATATTAAATTGCTCTATCATTTTGAGATTTTTATCTCCTCTTTTTCTTTTGTCACTGTTTTTGTTACTGGCCTCATTACTGGCCTCACAACTATTCTTCGTTGTATCCACTTTTTCTCCTGCTTCATTCTGCCTCTTTTCTACAAGAACGTGGGTATTCTGATGATTTCAGTAAGAGCACCTGCACAATCATGTTATTACCTCTTTTGTTAAACAATTTTCTTCCCTTGCTTTTGAGTGATATTAGAATTTCCCCCCAGATTTTGCAATATCTGTTTATTTTGGTTCCCTGCCAGGCAAAAAGGTAGGGAAGAGGAAAAAGCAAAAGGTATTAGAGCTTCCATCTCTTCCACTTGTGAGTTTTTAAATGAGTGAGCAGCCCCTCTCAGATTTGATTTCAAAGTTGAGATAGCGAAGCTCCCCCTCTGTGCTCAAGCAGTCATCTATCTCATGCATACTAACTGAGTAGAATTCCAGTTGAAATCAAAGAGAACAGATCAGGTATAATCAGAATTGGATGTAGCAGTTCCCTTATTTGAGATCTTATTCTTGCAGGGCATCTGATCTGATCTTAAGAGTGTTACTTCCTTGCTTCTGCTATAACCTTCTTAATTGCTCCGTAATGAAGAACTTCCAAAAAACCCCTCTTTTTTCTGTACTTAC
>NW_028185306.1:155810-174688 GCF_003343005.1 Rhea americana
ATATGATCACAAGAGTGACTTCAGTTTTAAGTATCACTACTGCCATTACTACAGAGACAGATTGAAGGACAGTCCTCATTTACCTTTGGTAGATACATACATATATATATACATATATATATATATATATATTTTTTTTCCCTAATAAAAGTTAGGGAAATCCATGCACAGATGTACCTGAGGGTTTTTGTTCATACCACCCTTTTTCATCAAGTATGTAGGGGATAAACTGGAACCTTCCCTTGGCTTTTTGTTTTAATGCCCTGTTCTTACATATCACAAAAATGAATGGTTACCTCAAAAGTACCTTATATGAAGTATAGGTTTTTGATTGGAAAATATTGTGTTAGCATATAGTTGTGATAAGGAATGTTTTAGAAAAAAATGTTGGGATTTTGTGTTTTTGGCAATGTTAAACACTAGGTTGCTTTTCAATGTTTTTAATGTGGGTTTTGGGGAAATGAGGCAATTTAACATGTTGGAGGAGACATATTTGGGGTTTTTTGTTTTGCTGATTTTTCTTTTGCGAAGCAGGGAGTTACATTTGGGGGTTATATTCATAAAATGCAGGAGAAGTTGCATTTATAGGCTTGTAACATTCATTCCATTGAAAAATTTTGATTCTTTATTCTTCTCCCTCTACTAGGCTCGGGAATTACAAGCCAGAGTACTTAAACGGACTCAAATAGAACAGCTGGATGCAGTTCCTGCACAGAAACAGTTAGCAGCTGCAATTTGTGCTGAGATTGCAAAACTTTCTACAGCCCAGCGAAACTATGAAAAAGCAATTAAATTTTACAAAGAAGCTCTTGTTCACTGTGAAACCGATAACAAGGTCAGTCTTCCCACTGGCTATTTTACATTGCTTTTCATTCCATCATTATCATTATATCTAAAATATATTTTTCCAACTATCCTCAGCATAGAAATATATTCAAGTTATGTCTGCTTTATGATGTATATAAAACTTACAMATTTTTTGTATTTATTTCTACTTTGAAGTTTCTTCTTGTTTGGTTTGATAACTTTATTTACTACTAATTCCTGTCTGTTTACACAAATTTCTGATTGAAGTGGTTCTCTGCATTCACTTTGAATTGTCTTCATGCACCAGATAATACACCTGTTTTCATGCACCAGATAATACACCTGTTTTCATGCACCAGTGGAGGACATCTAAGGTCGAGTAGAGAAATAGCAGAGATTGTGCCAGTCCTGCTTGTTGCCTGTGGTCTGGAAGTTCAGTTCAGATAGCTTGCTTTCCTCTTCTGTGTGTTTTAACAGTTTTAGACTTGTAACTGTACTTGGTAGTGTGCTGGTTTTAATAACTTGCTGTTGTTCAGCAGTGATTATTCTGCTACTTCTCTCTTCCCTGAACTTTTTCCCTGAACTTTTTTTTAGAGAGGGAATAAAATATCCTTAAATTTTCAAAGGAGGCCAGTTTCCCCATTCTACCATTAAAAGCCAAGAGACTGCCTGTCCTAATACAGATACTGCTAGGGCTTTGATGGTATGCAGTCCCAGTAATTCAGTATCAAAGCCTAGATCTTTTCTTCATACCAGTACTGAAACACCAGCATGGCATTTTGCTGCATTTCTTGTTAAAAGCTCACAACAGACTCCCATTGTTACAATGTACATTACGCACTGACATTGTACAGATCTGTTTTGTGCACTTACTAGAGAATGTTGTGGGTTTTTTAATGTTTTTGCTTTAAACCTTTCTCACTAGCAACATGAAATACAGTGACACCTTATTTGGGAAATCTTGTTCCCTATTTAGAGTGCTGAAAGCAGAAATTCTGTAACCAACAGCTAGAATAAATGAATCATCTCTCTCTGCCTGTAGTTTTAGTAGAGTTGAACTTGTTTTCTTCCCTTCATTTTTAAAACTATTGCTAGTACAAGGTCTGAATTGAATGCTTATATTATCATGAAATTTACATCTGCCCATTTTTCATGTCTTCATTGAGGTTACTTTCCTTAATTACACATGGAAGAATTGGACTGAAGATTTAGATACCACTTCCAGTCACTAGGATCCAGTGTAGATGTCCAGTTTCCTCGACTTTCTTCCTACACTCCAAGTGGAAAGTGTCTCTTAATGACAATATTGACTTTTTAAAATCTTTTGGCATCCACAGGAACAGTGGCTTGAAGAAAGTTTTCGTGATAGTTCCATAATTATGTGCTGTCTCCATATGCATGCTGTTCCCTGCTCACTTGTATTTCTGTTTTGGAATTATATAGCATATATTTGAATAAGTAATAACACAGTAGTAAGCAAAATATGAACTTTGCAGAGCCCAATATTTTTTGCCATATGCCCAGCCATGGTCATATTTTCTAAGGTTATGTATATGTCTTCCTCTGTGGTGGGATGTACACAAGAATAACACATTCCAAAGATCTCCAGGAGCAATACTGGAAATAATGTTGGGTGTTTTTGTTTCTTCCATTTTCTGAAGGCAGATTTGTGATTATGGTGAGATGCATGTGTGTACTGTTTAAGCAAAAGCTTGAAAGAATTGTTCGGGTGTGAAGGATATGTTCTCCTGTATATCTTGTTTATTCTTTTCTTGCACGTTTGCTTTCTTTTAAGCTTTTTGCCCTTTGCCTGTGGGTAGTGAATAAAGTTTTAATGTATTTATAGGAGAGCTAAGAGTGGGGAGGGTTGGGGAAATACTTATTCTTCTGTCGCTGAATTTTATGTATCTGGAGACTTATCAGTTGCCTTGACAAAATAGCAAGGCAGATGATGTACTGATCTGTATTAAAGATGTCCAATATTTGAATTTATCTTGGTTAATATTAAATTCACTAAAGTAGGCTAATGTATTCTGGGCTTTCAGTACAAGGTTAAGTAAACTTTTTTTGTTCCCGCTGATTATTTTTTTAGCTTTTGGGATGTCAGTTGCTCAGCTCTCTAGTCTGTAAAAAAAGAATTATATTGGCTACCTTAATTGTGGGGAATAAATTAGTAGATAATACACAGAAAACAGGTGTTAAATATTATGCAAATAGCCTTTTTATGCTGAACAGGATGTTTAAAATACAATTTCCATTCAGAAGTGTCTTTTACAAGTGTAACTAGAGGGAAAATTGAGATGTAATTATAAATGCCTTCTTTTTAAAAACAAATCAACAAAAAAAAACCTTTAAAATTAACCAGGAATAATACTGCTTACCATTCTGTATAATGCCAGTTTTACTTTGTAGGTGATTTAACTCACTTTTGCTTCAATGGCAACTTAATTAAATCTGTGGTAATGCTGAGTGTTTACAGACTTTGGGGGATTTTATTCAGAATGAGATTTCAGTCTTAATGATGCATGCTTATGCAAATTTCAGTTTCTGATATATATATATATATATATTACTGCGGTTGCTTCTCAGAAATAGATCACACACAGTCTTAATGGGCTTGAAAATGCAAGTAAGAAAACTGCTGGAATTTGCTAATACTCTAATACTAATTAGTAAATGTTGATGAGATTCTTGCTTCTGTCAATGAGTTTAAAAATACTTGCATTTACACTTTTTTTTTCCAAGAGAATTATTGTTATTGAAGATAAAGTTGTTATTTTCAGACCAGTACTAAGCATGTTTTCAATATACCACCAGAATATCCCTTTGAAGCAGAAAATGTCTCTTTTGCAGGTGAAGTGAAACTGGTAGGCCAAGAACCCGAAATAGAGAAAGCTTTTGCTTTAGAAGAGGATTACACCTGAGAGTCTCAAATCTCAGACTAACAGTCTTAGAACTGAGTGAGCTTTCTTATATCTTTGAATTATATATGATTAAATATTTTATCTACAGGCAATGTTGGAACTTGCACGTTTATATCTTGCACAAGATGATACTGATGCCTGTCAACACCAGTGTTCATTGTTACTCAAGAATGACCAAGATAACGAGGAAGCTACAATGGTAATGTACCTTTGTACCAATTCTGTATCAGAAGTGTTTTGATATATATATGCTGTCTAAAACATGATGGAACCCTAAGTATTACTCTTAAAAGTCTACATTATTTGATTTCAAAAGYGTGAAAAATCTATTACAAAAAAAGTTCTCCTGTTGATGCTTGATAATGATTCAGTACAAAGTTTTTAGCAATTGTAACCTTCCTTTTACCTCAATGCAGAAAATGTGCTAAAAACACCAGTAGAGGAAGAAATAGTAATTATAAGATTGACTAAAGAATGGCTTAACATACATATTTTTAACAGTAGACTAATGGGCATGGAAAAAATTATTTTTCCATATGCAGTAATACTGAATCAAACATCTAAAAACTTCAGTAGTAGCTTCACAGTTCCAGAGGAACTGTATATTTTAAGTGATTCTTGCATCTTTATAGTATTATGGAGTATTAAGTAGGAACACTTAACTGTTTTTAATTATAGCTATATAATCTGGTTTTTGTACTTTTCTTCCTTAAAAGATAGCTCAACAGGCTAAAAGTCATTTTGCTTATGTGCTAAAGCAAAAGCTGCTGAGACAGGAGCAACTTATTCTCTCACTGTAATCTAGGTAACATCTGGAATTTATCCTAATATGGACAAGGGAWAGGATAATAGTACTTTAAATGTCTTATTAAATTTACTCTTAGTTACCGCTCAGTGGAAAGAAACTGAAACTACATAATTTTTTACCTCCACGACTGCAGGCTGTAGTCTTTCCCCAATTTTAATTTATATTTGCTTTTCCATATACTTAATCTGTATTTCTGGGAAGTAAAAATAAGAATAAATATAAACAAGTAAACCCAAAACTTAGATGTATGTTAAAAGGTTTTATTTTTTTTCTAATTTCTACTGTAAGTGAAAAACAGAAGAGAACCTGTAACCTGTACCTGCTCATTATTATGTGTGTCTGTGTATAGTATGCTTATTTAAAAAAAAAAAAAAAAAAAAAAAAGACTCAGTTTCTTCTTGCAGAATTCCTGGAACATTTTAAAGCTATAGTTTCAGCTGGCAACTTTAAACAACTAGAGTTCATTATAAAACATCATTTATAATGTCTTGTTTTGTTTTCCTCTAAATGGGTCGCTACTATAGATGATGGCTGATATCATGTTCAGGAAGCAAGATTATGAACAAGCTGTCTTTCATTTTCAGCAGCTCCTAGAACGCAAGCCAGGTAAACACTTAATAGTGAAATCTTTTAATTATTTCAGATATGTAAATATAATGAGCTAGAAACATATGTATCTTAAAAAGCTTTGTTATTAAAAAGAAATGAGCTGTCTAAAATACAAGGTGTATTTTAGACCACTATATTTTTTAAAAATAATTTTATTTGTGTATGTAAAACTAAACTTTTTATTCATATAAAAATGTTGCTACTTTAGGGAAGATGTGAAAATTACATTGCAGTAATGTAGAGTACTAATACCTAGGGGAAATAATGTGTATTGCTTACCTAAAGCCAAATATAGCTACAGGGTTACTTAATGGTAATTGTAAAGCACTTTCTCTTGTGCTTAAGATACCAAAGTTGCATACACACAAACCTAGCATTTACCTTTCAAGATTAATATAAGAAACCTGAATCTGACAGGATAAAGTTTCTTTGAGCTATTTGCAAATTATGAGAAAGAAAAAGCTATTAAAATTTACTAAAATAATACCATAATAAATATAAGGCGTTTTACTGGACTTTATGTGAAGGAAGTTGTGAGTATGCAGCAAATGTTTTTGGGTGTTTCTGAAAGTGAAGTACAATTGTACTTACCTTTTACAACTTTTTTAGTAGCATTGCAAGTATCACATGTTATCTTCATTTTGCTTTTTAGCCTGTGGTCATTATGTAATATGCCTTATGTATTATACCCTGTATTATTTTTGTGTCTGAAAAGAGGCTTACTTCTAGCCTCAATTTCAGTAATCTGAAATTGTAATGTTCTGATTATTGTTTATTTAGATAATTATGCAACCCTTTCACGATTAATTGATCTGTTAAGAAGAGCTGGGAAGCTAGAAGAAGTCCCAAGATTTCTTTTAATGGCTGAGAAACATTCTTCCAGAACAAAACTTGAACCAGGCTTTCAGTACTGCAAAGGACTATATCTCTGGTACTTGCAATTATAATTAAGATAAGGTTTATTTGATCATGTAATACATATATAAAAACACTGTCTGTTATCATTCAGAGGTGCTACTTACTGTGCTAAGTACTATAGCACTACTTTGCTAACTGCTCTAAGTACTAGAATTTTAGGACAAGTGCCTTCATCGCATCTAAAATACTTTCCAGGAAGGTCCTTTTGAAAGTGAAGCTATTCATTTCATCTGTCTTGCATACATCTCCTTGTATTTGTTGTTAAAAAGGATATTCTTGTTGATTTAATAATGTAATAACATCACTTACTTTCAATTCKTAGAATTTTTTAGACTTTTTAGTTTGCAAAAACGTATTCATTGCAATAGTGTGTATGCTATTCAAAACTTGTTTTTTCAACGCATGCAAGTATATGATTTGTGTTTTAAATGTTTGGTGGTGGTGTTGGGTTTTGGGTGGGGCTGACGGGATGGAGTTTAACTTGCTCAAGCTTAATAATTTTATTTTTTCAATTAGGTATACAGGTGAACCAAATGATGCACTCCGCCATTTTAATAAAGCTCGAAAGGACAGTGACTGGGGACAGAATGCTGCTTATAACATGATTGAAATTTGTTTGAACCCAGATAATGAAACTGTAGGGGGTGAAGTTTTTGAAAATTTGGATGCTGACATAGGGTAAGTGAATGAAGTAAACTGCTGTTTGTTCTTCATCCCCCTGTTCCACTCTTAATAATGTGCCTTATCTAAAGTGTACAAATTGAATTCATCTAATGCTTTGTATATTATACCTACTGTACTGTGAGAGACTCTGCTGGACTATGAAAGAAATATATCAAATTCCAAGCAGAAAATAAAAAGAATTTTATCTGGAATTCCAGTCACTTGTAGGATTAACAGCCTGCCTTTCTAGGTAGTTAGACTTGCCTTTGTTACAGAAAAGAATCCATGTAAAATATATATGTAACAGGTTTGTTATACAAAATGGTATGCCTTTAGTATGGAGTCTGTAGTAACTCATAATTTGATTGTATAATGTTTTTTACAAACACTCTTTCTGATAATAGTAATTCAACAGAGAAGCAGGAATCTGTGCAGTTGGCAGTGAGAACAGCAGAAAATCTTCTCAAAGAACTCAAGCCACAGACTGYTCAGGGTCACATTCAGTTGCGAATCATGGAAAATTACTGTCTCATGGCAACCAAACAGAAATCAAATGTTGAACGAGCCCTGAACACCTTCACTGAAATTGTAGTGGCTGAGGTTAGTAATCTGTCTCATCCCTGCTGTCTGTCCTGCCTCACACCTATTATATTTATTTAACTAATCTCTCAGTTTAGATTCAGAAATATTATGATGTGGCTTAATATTGATTCTGAGGTTTTTATTTTTCTCATTAAGCATATTTTATTTCAAATTGATAAAAATGAYTTGCTGAAAATAACATCTTTTACAAGTTTTCCATTGAATTGCAGACTTAAACTATATGCCAACCTTACCACAATTATTGAAATGTGAATTGGATTTTTGGTTTGGGTTGTTGGGTCTATTGTTTTCTAATTCCTAGTCTTTGCCAGCAGCAGGTCTGATAAGTTCAGACAGTACCTTCATTCTGTAAGCACAAACAACTTGGTACAAGTTGCCTTCATGTTTTTTTATTGGTAATTTGACAGAATTTAAATTCCAGTGCAAAGTTATCTATCTGCATGAAAGGTGGTGATGATAGGAGAAAGGATCTGGCTTTTCCTTCTCAGGGGACATTTAAAAAAATTTTACTACATTAAACCTATTTATAGCACTAACCTAAAAAGAGGTGTGCAAGCTAACTTTCTGATGTCCAGTGAAAATCTTATTTAGAAAACATTTTTTTTTTCTTAAAGCAGTAACAAAAAACCCAAGCAACTACACTTTTTATTGCAGAAGGATCATATACCAGCACTTTTGGGAATGGCCACAGCCTACATGATCTTAAAACAAACTCCACGAGCCAGAAATCAGTTGAAACGAATTTCAAAAATGAATTGGAATCCCATTGATGCAGAGGAGTTTGAAAAGAGTTGGCTTTTGCTTGCTGATATATATATCCAATCTGCAAAATATGATATGGCAGGTGATTTATTAAAACGATGCCTTCGTCATAACAGGGTAAGTGACTACATACTAAAAACAACTTTCCTTTATAATTCATCTGAATGTTTAGTTTTTCTCTAAAATATACTTGCAAAAATGTCTTTTTCCAACTGCTTAGTATTTAACTTACTAAGCAGAGGTAGACCAAAGCAAACTTGCAATCCAATAATTTGCTCTGGAGGACAGAAAACATATCTGTCTGTAAATGCTTCTTAGTCATTTTCATTCATATTCAGTAAGCAATTTATGCAGGTCTTAGCTGTGGTGAAACGAGTCTGAAGGTGTTTATGGAATGCCAGAGATGCATTTCAGAGTCTTGTAAAAGCTGTTGAAAATGTAGCCATATAAATTCTAGAGACTTGCTGCATTTATTAAGGGATGTTATCTTCCTATCTTGAAATACATTTTTAAACATTAAAGTTTGTAAGCTTTATTTTGCAAGCTTACTGCTATGCAGTGTGTTTTTAATAAGGCCTGTATTAATTCTCTGTGTGAAGCTATTGTTTTGTAAATTGACTTGAGATAAGGCCTAATATTTTACCTCAGGATTTCTGAGCAGGCAAATTACAAAATACTTTGCTTTGACTGAAGGAACAGCTGTGGATTTTTAGCTGTTTTATTTCCCATTTTTGTGAAAAATTGATCACGTCTTTATTTCTAAATGCACATTTTGCTTTCATTCAAGTGTAATGCATGTAATGGTCTAAGTCCTCTGCAGATGCTATGCTGCAGGTTCATGGTTACTGTTTCTACTACGTAAGCTTGATTTAGATAAGAACCCTGTGATGTGTATTACCTTCTATGTTGACTAATGAGGAAAGAGAAAGGCTTCTGCTATTACATTTCTGGAACCTCTATGAGAGGCTGACTTTTTTCAGAGCTGTGTTTTTTTTATTTTTACACACAAAATTAAGAGGCAGCCACAACAGATCTTGGCATAATGGTATCATGTACCTCTATTGAGATGCCTCTTAAAATAGGATGTGTTCAATTTAATTTTTTCTGAAAACTGTTTTGAATTTAATTTTAGAAAAAATTCTAACTGGGGACAGTTACTTGCTTGTCCAGATGACCAAAGGAAGCTGTAAATTCCTTACCATTGCAGGGTAGATKAACATGAGTCATCTTTCAAAAGAAGATCTCAAAATAGATGATCTTTTGATCACATCTATACCACAAATGACACATTGCTGCCAAAATATCCACACAGTTTCAAAAACATAGACTACATCAGACTACCAAATAACTTGTTTTCTTCTAAAGGTTTGAGATGCCTGACGTAGTTGCATAAACAAGCTCTGGATAATAGGAGGGAGGATAGAAAGTTAGAAATCTGCAACTCCATTTCTTTACCAGTACAGTACAGAGAAGATGCTCCTTTTTCTCCAGCATGCAAAGCAGGAAGCCAGGCAGGAATCATGCTATGCAATTAGATGGTGAATGTTTTAGATGTTAGAATTTATGTATTTTTTTTTTCTAATTCATTAAAAAGTATTTTCTATGTCATCCTCTAGCTTAGAGCATTTGATTAAATTTAAATACATTATTTAGTTTTTAGATTGGCTTTTAGGAATCAGAAATGAATGATGTGGGGAGATTGTGTGTGTGTGTAAGTGGATAGGTTCAGTGAAGATTGTATAAAAGCCTAATATCATGTAATATGGGTTTGTTTCCATTTAAAAGGTTTAGAATCAGTTCAGTTCATGAGCTGTATCTCAAACTAGTGAGAGCTAATGAGCATTTTTCCTTTTTCCTTGTGAAATTTGTGTTTCTTGCTGACTTCTCTTCCTGCATTTTGAGCCTTCCTCCTGTCCCCCTCCTTTTTTTCACAAATGAGAGAGATTATAGGGAATATACTGTCCTGGTCCTTCAGGTGCTCTGTTTATCCCAATGTGCTGTCATTTTGGGTACTTTCCATCAGTAGACTTTGGAAGCCTAATTGGGAATGGCAAAGTTAAAGATGGAATGTAACTTATCCATCAGTGTTTCTTTGTTCTACTGTATGATAAACTAGGTGGTGCATATTTTCATGACGTTCATTTTTTGCCTTGAAAATAATTGGCCTATTGGCAATGTCATATAAATTTGCAAGCTTATAAGCTGTTCAAACAGACCAAAGTAATTTACAATTTTGCTTATTRATTTTTTTCTATATATACTTAATATAAGATTTTTGCTTTACTTTTTCTGAATGTACAATGGTTTTAAATATGGAATTAAATTCTTTTTTATGTGCAACATAGTCAAAACTAATGGTTTCACATAGTGCTTGATGCTTTTTGGAATCTGATTTCTCTGTTGCTTGTAGCTTGCCAGCTGCAATTGTTTAAGATATATACTTAAAGACAGATATCTTAAAGAGAACACTATTTTGCTTTAAATTGAAAACTGTAATGCAAAACATCTTCCAAAAATAATGCTCAGAAAAAGCTTTTTTCTGTTTAAAAAATAGTGRAACAAACCGTATTTGTGGAAGATCCAATACTTTCAGACTGGACTTGAAATGTGGCTGCCATATGGGATTATTACTATTAAGAGAGGTATCTACTGGGCTTCTGGAGGCTCTAAACATTTTTGGAAGATTAACTGTAGCCTCTGTGAAGGACTCTGTACTCTGTACTTAGAGTAATTTAGAAAGTCACTGTGCAGAAGTCCATACAGCTGGTCTGTATTGCTGGTATTTTAAATAAAGAATATTATGTCACAGAAGTTAGCATAAGTATTGTTTATGCTTTCTAGTTGTACAGATTTCAAATGTGTAAGCATTAGGCTGTCAATACTATGTGAGCTTCCCTAAATAAAATTTGGAATGAATATTTGTATTTTGCAGTCATGTTGCAAGGCATATGAATACATGGGATACATAATGGAAAAAGAACAAGCGTATAGGGATGCAGCAATAAATTATGAAATGGCCTGGAAATATGGGAACCAAACAAATCCAACAATAGGTATGTTTATACAGCCTGCACTTATTATTTTGGGCAATGCAGTAGAAATGGAACAGCTGCCTTTTATTGGAAAGACTGCATTTAACTTTTCAAAGTATAAGAAGAGTATGTTTACTAGTTGTCTTCTCATAAAACTCTTAATTATTTAAAGACCCATTTAACAGGCACTTGGAGAACCTGCCTGGCGAAAGATAGCGATTTTGTAATACTTAAGTTTCCAGTTACTCTTAGCAGGCTTCCACACAAGAGTTGGTTAGGAATCATTCTATACTTTACTGTCTTTGTAAACAACTTATATACTGACTGTAAAGACAGTATGCATTTTGAATGTGTTTACAGGAATACAGTATGTACTATCACATATTGCACATGTATCATATGGTAGCAGATCTATGATTTAACTTTTATTTCCATAAATATCTATATGGATATGGGTGTGTATACATGATTAAGGATTTTAAAAATAAAATTTTTAAATATTTTTATCTCTTGTTTAAAATTGCTAACTGAAAGCTTGGAATACTATTAAAGTTCCATTTCAGATGGTTAACATAAGCTAATATAGGAAACCCTCTAAAGCCTGTACATAGGATAAAATCCCCTTCCTTACTCAATCTGCGTCCCAAGGTCCCAAGGACAGTGGTTTTCCCAACTTTTGGTCTCAGTTTAGGATAAATTTTTGAGATTGTATTTTTCTAAGCAAAAAATCTTATTACTTGCAGTCTGTAATGTGTGGGGWTTTTTTGGTTCACCTTTATTTTCTTTAGTATTAAGGTGAGACAATTTTCAGTGTCAACTGAAACACCGGTGCTTTTTAACAAGGTTATAATTGTTATGCATATGAATTGTCATACCTGTTTTCCTAGCTGCAGCTCCTGGATGCCACAATGATTTGAGTTCATGATTATATCTGATATGCTCTGTAGAATAAAGAAAAGTGTTTTATTAATAAAACTAAATGTTTTGTTGTTTAGCTCCTGCTTTCGTAATACAATTAAAGAAATAGTAATGGACAGGCATGGGTGGATTGCCAAAACTATGTATGACCCTGCATATTCTGGGTCACAAAATCAGGAGATTGAAAGCAGAAATAAGACTAAAATGTTAAACAGAACAAAAGGATTTCTAGAAATCTAACTGGATTTATATGGAAAAATCTCCAGATTCTCTAGTAAGAGCTTGGATGCAGTAATTTTAATAGTACATAGTCTTATAGAAGGACCCATGGATGTTTTGGCCAAGATTTTACAATTACTGTTCAAATGAATACAGTAAATACATTAAGATCTTTATTGCCTGTTTTGAAACCCTCTTGAGGGTCAGATGTGAGCCTCTTTAGGGTTGACTCTGATTGTCATTTGGTGTCAGCATAAGAGTGCCTTAGCAAAGTGAAATGTATAATCTTGCATGTAAAAAAATTAAAGGTCAAATCGAATGCACTGTGTGCTGTTTTCTGTTTTTGTGTACAGCATTTTGAGACTTAGAATTGCTGTGCATTAAAACTAAAGTGGTTAAAGCAGCAAAAACTGGGGCTGTCAAGTAAAACCATATAAATTGATCTCAGATCCTTCTTCATTTGCTAGGATAGATTTGTAAATGATAGGTTTGAAATTCCGAACTCCATTTTACTATCTTTTGGAAATTACATTATTTTTTTTAACACTTTTCTCAGTCCTCAACTATGTCCATGCTTGTATAATTTGGCTATCTCTACTACCCTGAAAATCAGGCTGACGTGTTGCCACAGGATTTTGTAATTTCTTTCATCTATGCTGACAGTGAAACAAAGTAGCATTTTTAATTCTCTCGTTTGTTATTACTAGCCTGATTATTTTTTAATTTTTGTCTTTTAATAAAGGAATTGGGTTCTGGTGTGCGTTTTTTGTTTGTTTGTATTTTCCTAGAAAAACAATGTATTTGTAGACCACAGTGAGAAATTATGTGAAGTACTGCAGTAAATGAATGAGGACAACCTCTACGTGCTCTCTGTAATAGCACATACTCATTGGAATAATGTTGCTTTTGATTCAAACGTAACTATTAGGGTAAAGGATTGTATTTACCAAATGTGAGATTAAGACAGAAATTTTGATCTTTACAGGTTTGTTGAAAGAATATTAGAACACAATTACACTAACTTTAGAAATATACGGTGGACAAAATGAATTTTAACATGTTTTCATTAGTTAATACAGAAACAGTAATTGTCACCTTTTCTTTCCTGCTACTTACAGGATACAAGCTTGCTTTTAATTACCTGAAAGGAAAGAGATACGTTGATGCAATTGATGTTTGTCATAAGGTAAAATTTTTATACATACTTAATACTCTCTTTGCTATGGTGACTCTTTTGTGTACTATTTCTTTTTGACTTTAATGTTTCTGAAATATACAGCTTAACAACAGAAGGATGTCCAGTTTAATACAGTTATGTAGAGGATAGTAAATTCAAGCTATCTGCTTTACTCTAAGCTTTYTGTGCATGAGGTAAACAAGGGTGTAAAGGTGGCTGGATATCCTATGTGGGATTACAGCAGAGTGACAGCTCTTTCTTTTGGTCCTGTGGTTGCAAGTTGGTAAATCATACAGAAATGTAGTTGAAGAAATTGATCAAATCTTAATACCAGAAGACAGTGGTAGGAAGGGAATTCCAGTACTTCATTTGTATAGTCCAGGCATATATAGAGCAGATAAAGAATAAGGGAAAGGGGTATGGTTACCCCAACAGAGAGAACTTTATGATAATGAAATTAAATATATTTGCTCTTAACTTTGTGCAGAAAGGAAGAGAGATGGAGAGGATAAATTGAATTGAAGGATAAAGAAGAGAGAATTTGGAGGGCAAAAAGATGAAGTGGATGGGTTATAGCGAGAAAGAGCCTGAGGGAGTAGAAACATAAGAATAGAATATTTCATTGTTACAGAGAAAGTACACTTAAAATTTTGGCAATGTCGCTGGAGATAAACTCTTCTGAATGCATGTTTAAAACCACCTAGATGCTTTAGCTTTTGACACCTGCATTTTTCCTGCTAAGGTTACAGGGCAGAGTGGAAGGGAAGCAGTGGCTGATACATCTGTTCTTGACCTCTGTGCACAGTAGTCTCTGGCTACAGTTAAATGTTTGTGCATTTTCCAACAAATTGGTCATATTATTGAGTTTTATAATGTGTGAATTCAGTGATGAGAATAAAAAACCACAGTATTCCTTCCTTTTAAACACAGAATGCTCTACACTTGTGTGTTTTTTGTCTTTTGACAGATCCTTGAAGCACACCCAAACTATCCAAAGATCAGAAAGGAAATACTTGACAAGGCCCGTGCAGCATTAAGAAATTGAATTTTGTTCGTGTGGCTCACTGATTTGTGTGTATGTGTTTAATCTGACTTTGGAGATTATGAATTAGATACTGTAGTGACAAAAGGCATATTAGCACAAAAGAGTTGGAAATATGAAGAATTTAAATTGTATTAGAGATCTAGATTATTTTCAAGAAAGAAAAAATCTGCAGTCCTGAGAGGAATTTTATTTGTTTTTTATTCAGCAAAGGAGTCTTTTTATACAGAAGGATTTACTATATTAATATCAAAAATTATGTTCATTATAATTTTTGAAGTTAGGAATCTAGATGACAATTGTGGATATTTTTGATGTTTCAATAGATAGTATCTTTATGCACAAATAATGAGATCTGTAATACTCTTACAAGTGGCAGAGGTAATATGTCATCCAAAACTAAAAATAACAAATGTGAAAGCCATGAACATCTCTACAGAATACTGCCTAAATGTATTTTAGACAAAATAATTCACCCACAGTTAGGGCATTAGTATAGGTTCTCTGTCTTCATTTATTAAGATGCTGAATTTCCATCCTAGCAAATCATTTATTTGGAATAACAATGTGATCTTTATATTATTACTTCGAGTATATTTCCAAATTGTGTGTGTGGTGGGGTTTTTTTWAMMWWWTTTTWARGRWKSYTTWWTTTTTTTTTAATTTTAAAATCAGTAATCGTTGTCTCAAACCTACTTTTTTAAAGAAAACCTAGTGTTAAAATTCTCTTGTAAACTTTCAGTAAAGCCTTTTAAATATTCTCTAAGCTTTTTTGTACAGCAGTTATTTCCTAATCATATTGTCCATCAGTCACTTATTTGTCAGATTTCCTTTAGAAGAAATGTATATTACTCTTCATTTTGAGGCTTTTTAGACTTTGAACATTTGTAGACAATGGAGTTGTATGTGCAGGAACTATTACTAGTCTCTTTCTTAGCTCATATAAAACATCTTTCTGGAGAAACCGTTTTAATTACAGGGGTTATGATCCTGTCTTATGTACACAATACACTTGTGGATCCACAAGGGAGCTGTAGCATGTCATAAATGAGATGAAAGAGAAGGATCAGGTCTTTTTGTCATATTTTTGGAAAACAAACTTCAAACACTTATGTTACTATATTTAATATTCAATCAACACATTGTTATGTATTTGGAAAAATCAGGTTTTGGTATGAAAAGAATTCTTAAAACTAGCAATTATTTTCTTAAAATAACCAATTTCACTTTTCTCCTTAGGTAATTTTAATTTTTTATGTTGACATTTGGCATTGTGTGAAAGTCATTTTCTTTCTTTTTTTTTTATGACAACTCAATTTTAAGGGTACAAAAGGGAGCCGGTTTAAAATCATATTTGATCTTGACTATCAATAACTGGGTACTGTATCTTGGGTAGCTTAATAGCCTAGCTTGCATAAATCTTATTCAGGACTGATGCTGGAAGCAGGGAGGAAGGGCACAGCGGTTCCAGCCTCCACATTTCAGTGGCTGTCAAGATATTGGTAAGCTAACATAAAATTAATTGAAACTTAAAGGTGCCAGATGTATAACAATTTTATGGGTCTTGTATGAAAATTGGAGTTGGAAAAAAGTCCCAAATAAGCCCCTCTTCCTTCCCAAGGAACCTTGAAACTTATGCTGCAGTCTTTATCCCTTTTGTCTGGCAATTGGCATGTGCTTAACTTTGAAGCCRGTACAACACAGCTTCCTGGTTTGTGCCTTGGTAGTTAAGCAACATGGTAGAGCTCTGAGACAAAAGTTTTGGGGAGATTGGGAAGAAACTAGTAGTATAATGGTGGAATGAGAAATGTAAAAGGATCAGGAAAGTACTGGGGCTGGGAGAAACGGTAAGGGATTTGTACTGTAGAAGTCAGTAGGCTACAAATCCATAAGAAACTGTGGTGAATTTTTTCTACCGCTCAAAGACTAAGTATGTGGACCATACCATGGCAGCTTCCAGTAAAACAGCACTTCTTACCCCCAGGATTAGTGCCTTTTTGCTTGCTCAGTAGCATTGGAATAATGTTTAGTTTAAGTTGACAATAAAAATACGTGTTTTCATATCAGTACWTGTGTTCAAAGGAGGCAAGATTAATGTGTATCTGCATCTGCTCATTCTTTGGTTTTCATAATGAAAAACTAAAATTGGGTAAGAGATTGTGTCGTGGCACTGATATGATACAAAAATTAGATGATAGAAATTGAACTGAGACTTAAAGTTTTTCTTAGCTTTTAGCAAAGAGATTTTCCCAGATGGAACACAAAGGTTTCTAAATTCCCATTACCAATCCTGAACATATCCAGCCCCTGTGTTTTATGGATGAGACTTTAAAAAGATGAGTGCAATTGAGGCATATTTTTTGGATTTCAATTTAAAAAAAAAAAAAGATGGCTATAAATACTCCTTTGGAGAAAACCTTGCTTTAATATTCTGATTCTGAGAAGAATTCCAAATTCTAAGAAGAAATAGATGGCTTTTCTATTTCCCTTGTGATTTTTATAAGCCAGTCTGTTTCTATCCTTGCTGTTTTTTTTTTTTCTTCTTCTTCCTCTATAAAAGCTATGGCTTTGTTTGCTTTCTGTTTTCTCTAAGTTAATTGATAATGTTAGTTTGTTTTTCATTTTTTGCTTTTACAGTTTCCTATATTAATATGGATGTTTTGGGTAGTCTTGCGGTGATGGGATTTTTTTTTTTTTAATTATTATTTTTTGCCACCTCTTAATGAATGGTTTTGAATGAGAGAGACTCCTGGGACTGAGTGGAATGAGTCAGTAAGGCTAATTTCAAAGAGTTGCAGTCTTTATGTTGTTGCTTAGCAACTCATCTTCCAGTTTTGCCTTTGGTGAATAAAAGAGGGGAGTGAAGCTGTGTTTTCTATTGATTCATTCACTGGAACTGGAAATTTAAGCATCTCGCAACTATAGCAACATAAGTTATAGGTGTCTCATCCTTCCTTCTCTTTCCCCTTTTCCCCTGCAGGTACCAAATGCCTGGAATATCTTTGTAGGATATATAAAGGTTTCTGGTAACATTACACTAAATATTTTTGCCTTAATTCTCCACTTTTCAAGTTTTTACAAATACTGGGAAAATGGCCTAGAGATTATCATTAGATAAAATAACTATACTAGAATCCTATAGAAGAATAAAGCACAAGAAGTAAGTTACAGAGTTTTTACTTTTTTGGACTAAGTTTGACCATTTCTTGAGGCATCTTGTGGGTACAACAATTTTAAAAAGGCTCATAATTCAAAAAACTCAGCTTTAATTTTCTCAGCCCTTAGGTAACTGAGTAGCTTTACAGCAAGAAGTCTTTTTGAAATACGAGACAGTTTGTACTATGGGGAAGCTTGTTGAAATACTTCTGGAAGAACTGTCTTAGGAAGTGCTCGAGTGACCACATTTCAATGCAGTCGTGGTATCTGGGGTAAAATCCTGGTGCTGAAGATGTTGATGCCAGAGATCTCATTGGTGAAAGTCTTTCCTATAGAAAGACTAATAGAACAAAAATTGAGAGAATTGTTCTATGCTGCTGCTTAAAGCAACATCACTGGTTTATCACTTTCTGCTAAAATTGTGGCTTCAATTTTTGACTTCATTCACTCTTCAGTTTTAGCTCATGGTCATTACTGTGCTTAAATAGCCCAATTGTTGGCATCTTCAGCAGACTGATCTACATCTTCCTTTTAAGCATTTTTTTTTTAAGGAGTAGATATAACTATAATGTAAACCTTATTCTGAAAAGGCACCTTTTCAGAATGTCTTCCTCTTAGAAATTCATGAAATGTGAATTTCATGACACATTGCCAACATTCAGCTTAATTGTATAACCAAGATGCCTCAACTTTTAAAGGCAGAAAGATAGATTTTAATGTGCTAGAAATAACATGCTGACTGTGATTTAACTTTGGTCTAAATCTTGATGCATAAAAGATCTCCTGGGGAAGAATTCCATCATAAAATTTAGTARTAAAAATTTGGTTGAGTCAATATAACTGCTGCCAACTAGCTGTATATTTGCACAGCAAGTTGAGCTACCTGCAGTTAAGCATGCTAAAAGAAGTCCATGTTGAAATACGGTGCTGAGGCTGTAATTATGCTGCTTTTATCAGAGAGTAGACAGAAAGAGAAAGTGYGCTATATTAAGAAAACTTTGCTGTGGAAGGAAAAACCCCTCCAACGCTGCTGTTAGAGGAAAGTGATTTTATATCTCCCTCAGGGAAAGGCTGTAGCGGAAAGGAAGGGAGCTCAGTGTGATATCCTTTCCTCAGCCTCTGGTCTCACCTCGGATGGGTTTTGTGTTGCGTTTTCCAGCAACGTGTGCTGGGAGGGCTCGGTCACCCCCATCCTGCGTGATGCCACACCGCGGTGCCTGAAGAAAAAGCGCCTGCCCTG
>NW_028185306.1:174980-206664 GCF_003343005.1 Rhea americana
GCGGTGGCGGGCGGCGGGCTGCGCTTTCGCTTTTTCTGCCGCCGGAGCGAGGTGAGCGCTGCAGGGAGCGGGGGAACCAGCCCGGTGCCCTCGGGAGCCCCGTGCGCCGTCCGCCTCGGGCAGCGCCGCTCCCGCGGGGCCCGTCCCGCGGCCCCCCGCCCCTCCCCCCCCGCCTCAGCGCGCGGTGCCGCCCGCCAACGGTCCGGCGCGCGCAGCGCGGCTGCTCCCCTCCCCTCCCCCCTCCGCCACCTTCGCACCCCCCTCGGGCCCCAGCCGAGGGTCCCATCCAGGGGACGGGGGGCGGCCCAGCCCCGCCTGCTCCCTCCCCCCCGCCCCGGGGGACCTGAGGCGGCGGCGAAGGGCGCTGCTGCCGCCTGCCAGCTGCGGGGGCCGGGCGCGGCATCCGGAGCACGGTGTTGACCGAGGGAGGTKCCGGCCGCCTGCGGGCGCCGCGCCGGGAACAGCGCGGTGGCGTTTCCCGGGCGTTGTTCTGCCACCTGCCTCTGGCAGGTGACAGTGCTTACCAAGTGTTTTCTTGACTCTGGAGAACTGAGTCTAAAACTAACACAGGTAACTGTAATGGTACGGAGAATAGATATGACAGAGAAGAGCGTACTGGAAATGTGAATTTTTAGTGTTCATCAGTGATACGTTACGTGTTAGTCTTCTCTTACAAAATAGCATCTTCTGTTGAAAAATTGAAAGGGATACCGATTGATTCAGTCCTGAATAAAGCTATATTTGCCGTTCTGCTGAGCCTACAGCCGAAGCTAAAGACTCAGCCCAACAGAACAGCCAATTTATGGCTTGTGGTTTCTGTTTTTAGCTTGGGGTTTGCCCAATGGCCTGAACAACTTAGCATGTGCTTGGTACTCAAGGCTTCTCAATAACATAGCAAAATGAGAATTAAGGTAGTTACAGAGAGCCAGACTTAGTATTTTTAGCACAGTTGGTGGAGGGGTAGATGAACAGCTTTCCTTCCTCGTGTAATTGCTGTCAGCATATAAGTTTGGCCTCTTCTTTGAGGGCAATACCAACAGCAACCTGGATCTCTTGACTGCTGTTGAAATAGAAACAGGATATAGCTGTCCTTTCTGAAAGTCTGCTGTGCTAGGTGGCAGCCTGCTTTGCTTAGTGACATTGCTTTGTGCTTTGCACAAAGGTGTTCCTTGGTCTGTCAGTCCTGAGCAGCTATTTAGTGCAGGGCTTTCTCTTTCCTCAAAATCAGATCAGAGAGTCATGTTCGTAACATGAATTGCTGATCAGGTGTCTGCCAGCAATGATGTGTTCGTCCTCCTAATCTGGTTGTTCCTGCGCTTATCTTCTTGGAGATTTGAAAGTGTCTCAAGTTGCTATACTGTGAAGTGCTGTATTTTGTCTGCTTGTGTAAAACACGTTTTATTCTCTTGCCAAACTGTCCTAGCATTCTGTCCAGATCAGAATCTTCTAAAGTTTTGCTGATATCTCGTCACAGATGCAAGTCCTGCTTATACACAGAGAAATCATGCTCACAAAATGACTTAGTAATGAAATTTGATAGTTAAGTGACTACTCATTGTCTATTAGATAAGATTATTTAGCAGCAATATATAGCTGGAAAAGAACAAATTGAATGTGGACAGGAGAAAAAAGAAAACACCTTAATTCTGGCAAGATTAATTTAGGTCCTGGGACACAGACAGGAAAACAAAAAGTTCCCTTTGATTTTATCCAGGGATTATTTCCTGACGCTTAAATAAAAATCAGGCACTAATCCATCTAAGTTAAAACAGCACTCTACAGCTGATACGGCACTTGTTATCCTGGCGCTTTTAAGGGCAGTCTAAAATTATTTTATCAGATGCCCAAACCAAACTGGTCAAGAAAATAGGAAGCTGCAGTGTTGCGTGAAATTTAAATTTAACTCAAATTTGATGCAAGTTTGTAGTTCCAAGGCTGTAAAAATAAGCCATAAATTTTATTGCTATTACACAGTTGCTGTTTGCTTTTAATATACTAATTTCTTTTCATGAGGAGCTTTCTTTCAGTCTCTGCCCATTCTGTACAGTGCTTAGTTGTAGAGAAGTAGTAGCAATGCTTTTTGGGGAAGAGTTTTTAGAAATGCTTCCATTAGAAGACATAGAAGAGGGTATGGGCTTGGGGAGAGGGTGTTTGTTTGTTTGATTTTCTTTCTTTTTTTTTTYYTTYCYTTTTTTTYTCTCTCTCCAGTAAATTTCTGAAGAAAACAGTTTACAAAGTTGGAATACACCTAGGTATTCCTGACTACTGCTGCTGATCTGAATTTCTTCAACTCAGGGTGTTATCAGCCAGTTATGTCTCCTGATTTTTCCCTAGTGATCACTGGGACAGATTCCTTCCAGTCTTTGCTAGAATAGTCCATGCCCTTAGAGTTTCTAAAACTACAGCTCAGGAACTGAATGCAGTCAGTATTCCTCTTACMGCTTCCTCTTTTCAGGAGTAGAACTAAATTTCCACTGGCTGAGCTTCAAAGAATGTCCCTAGAGGAATAGCATCACGGGTCTGTGAATATGGATTTCCTTTAGGCTTGTGTGCCCTAACTAGGAGTGTGTTCAGTAGGAGTTCTTAGCGGGGCAGATAGGGATGGTATCTTTTGTTGCAAGTGAAGAGATAGAAACTGGCTGACTGATKCTGTTTCTTCTTTTGTGTGAAGCCTTGATCTGTAACTTCCTCATGCTTCATTTTGTTACTTGTTCATTTCTTTAAACCAAATGCTAAATATCTCCTAAAAAAGTAGCATTGTTTGATAATCTTAAGCAACTCTGTTCTCTCCTCCTCTTCCCCCCACCCCTGTCCCAATTTCGAAGTACTTTTTAATGTTCTTAATTGTTTGGAGTGCCTTGCTATTTCATGTTCACCTAGGCCCGTATGAAATTTGACATTGTTAACAATTTTAATATTTGATATTGTTAACAGTAACACCAAGAAATTTTTCCTTATGAGGAGAGTCTAAAAGAGTTTCTACTGATTAAAGCAGAAGTATCAGTAAGTAAATTAAAGGCTGAAAATAGAGAAGCTGAGGGAAAAAAAATCCCTGTAATTTAAGATCTACCACTGCTTTGGGTTATTTTGGATTTTTTAATTTTTTTTTAAAGAGTATTTATAGTGTTGTTCAAGCTAACTAACAAAAAGTCAAAATTGTCTGTGTATTGGCTACCAGAATGAGGATTTCTTGTAAATGAAGAGTTTTTGCAGACAGTCTGACATCAGAGTTAGTGGGTGGCAAAATGTAACGTACAGTGGGTTTTGAATTCACACTCTGCTCATGTGATGTGGTTTAGAAGTAGCATGGCAGCTGCTTTTTGTCACTTTTTAGAAGACTTTTATAGTGCATGTTAGTTTGCTCATTATTTTCTTCCAAAAACCTTCCCCTAGAATCAAACTGCTGATGTTCAGGGCTAATTATTTCAAAGTTCTATAAAAATAATACTATCTGTTAAAATAACACTACTTGAACGGAAGATGAAATACTTAACTAAACAGTAACCTCAGGGAATTTAATCACGCCACATATTTCTTGAATGTGTCCTGGACGATGGAACAGTAGCTTGGTCTGTGCTTACTGACGTTGCTATGCCATAAAAATGTGTGAGGAGTTTGTGTGGAATAAAGATTGAACTTCTGACTACAAAATTACCCTGGCAAAATCCCTAAGGAAGATGCAGCTTTCTTGATAGAAATTCTTTTGACAATATAGTCTGTGCTCTGGAAGCTGATATTATTTTGTAAGACAAATAGCTCTCCTCTTATTATATGCAGCATACCTGTAAAATATTTTGTCAATAAAATTACATTCAGGATTTGTCTGTATCGAAGAGTTTGCTGTATATTCGTGGCAAACAAGCCCAYGCTTGTCCACGTCACTTCTGCTGTATATGTTATCCCAAGGCTATGCCTTTCTGCTTTGCTCTATGAGGCATCGCTTRTGTTTATTTCTGTTTGTAGCATGCTGCCATGTGTGCTGCTGGAATGCTAGGAATCCACATAGAAAGAGTAAGTTGTTGTGTTGCTCTGCCTGTGCAACCCACTTAAGTGAGTTGTCTGTTCCTTTTTTGGGATAGACACATTTCACCTGTGCATTACAGCAACATGTGGCAGTCGTCCTGAGTGGCTGGGACAGAAGTCTCCAATACAAGGAGATGTGGTGTCAGAGAGAAGTCAAAGCAAATGTAGTTAYGAAGGAAACAAAATGCTGCATGAATTGCTATATATTCTTGGTTGCTCATTAAGTCTGCTTACTATAGCCTTGAACAACTTGTCTGAAGAAAGACGCATGTAGCACACTGGAAGCGTAAGAAATATTCTAGATAGATTTTAGATTTTGGCTATTTTGATTTACAAGTATCTTGAATATTATTTTGTACTGATCATGAGTGTGCTAAGGATTTGTATATGCTCAATTTGTACAGGAAATATTCCCAAATAAAAGTGTCACTAATTAACACTAAATTATCCCTAGCACTAATTTAGTTTGTTCACGTTTTCGGTAAAATGTACAAATGCACTTTAAATGTTTTGGGAAAAGTAAGTCGTTGGGTAACCATCAAAGCAATCAGCTTTGATTCAAATCAAATCTCCAAATCAAAGCTTCAAAAGATTTTATTTATTTAAAGTATGTGTTAAAATCTGTAGAAGAAATCTTTGGTATTATCTAGTTCATTTTTCTCTTGTTCCTGGAAACATGAAGCCAAATTTCATGTAATATATATAAAATGGGGRAAAAAAGTCTGATGAGGCAGTGAGCTTAGTGTAAGTAAATATTGCTACATTGAAAAGTTAAAGATGGGCAATGGAAATCTAACAACTGAGACTTAACTCTCTAACATTAATTGATAAAGTAGTTAAAGATTTTTTTCAGGTACTAAAGCAGATAGGAGATAAATAGCCATATCATGTAAATTTTCTGCTGTTTTGGAGCAATATTCTGCAAGCTCACTAAATCAAAGAGAGTCTTAAGTATTTGACTCAAGTGCTGATAAAGTCCTCAAACAAAAGGATAATTTCAGTGTCTAACAGTCAGTGTTAATATCCAGAATTAACTTTAACCTCTCTTTTCATCGTGTATCTCTTAACCCTAATGTTTATTAAAACATAACTGKTCTCTTGTTGTGGACAAACATAGCATCCCTTTTCCAAGAGCAAGAGGCCCAGAGGAGGAGGTTGGAAAGAATTGTTGCTTGTTTAGTAACACAAAAGAAATTTGAGGGCAATTATGCTTGGAAACAACCCTGCTGCCCCCCGCTCTTCCCCCGGCCAGATGTTTGTCTGAATGTGGCTYGTGACTGCTTGGTGTGAGAAAGAAATTCCCATATCTGTCGTATAATATTACATCTCTCGAATGTGAAAATGATGTTTCTTTTCATATTTGAGGAAGATATATTCTATATTGCTTATCAGTGCTTTAGAAAACGTTCATGGTAAACAGGTTGCAGAGGCTGTAGACAGCTGAGGCTTTGCAGATCTAGCAATGATAGTTTTATAAGTTACAGTCTTCTTGCTGGATGCTGAACTTGTAAATATTCTTAATGCTTTACATTGTAATAAAGCAAGACAGTTTTTCATAAGGCAGTTTCGTAAGTTAGTTACAGTTTTTTCCCCAGGAAAAGAAGTCATTTCTGTTCTCAGTCATGCTGTACAGAGACGTCAGTATTGTAGTGCAAAGCCTTCAGCACTAAAGTGTGGAGAAATAATGTGTGAGGCTGAAGCTGCTTGGGATTTTTTTAATGGGTTTTCTTGGAAATCTTGCAAGCCTTGTGAAGGGTATTTCTGATACCTTTTGTTATCTTATGGCTGTGCCATGATGAATTTAGAAATAGTTCTTCTCCCTTCATCCTTACACAAGCAGATCTATGGTAAAACTACTATGATGTTGAATTTTTGATTGTGTTAGAAAACTGGCATAAGTTTTAAAATAAAGTATAATATGAACAAGTCCTGATGCTTAGTTCATTTCACAAATTCTTGAAGGAAAGCAAGTGAGTTATTTTTTTCTATAACTTGTATATCTTTCTGAGTATATATTATTCCAATTAACAAATGAGGAGTCTATATCTATTTAAAGGATGAAATAGAAAAGTAGCTTTCTGCAATTCTGTACACTCAGTAGTTAGCAAGTGGAAGTTAACTATGGCTTTGACCTGGATGCTGCTCATTTCTTTTCTCAGTTCACATACATTCAACTTATACAAAAAATAAATTGCTGCTTTAAATTCAGGCTGGTTGCCATTTTTTCCRTGTCTCATGAACTGCCAGTTTCGCAGTGAGGAGTTAGTTCAGGCACTTGGAAGTCCTCAAATGTTTTTCACAGTTCCCTRTCTTTCAAAGCCACTGAGTTTTTGCTTGTCTGTGGAAAAATACAGTGGCACATTTCCTGAAGAGAACTCTTTGATATGCTCCTCTGGAGGAGTTGCAGCAGCACGTGCCAGAGAATGTGGCAAATGAATAAAAGTAGGAAATAGCTACTAGTTGCTCAAACTAAATTAACCTATTTCAGATTACCTGTATGAACTCTGCATTGAACATGTATCCTAGATCACTAAATGAATCTCAAAATTTCCTATTCAGAAATTTGATTRCTTAAGTTCAATCTTGAAATTGAAATATTCTTAAAATTATTGAAAATTTCAAAATTGAAACGAGATTRAGTGGATTGATTTGAGAAGTCTTGCCCTTTGCAGTTCACGTTTGATGTGGCTCTTTATACATAGAACCTACCATATTGATCCCATCTGGTTTCTTTCTAGTCCATTGTTGAACGGGAGTTCTCTGTTTGTGGAAGACCAAAACAAGATTTTTCTCTAATTTTTTAAAAACTTAKCTTTCAAGATTTGAAAGAAAAGTAATAGCTTTGTCTAGAAACTTTTCTTTTTTATTCTTGTTGGTATGATTGCTTTCTGGTTTTTCTATTTGAAGTGTTTAAAAAAAATGAAGGAACATGTATCTTGGAGATCAGCTTGACCTAGATTTAAGTAATAAAGATATGATGTTTGACCCTTTTGACTTGTGAATTAATTCCTGGACATTCACTTCTGGTTTTACATTGTTGTATATATTAGATGTCTAAATTAGTATTTCTTTATTTCAATTTGCAGGTGTTAAAACTTCAAGAAATTCTGTGACCTAATCAGTATTAAAGAACATCATTCACAGAAACATTTTTTTTGGGATAAACTTTTAAAACTAGCATGGCTTTGAAAAAAATACTTAAGCTATTCAAGAAATTATTCTTTCACTGGAAACTTTGGAAATTTAGCATTATTGTTCTTGTCTTTCTGGTATTTTTGCTTTTATTACAAAGAGAAGTTGACATTGAGGATTCTAAAGATGAAGCAGGAATTGAGCCAGTTGTGGGAAAGAAAAATCGCGTATTAGATCTCATGTTAAATGCAATGAACAATGGCAAAGGTGCAARACCAAAAATGCAGATAAAAGCACCGGTTAGGCAAACTAAGGTTCCTGGAGAGAGGCGCTGTTTGCCAGGATACTACACAGCAGTGGAACTAAAACCCTTTCTGGATCGACCCCTTCAGGATCCTAATGCTCCTGGAGCTTCTGGTAAAGCATTTAAAACCATCAATTTAAGTCCAGAAGAGCAGAAAGAAAAAGAGCGTGGAGAAGAAAAACACTGTTTTAATGCATTTGCGAGTGACAGGATTTCTCTACACCGAGATCTTGGACCAGACACTCGACCTCCTGAGTATGTTGAAATCTGTATGTGCTAGAGTTGAAAAACTTGTCAGAAATGCAAAGACTGTGCAAAGTGATTGGATTCAGCATTAGGTGATAGTCCAGGAAAGGAAATCTCTTAAATATACATAATGATTGACTGATCCACAGTGCCGAAGCCAAGAACATTTAGAAAGACTCACTTATTTCGTGGTTGTTGAATTCAGCCATATTTAAATAAGATTTTCTGGCTTTGCCTTTAAACTAAATTTTCTCAGTGACTTTCTGAGATCCTGCTAAGTTTTACTTAAAGAAAATGAAAAATGTTTGATATTTTTACATCTTAAATATAATTTTTTCATTTTTTTAGTATTACATAATAAATCAGGAGTTGTAAATTGGGGAGCTAGACAGTGGAACATCTCTGCAACCTTACAGTATGGAGAGATTTTATTAATGAAATCTGTAGGACTCTGGTAGGATTGGTTTTTGTTTTGAGTAATCTCTGTTAGTGTCAGAGTGGTTTTAGCTGTCAGTGTTGGAAGTGACTAACCTTCCTGAACTGCTGCCGATGGTATGAGTAGCATGTTATATATGGTGCAGCTCACGATACCCTTTGGAAGAGAGTAACTGATGAGATTTGGCTTGTATATTTAGTGAGAGCTTTGGCCATGGCTGTGATTTTTGGCTTGAGGAGTGTTCCAGTCTCTAGAGTTGATAGGCAATAACAGTTAGTGTGTAGCTTATGGCATGCAGAAGTGTTGTCTTGTTGATCTAGACTTGGAATTGAGTTTAAAGCTCTCTTTAGAATACTTCGATGTTGAGCTTAAAATCATTGCTTTTAAATGGGATATAATTCCCTAAGCATTATATAGTATTCCTGAAAAATTTTGAAGTGTTGAATGAGAATTATTTTCTTTCCTTTCAAACTCTGCAAAGCACATGATTCTGTAAATGCTTTACAGGCTTCACAGACATTTCGGAGAACTAAATATTTATTTAAAGAAACCTCCAAAATAGTCTTCTATCTAAATTATGTTTGCAGAAGTTATAATAATCAGTGGGGATTTTCTTTCATTTTATGAATTTTAAATCTATGTCCAAGTAATAGTGGATGAAAGTTCCATCTGATGACCCTCTAATATCCTATACTTAACTGTTTTGAATATTTCACATATAAAATTATGTTTATTGACAAAAATATAATACTGTCTTGTCTCTCGAAATCCTGAAAAACTTAAATATGAGGAACAGATATTTATCATTTAAAATTTATCTACAATTTAAGCAAAAGAGTTGCAGATTTTTAGAAACAAATCTGATTTAGGTGTTAAAGGCTGAATGCTTCTCATGTGAGGACCTTTATCTATATTCTTTAGATAGCGGGAGCTGATTAGCATTAATGATCAAATATGCTCAGTGTCATACCAACTGTGAGTAGAAGCCATCTTTCCTGTCCTTGCTTGAAAAGCTTGGAAGAGTCTGGGCAAACAGTCTTCAAGTGACACAAATCTCCAAGTGTGGAATTGTGCTACTGTTCCACATTTTTCTGTTCTAAATACCTAAAGTCTCTGGATAGTAATACATTGATATTATTACCAACATTGGTATTAGACCTCTTGAGAGGGCAGGAATACTGAAGTACAACTTCCTCTGGGGATAACATTTTCATAGTCTCCAGTATGGAAAATTTGGAAGCTCCTTCACTCCTCAAAATTTATTCTGTATTAGTTCTATAGGTTAGCTACCCATCAAGAATTTTATACACGTATCTTCTGGTAAATATTTGTTGCCTTATTTTACGATTGCACTTTTCAACAATAATAGCATCTTAAATTTGCAGTTCAATGTCTGTTGGTCTCAATAGAAGTCATGTAGTTTTGTCTGGAGAACACCTGGGTGCTGTATCAAACGTACTTGAATGTTTGTGAGCAGGACTGAGCTAATTGCTCAAGTAGAATTTTTATTTAAGAAGATTTTTGTATTTTTTACAGCTTCTCCAGTTAATTCTGACTGTAGTGCTCTAACGTTTGGCTAGAAATTTTAGGGGATGAAACCATCTAATCTCTCTTCTTTGAACTTTGCATTAGAAAGAGAAGGGTTTTCTAAGAGACTGAGTCAACACTTTGTGTACATTTTGTAACATCTGACACTTTTTAATCTGTAGATGTATTGAACAAAAGTTTAAGCGTTGCCCACCATTGCCAACTACAAGTATTATAATAGTTTTTCATAATGAAGCATGGTCCACTCTGCTCAGAACTGTTCACAGTGTGATGTATACATCTCCTGCTATACTACTAAAGGAAATTATTTTGGTGGATGATGCCAGTGTCGATGGTAAGGAAAAATCTTTCTATTTTGCTTTGGAATGTGTTTTTTGATTTAATCCATGTTAAGTTTGTATCCAGAATTGATTAAACAAGGATATCTCTTTGCTACTATTGAGATGTGTAAGTGTTTGAAGTGCTTTTGTTCTTTTTCTGTAAATTAAAAAAAATAGTCACCCCCTCATCTTGTCTTCAGTGGGGTGGTCAGATAGGAAATTCTTCTCTGCTAACGCTTTTTAAATGCCATTTCTGCTGATTCCAATGATAACTTAATATTTAAGTTGTCTAATGCTTCTTAAACTGCATATCTGGTAGCATGACAAGTAACACTAATATGTGTTTAAAACTAATTACAGTTTATGGAACAAAGTATCCAAGGATAGATCAGTCAAAGCTTATAATAGTTTTCAAAGATTTTATTGTATTGGTTACCTTTATACAAATGAATTCCTTAGTATGAAGGGAAACGTCTTTCCTAGAATGTAAAATTACTTAATATAAAAATACTCTTTGATACTCAGCCTGACTTCCAAAAATACTTGAATATATACTGAGAGAGATCACAAATGAAAGTTCAGAAAACTTCATGTGCTTAACTTTAGATGAGCATATCTGTGCATGCATGCTTATTACTGTACTTACACTTATTTTTGAATCTGTTTTTAGTATATTGACACACAGATGTGATGTGTGATCTGTACAAGAAACTGTTCAGTAATACAGTTAAAAACTAAGGGGCAGGAGGATGTAGGATGTTTGAAGTGGAATGTGGGATTGTTTTTCAAATTTTGCACGTCTAAAAAATTTTTGTGTAGTTTCTCTCACAAGTGAATATTACAGTCTTTGAAAACTGTGTTTAAAATATGTTGTCGTTAAGGAAAAATGGTTGCAGGTTCTGCAGATAATTTGAGTAAGTAGGTACATGATCTATTTGCCCTGAAAATGGATTTTGAGTATTTTAGTATTGATACTGCAGAACAGATGTACTAGAAAATATCCTATTAGAGAATATTCTAGCACTTCCTGCCTGCTGTTCCCCAAACAAACAAAAATCAGCCCCTAAAAATAACATCCAAATGTCAGAAATTGTTTACTGCTTTCATGTAGAGGTCATTCCTCCCACTCATCAGTGAACTCCTTTTTTACCCTGTTAGTTTAGTAAAGTGAAAGTGTAAGTTTAGGCAGTGGCATGTATTTGTTGAATGTCCTAAAATTGATTTCTCTTTTTAGAATACTTGCATGATAAACTAGATGAATACGTGAAGCAATTTCAAATAGTTAAAGTAGTCCGTCAAAAGGAAAGAAAAGGTCTAATCACTGCACGGTTATTGGGAGCTTCAGTAGCAACAGGAGAGACCCTTACCTTTCTGGATGCTCACTGTAAGTGAAACTACACCAGGTCTGGTTTATAACATTGTTTGCTTTCATTTAATGTTGCAAATATTTAKGAACATTGACATTGCATAATCTCTCTGACCGCTATTTTGTATTATTTAAAGTATGTTGGCATTGCTATTTAAAGACATTGCATAGTTACTTCCTGTGGACATGTTAAAGTAGTCCATGTGCTACTCTCTAGTGAAGTCAAAATTTGATGCTTGTTCCCTTTTTTTTTTTTTTTTTTTTTTTTTTCTTTCTCTGCAGGTGAATGCTTTTATGGATGGTTAGAGCCATTATTGGCAAGAATAGCTGAGAATTCTGTTGCTGTTGTAAGCCCTGATATTGCTTCTATAGATCTCAATACTTTTGAATTCAGTAAACCGTCTCCTTATGGGCATAACCATAACAGAGGAAATTTTGATTGGAGTTTGTCATTTGGATGGGAATCTCTTCCTAAACATGAAAATAAAAGAAGAAAAGATGAAACTTATCCAATTAGGTAAACAGAATTTAAAGACTATTTTAAATGCTTTATTTTTCATGCCTTTTGTTATAAACAGCAGTTTAAAAATGTACTAGTTCTTTAGATGAGTATGATCAGAAGTCTTAATGTCTGAGGTATTTTTATAATACTTTCCTTAAATAGCAAATAGTGAAAAAGCTCATTAACAATTCCTTTTTTTTTTCTTGATGAAGAGAGGATTATAAGTTGCTCTTTTCAGAGACGGTACAACAGATTCTAGATCCCTTTTCATCATACCTAAAATGATGACAATAAAGGTTAAGCACCCTGAAATACTAGACAGTTATGGTGATGCATTCAGTGCTCTTTGTGTTTTTGCGTCAGACTAGTTACTGGTCTAGAATAGTAATAACTGTGCTCCATATCTCTGTACAAGGAAAAGATGCTGTTTCTCCTGATGCAGTCTATTACTCCAGCAATCATTTGTCTAAATCCATTTTTAATAAATGATGACGATACTGGCAAATGAGACTTGATACAGGCAAATTTAATTGCTTGAGATATTAGCTGTGCTAAGAAAATGTATTAATGCAATAAAACACTAGCAAGTTCACTGAAACTTTCTTAGAATAGTTATGCAGAGATTTTAAACCTGTAGTTAACATACCTTAAGCGCAGTTTGAATTCTGATTTCCTCAGTAAATTTCTTCTTTTGCAGAACACCTACTTTTGCTGGAGGTCTCTTTTCAATATCAAAAGACTATTTTGAACAGATTGGAAGCTACGATGAAGAAATGGAAATATGGGGAGGTGAAAATATAGAAATGTCATTCAGAGTAAGTTTAGCTACTTAATTCTTGGCTTGAGGTCCCTATGCTCACACTATATAGGATGTTTGAGGGCAGATTATTAGATCTTGACTTCTGTGCTGAATCAGTCAACTAGGACATAGAAAATTTGAAACAAATCACTAATGATCTGTGAAATAAACTAAAAACTTGCACAGTGAAATGATTTTTCTAAGAAATGTATCTTTCCAGGGTATACCTGAGTAGGAAATTCACGTATGGTGTTCGTAATATATGCACTCTTGCTAGGTTTGGGGTTTTTTTGTTTGTTTGTTTGTTTTAGGTAAACAGTAACATTGCTGATTTTTTTTTCCACTCCTTTAATTCTAACTGCAGCGCACTTACCCAAAAAATGTTGTTACTAGGTATGGCAATGTGGTGGAGAGCTGGAGATCATGCCTTGCTCTGTTGTTGGCCATGTCTTTCGCAGCAAGAGTCCCCATACTTTCCCCAAAGGTACTCAAGTGATTACACGTAATCAAGTCCGCCTTGCAGAAGTCTGGATGGATGAATATAAAGAAATATTTTACCGAAGAAATACAGAGGCAGCAAAAATTGTGAAACAAGTAGGTGGTGGTGGTGGTATTAGAAATCACGTTTGCTGCGTTGAAAGTTTTGGTGAGCAAAAGTTATTTATTGACAAAGTATGTAAGAATTCTAGCTACTTTAATGAAAAGGCAGGCAGAGTTCATTTTACTTAATGCTGTAGCCCCAAAACCTTTAGGTATTTGAGTGATGCTTATGCTGGGGATTTTTTGGATTTGTAGAGTTTTTCATATGTTCTCTGTAACTCTGGATTGTTTTCATTGAACAGCTGTTGGAACTATTAGAAGAATACTGAACATAAAAAACAAATTTCCTTTTTTTTGAATGAGAAAATGTACTGTCTCAGTTTCCTCAGATTGCTTAGTATTTTTTCTTTTTGAATAAAAAAAAGCTTTTGTTGTTCTTTAACTGCAAAAGAAAGCTTACTCAGCTATATCAATGCTACTTGTATTTGAGGAAAACCTTAAGCTAAATTCAGATTTGTGGGTAGGGATTGGTTTGCTTATTTATTTTCGTGTGTGTTCTGGAACTTAGGTATTCTGCCAGCTGGAACCTATACTTCATTTTTTGAAAAGCAAATTTTTCTCTCTTCGTGTGATGAAGTTTTGAGAAAAATAATTTCACTAACAGAATTAACTTTTTTAAGTATGCTTAAAAGATAACTGCATTTTGTCTGGGAGATTCTGCATTTCGCTATTATGCTGATTATTGGATTAGTCCAATTCATTATTTCAGCACATTATTCTTAGTGAGATGAGATGTATTAAGATAGCTTTATAGCTGTGGTCAGTATGATCTTCACTTGTGTGTAGTTTCCCATCTTCTGGTGCTGTGTTAAATTCATCTTGGGACTAAGGATGCTTGTATTGCTTCACCTGGCAAAGTACATTTCCTGCATATGCAAATGATGCTTGCAGGAGGTCAGTGGTGTTATGTTACTGGAAAAAAAGCAGTATGTGGTAGTTTAGTATATTTTTAAAAAATCTAAAAATGAATCTTAAAATCTATTTAATAATACTATACAGGATGTCATAGATTTATATGTACAACATTGGTATTAGTATCCTGAACATAGTCCTTTTCCATCTATCTTTCCTTCCTTCATCAGAAAACATTTGGAGACATCTCAAAAAGACTTGATTTAAGGCAACGTCTGCAATGTAAAAATTTTACATGGTATCTAAATAATGTTTATCCAGAAGCATACGTGCCAGACCTGAATCCTTTGTTTTTTGGATTTGTAAGTTTATTTCAGATTTTACTTACTTTCTATAGCATTTCAGAATTCAGAAAGTTTGCTAATCTTTTTTTCTACTTTAGCTGTCATTGTCGTTGCTCTAGTGTTTACTTTCACTCTGGACAAAGAACCTCTTCTGCATACCTTTTTGTTTAAATATTTTGACACTCTGTTAATGCTGATATGAAACTTTATCAAACCCTTGTCCTACCTAACAGTACCAGCTTGGCCTGCTAAGATGAGCAGTGGTCTGCCCATCACTGACAATGAAATGACTAAGCCAGAGGTGAGAGATTTTCTGAATTGTCAGAGTAAATTTAGCTTTAAATAGTAAGAAGTTAGAGGGAAGTTTTGTTCATGTTAATGAGGAAACCTGTGCTTTGACAGCTGTTTGCTTCTCAGAATTAGATTTATGGTGAGAAAAACATGTGTTTAAAAAAATAAACTATGTGCAGCTGTACACACCAGTGTATTTTCTCTACCAAATAACTACTTAGGTGTTGCAGTCCTAAAAATAACAAAATATTAAAAAACTATTTCTTAAGTTCAGGTAAATGTGAATATTTAGTATATATTTGCAAATTAAACTTTCCCATCCTCCAGTTTTGAATATTTTATGTTTATTTTGTCAAATTGTAATCCAAATAATATTGTGACCATGCTCGAGTAACCTGATAATTCACAGTGCATGGCTGGAGGTAACCATAACACAGTTACTAGGCTTTGGCTAGAAAAGATTAACGGAGAGACTTAAAAATTACAAGTCTGAGCATAACTAAATAAAAATGACTTAACAACTGTAATTGTTGTTGAGCCCAAGGACATGCAAGCAAGGACATACAACAAAGGGCATACATGCTTACATATAAGCAAGGCAATTTAATTCTCTTCATCTCCACTGAGTTTTTATTTCATTTTTGCTGATAATGCGTTTTCTTTAGTTAAAAAATATAGGTAGCCATACCTGTCTGGATGTTGGTGAAAACAACCATGGTGGCAAACCCCTGATTATGTATTCTTGCCACGGGCTTGGAGGCAATCAGGTAAAAATATTTGATACCTCATTTTTGTGATCTGTTCAGCTATGAGTTTACCATGTTAAAGCTTTACAATTATTTTAGAGCAACTGACTCATTTTTACTATCATTTTTCTAGTGTATTTCACTCTTCATCTTTTTATGAAGAGTTAATTCCTATATGTATTTATTCAAGGAATCTTCTAACATTATATGTTTAGCATGGAAATTCACACTTTATACTTCCTGTGGTGATACATTAGAAACACAGTGAGATAGCTGTATGCTTAGAGTATGTGTTTGTATGTGTTTCCTAGAGGTTTTTAAAATTATTCTAAGTATTTTATTTTAAGTGTATTTACATTCTTTGAAAAGTATGCTGTAGACACCTTTCATATCTCCACCTACAGTATGTTACATTGCAGTCATTATGCCAGGAAACAACTAGTAATATTTAAGCTATGGAATTGCCAACACAGACTTTGGAAGAACATAGTTTTATAGTTAAGCCTCAGTTTTGGACTTGAATCAACAGAATACGATTATTCTGAGAGCAGCTTACAGAACCAGCTGGACAAAAATGCTGCATGACAAAATATGCAAATTCCTCTCTGTGGCAATTGCACTTCTTCACTTGATCTCTCTTTTCTGTTATGCACAACGCTTTTACCCTACCCTTACTACTTTCTTGTATGTGTTGTCTTCTTGATTCTTCCTTTCCTCATACTTCCTCCTATTGCTTCTTTCTCTGCCACCAGGACGCGCACTGTCAAGGAAGATGTTGATGAGAATCCTGTCAATGGGAGACCAAGTGGCCAGGCCTGAGCCACCTTCCCTATCACGATTGCAGCTTTGTAGTGTGAGGTCAAAATGGTCTGCCCTATACTGGCTAATGCAAATGAGTAATATGACTGAATTTGTCCAAGAGCTCCTCTCTGGTACATAGCTCTTGAAGGCAGCAATGATCTTCTGTTTGTTCTACAGTGTGACTTGCAATAGACGCCAGAAAGTGAATCCTTCAGGTGCTACTGTAATACTAATAAAGTAGCATCTCCCTCCCTGCCCAGAAACACATAACTCTCTAAAGAATAGAGAAGTATCTGGGGAATACATTTTACTAACTGGAGGTCCTTAATAATTAAAGCTCAATAAAGGTTTAAACATTTTAGGTAGAAAATGGTTGTAGCAGTTACTGCTTTGTATAAAAACTTTGCTCCTGAAAGCCATCCAGTTAATGGTATTACGAAGAGTCAGATACCTTATCCTGATGTCAGTTGATGCTTTCCTAATTAATTTCTGTGGGAACAGGAAAACTCTGTGATTTAAGAACAGCTACCCTGTTATGTTGCTATTTCTAACAGTTTTGCATCTTCAGATTCTGTTTATGGATTAGAATTATGTAAGCCTTTTCAGATTGTCACAGTCCCTGATGCAGGAACGCTGTACTGAGATATTATATTGAGGCATCTGTTTTATGCTTCTGGTGTTGTCTATTTCTAAGTTATCTTAGGGTGTACTAAAACTCTGTTTTTAAGTTTTGTGTTTTTTACTTTTTCTCCTGCTATACAATAACCATCTGAATCCCTTTAAAGGCTAGACTTCAGAGAATTTTAATACAGATTGTGCTGGTGATGCACAAGAGTTGTATGTATTTGATTACCTAACCCTTTTTATAATAATATCCTGTTTTCAGATGATTTATGTTCTTTGCCTACTTTAGCAATGTAGGCTGAAATTTCCTATGCTACTTGTATTCTCAGTCCGTATGTTTGAGATGGGAACATAGTTTTCAGTCTTGTACAGCAATTGTTTATCATTCTTCCCTTTTAGCATAGTGAATGATATTCTAGAGCTGGGATCATATCCATCTCAGTGGCATCTCAGTATCCAAATTAAGGTTCATTAAGCTAGATTTCAACTCTTGCTTCCAGGGCAAATAGATATTTGGGGGTTCAAAAGATAAATAAGAGCAAATTAAGTCTTTAGAGTAAATTATTATGGCTAAGAGCTAAGGGACTAAGCAGGTCACTCCTTTCAGTACCTGATTCAGATAATGATGCTGGGCACAGGAACTAAAAGTAAGATACTTGTTCTTCAATGCTACTTGCATTCATGTCAAGGCAGTGAGGAGAGAGGAGCTGACCCGTTGGAAAGGTAGATGAAAGCCACTGGGAGCTAACTGAACCTGGACTTAGTAGTCAAAGGAAGGTGAAGAAGGCTGATGTGTGGAGCCAAGCACATATAATGATGGGAATCCTGCTGTTTGAAGAAGGAGAAAAGGAAGAGACCAGTCTAGAGAAGGGTAGGACAGGAGGTATAGAAGGACACCTGTGTCTGTAGCTACTAGATTGCCTTTTTAAACCTGAACTGCAGCCTGGGATCCCTGAGTCTTAAGAATGCTCTGCTGTTAGGAAATAACAGCAGAACTCACTGGCAAAGTATGTGCTTACATTATATTTTTCTAATGCCTAGCTCCCACAGGGCATGGCAGCAGCATCTAATTGTTATAATTTATTGTTTAGTTCAAGCAGAAAAAGCTGGCAAATGGGAATCAGTTCTGTTCCATGTGATAATTTTTTCAGTTGCTCTAAGAAAAATCAAAATTCTGCATCAAAATTTGAATAAGACACCTGAAGTTAACAAATTTAAAATTATCCATGAAACCACTTCCACTTTTCCTTTTGTCTCTTTGTATTAGTTATGATTCCTGTGGAAGCAAGCAATGAGCTCTTGCTTTATAATGCCTTTGCACCAAGTGTTTTTACAAGTTTCTTTAAAGTACTACTGACTATATTCAGTCATATGAACATTCAAAAATGCTTTTATTTTTATACTTTTCTTTATAGCATGTATGCTAAATATTAGAGAAGTGATTCCTTAGTTTCAAATTCAATTGAATAACAAAAATCTATTTCTCTGTGTATTGGAATTTCAAGGGATTAATTTAGTTTGATATTCTTGTTTGTATTTATTTACTAATCTTTTAAAATTATTTAAATAGTATTTTGAATATTCTGCACGTCATGAAATTCGACATAACATTCAGAAGGAGCTTTGTCTGCATGCTTCAAAAGGACCAGTGCAGCTTCGTGAATGTAACWACAAAAGCCGGAAAACCTTTGCTCTCAGAGAAGAGCAGTGGGAGCATCGAAAGGTATTTAGAYTGTGTAGTCTTTGTTGGTGATCTTTTATATCAGTTAATTTGATTTCCAGAAAGAGAGAGAACCTCAAGAAAACAAAACTCTCAAGCCAAAAAGAGGAAGTTCAGTTCTGGGAGAAGATGTGGATAATTTCAGCTTTTAGGTTACCAGGTTAAAACCTCATGATTTCACTATTGTAATTCTAACTGGACTGATGACCTTATTTTACTAAAGCGGACACTTACAAAAACGATTGATATCCTGCAGTGTGTGTGTGTGTGTGTGTGTGTRTGTGTRTRTRTRTGTGTGTGTGTGTGTGTCTGGCAGCATGTGTCTGGAAGTCAGTCCGGATTTTTTTGTATCCTTTAAAACATTTAATGTTTTTTTTTTCTTCTTTTCAACCCATGTGTGAACTTTTGCACTACTAGAATTCTTTTGCTAGCCCTCTTCTGCTCTAGCTATATGGCCCAACTTGTTTTAATGATGGTAAACTTGGGTTGGGGGGGAAGAGGGTAAATAGTATGCTCATTGGATGCTTTTTTTTTTTTTCTTCCCTTTTCACTCACTTTAGGATCAAACACTGTACAGTGCAGCACTACAGATGTGCCTTACAGGAAATGGAGAGCATCCAAGTTTGGCATCATGTAACCCATCAGACCCCTTCCAGAAGTGGATCTTTGGCCGAAACAATTAAGATTTGCTATTGATAGACTAGGAGGCTTTTATTAAAATAACAGATATGTTCTAAACTGTGACTGTATATGTATACTACATTTCTTAAATGATGCAAAGTTTAAATGTAAAGTGTTTAAACAGTTTCCCCCCCCCCTCCTTATTTGAAGTTGGGTATAAAATGTGTCATCAGAGATCCCTTAGGAGACTTATACCAAAGAATGTTTCAGTGTCTCACAATTAAGAATATTGTTTACAGCCTTTCCATGATCTATGTTAACCACTGATTTATGGATGTTATAGTCCTTTGTCGTCTGGGGGACCAAATATATGTAGTTTTTCCACATATTGTAAGGGCTTCTGAGGAAGGGTAGGTTTTTTTCTGTAGAGTTAGGAGAAATTCTTGTATACTGTCTGAAAACTAAGATTATATATATATGTTATTTATATATATACACAACACATACAGATACACACACACACACACACAGAAAATGCTGAATTACCTGACTTTGATTTTTTTCATCATTTATTTTTATTTTCCTCAGTGAACCTTTCTCAATATTTTTTAACTTCTCTCACTTCAAAAAAAATTTTTTGACCTTCATACTGAAACCAAATGGATCACATTGTGCTCAGCTTCTGTCAGGTCAATCCTCTTGTTGTGGAAGAGTTCCTGCTTCTTGAAACATATTATTTATATATAATTCATTTAATGGAAAATCTGCTCATCCTGATCTTAATCTCCTTTTATTCAACTAAAACTTCTTGTATAGCTTTTCTTATAATTTCATGAACTTTTAATTTTTGGGCAAAATTATATTTTAACAGATTTCCTGAGCTGCTTAACATTAACACATTTTTCAAGGGTTTTTTTTTTGTTTGTTTGTTTGTTTGTTTGTTTGTTTGTTTTAATTTGCACATATCTGCTAACACCACTTTTCTTTCTGTGGTCTGTAGTGATTTGTGCAGTGTTTACCTGACAGGTTTCTAGCTTCATCTGTACATAATTTCTTGTGAGAACATTCACATTTTAACTTTTTATTGTTGTTTTCTCTTTTCCAAAGGACAGCTTATCAGTCAAAGTGAAAGTTTTGCCCTCCTAACTGTTTTGCTGACTTTTTTAATTAATTATTTTATTCTTGTAGGTATCAGAAGTATACTTTAATAGAGCAAGTAGAGCTGTGGCTCCCTTCCTTAAAGCCTTCCTTGGATTAGGAACTTGAAATACCTGAAGACATATATATTTTTAACTATATGTGCAGTTGTCAAACATCCTTCACTTGTTCTTTTATTGCAATTGTGCCCATTTCCTGACCTTCTTTAATGAAGGTATCTCTTCAGCCCAAGAAATATCCTCCTAAGGAACAGAAATGTAGTGTTATTTAGAAATATCTACTTCAGGGTATGTATGTGCAGGTAAACTCCATTTTATAATAAAATTCTGTAGTTTGATTGGAGAAGACTTAACTGGGTGATGTGAATTGTAGAGATTTAAATAAACTTCAAAATTGTATATTTTGTGATATGTGGRGAACATGACTATGAAATAAGAATCACACTTCCACAAAGGGAAGGAAGCAGCAAAATAAAGAAAATGAGAAGATTTAGTGTAATCTACGCCATTGCTATGGGAAATGTCGAAGGTAAAAAGGCATTTCAATTTGGCAGCCTGTCAAAGGAATTGCATTAAACATCTGTAGTATCTATTTAGATAGGAGGGAAAAAAGTGTAAGAGCAGCCAGCATTGCTTAATAATAAATGCTTTAACAATCTAAACCTTAAGGAAAGATGCACGTAAGAGTGGAAAAATGGAGTAAGATGAAGCCTAGTTAGATGCAGCTAGTAAGGAAAACAGTATTTTCTTTAAGTACTATCCTGTAAGAAGAGGAAGAGACAGGAAGATGTCTCACTTTTTTAAAGAGGAATACAAAAATTGCTGCATGATCAAATAAAAAGTTAAGAATAAAATGAAGGGTTGGGGACTAATTTCAAATTTGATTTGTCTTGATGAACTGTAGTCTATGCTCTATAGTAAATATCTCATTAAAGATCAATGGTAATTTACCTTTAGGATTTAGTTAATGAATGGATGGTAATTTAAAAACAAAATGTGGGCAAGAGCCTGTCTTTGGTTAATTTCACAATATCTGACTAATGAGAAGTTCAGCTTCTGAAGAAAGGCAAGAACAAATCCTTTCAATAAGTGTAAGATAACAAGAGCATTAATTAAAGACTAACAAAAATTTGTCAGGATTGTTAATTTAAGCTAACTTCTTTTTCTGGCTTTTGATAATCATGTTTTTTTATTAGAAAAAGTTAAGTTTTCTTTTGGCATCTGCTAAGGCTTTTGGTGATACTATGAATATCCAAGGAAGTGAGTAAAAGCAACGTGGCTTAAAGTAGGCTGCTACAAGATGGACACAAGTTACTAAAAAGCAGTACTGGGAAAGGTTATTAATGATGCTTTTAAAACTCAAATTCTTTATCATGCGGGTTTGCACTAAGATCAATTATATGCCCTAAGATCTTTCAGTGAATAGATTCAATATGGAATGCRAAGTATTTTTATTACTTTTGCAGATCAAGCCAATATGGGAAGGGCAGCAAATGCTCTTGACAAACTGGAGAAGCATTTGAGGAAAAATAGGATGCATGTCAATGAGAAAATTGTTCAACAAGCACAAATAGAGGATGAGTACATAGATAGCAGCTATGCAGCGTTGGTCCTCAGTTACGAGAGGAAAACCAAGAGTGTTCAAGGAAACAGTTCTAGAAGACAAGGTATTTTGAATAAGTGACAGTTTAAAAAAATACTTCAGTGAACGTAGGTCATGTTATATAGCAAATGCATTACGTTATTTTTAATAATGCTAAAGTGTAATWTTTTCATGTAATACGTTTTTCTTACAAATTTGCCAGACTAGAATTTACATATCTGAACTATATTTTTACTTCTCATTAGTCTTTCCTCTTTTTAGCAATAGATAACATTCATAAATTGGGTAGAATTCAAATTGCAAGGAAACAAGTATCCTGTTGCACTTGAAGATAGGAATTGCTCCATGAACAGGAGTTCAGTGTTGTGGAGCACCACTTTTTATTCATCTAAGCGTTAATCTAAGACAATATTATCACAGATACAGCAAGTATATGTACTTTCTTGTTTTCTAGGAAGATCGGGTAGAGCAGTTAGCCTAGTTTTAATATTGTGTGGTAAATTCTAGCTGTGGGAGGGGAAAGTTTATTCTGTGTCTCTAAATGCCTTTAAGATTTTCCTTTTTTTTCTTTTCTAGCATAACACAGGTCAGTAGTCCAAAACCTATGAAACACTTTACATAACATTTTTTAAACTACTCTGAAACTCTTTAATATTTTTTCTGTTTCCTATTCTTTAAGTTATGAGCAGATATTTTAGTCTGCATTTTTGCAGCATTTGCTACAACAGCAGTTAGGTCTGTCACTTGGACTCCTATGACCTGACAGAGTTTTACAGCCAAAAAGAGCTGGAGATTATTGTGCAGCTGAAAAATATGAACAATGCCATGTTCTTGAGGAAAATAAGAGGGAAGCAGATGTATAAGCAGTGAAAAATAATAAGTAACTTCTTCAAATGAAGTTTGGTGCCTATTTTGGGTATCACTTCAAAATAAATATATGTGTGTGTGTGTGTGTGTGTATATATATATATATATATATATGTATAGGACAATTTTAGATGAGTAAGACGAGAGCAGTAAGTATGATTGGAGGTTTAGAAGAGATGAACTATAAGGAAGAGCTGAAAATATTTCTCCTTTAGGCTTCTCTTTATTAAACAATATAAATCCTAATTTTTGTGACCAGTAGTGGCAGAGAGAAAGGGAACAGTGTTCTATATCCATAGTTAGACTTAAGCTTTTCTTGCTACAGTTCACAAAAGTAACTGTTGAATGCTCAGGATACTTAAAGATAGGAAGAGATGTCTAAAAGGATGTGGACTTTTCTACTGGAGACTTAGAAAAGTGTATCCAAGGATATGTGATCCTTTGACAAAATACTCCAAAAACACAGGAGAGATTTGCAGTCACTAACAGCTAAAACTTCTTACGATTTTTTCTGAAAATGTGACAGTAAAGCAGCAGCAAGAAAAATTGCAGGAGAGTCGAATATTAGTGATTGTGCATCCTTTCCATGCTTTTTTAGCATTACTGTTCAATCTTTCTGAAGAGTAAAATTCCTTGCAGTTTTTTCTTAGAGGGCAGAGGCAGATGTGCTTCTTGGCACATCTTACTGTTCCAGCATGACTCTCTTGAGTAATGCAGTGCATTTTATATTGTGGTGCTGACTTTTGTCTATTTGATGATTTGCTCTATTTGTTTCTTTAAATATATTGAGTTGCTACAAATGAGAAATATGGGCAACTGCAAGAATTTGTGGTCACTCCTTCCTTTAAAAAATAACTTTCCACTTCTTGTGAATTAGCTTTGTGTAATCTTACACATCTGATCAAGATTAATATATTAGATTGAGATGTAGGAAGCCTGGGGTTGTCAGAACCACAGCCAGTCATTTGAACTCTTTGTCCATGGGTTCCATTTATGGTTCTACTTTCATTCTCTCTCTCTCTCTCTCTCTCTCTCTCTCTCTCTCTCTCTCTCTCTCTCTCTCTCTCTTTCTCTCTCTCTCTCTCTCTCTCTCTCTTTTTTTTTTAAAGGCATTTGTATTTAAAAGTTGCTTAGAGTAGATAAACATATTCACACACTGAAAAGCTAGGAAGTGATGGTTCAGCCATTTATATCTGTGCGGAATAAAAATATATATATATATGCTCTATTTCTTGACAGGTGCTGCCTCAGTTATGTAGGATAGATGAATTGATGAGTTTCAGGAATAAATAAGCTCATGGATAAGGTATAAGATTTATTTAATGAATAACATTTATGTTGCTATGTGACCTTTACTCCTAAAGCCATTGTCTCTACAAAAAATTAACCTCAAAGGTAGACATTTCCAATAGCACCCTTGTTTGCTTAATTTAAAATTTTGTAGGTTTTTGTGTCCCTAATGCAGTTTCCTTTCTCTCTCCATTTTAATCTGTTACTTGCATGTCAAAACATTGTTTTTCCTYTATCCTGGTTGAGTTTTTCAAGTGCTGTTATAATTAAAACTTCAAATGTTTTTTTGTTTTATGCTTTATTTATTTTATTTTTTTTAAGTGTGAAATAGTTCTATCCCCATTTGGTTGGGATTGATATATGACACATCATCTTTTGTCACTATGGCTAAAGCTGTATATCTTGACTTCTCTTTTTAGATATGTATTTCTTCTACTCTTCAGACACCTCATTATATAATTATCATACAGTTATTTCATTATACTTAAATGATAGGCATTAAAATGACTAGTTGTTACAATTAATTTTTGAAAACTTTTTGTGATTTCTGTCTGGTGTATTTTCTTAGGCTGCACTGTGCTAGAGTTTATAAAGCACGTGGATAAATGCTGTTTTTGCTAATATCAGAGAAATTCATAGGGATAATGACCTCAGAACAAATGTGAAACTGTAATATATTATGTTCCCAGAATACAGTGTTGCACATGAGATTCTATTCTGAGTTCAATCCTACCAGCTTATCCTAAAAGGTGAGACTGATTAATTGTGGAAGAGATCTACTGATGGTTGAGTGCTGTGATGCAACCTACTTAACTGAGACAAGGTAGCCATCATTTGGGGAATATATTGTCCACKGTGATTCAATAGAATCCTCCCAATCTTTATGGTAGAGCTAGTTATCAGATAAAACTCACAGGGCACCTCGAGAACTACGTAGCGGAGTTGGACTGGACTTGTAATAAGTTGACTCAGCACAGCTCAAAAGCAGCAATACAAACTATTGGTAGTAATGTGTCTTTGCTATGAAAAACTGTTGCAAAATGCTTAGGGAGGGATTAGAATCAAGTATTTGCTCTCTTGAATGTAGCAGTTGCACTAACTTTTTTTTTTTTCCCTCCCTCCTGACAGTCCTTTACGCCTCTGAAAGGCATTGTTATCCCTGTCTCCTTCTTTCACCAGAAGGAATCTTGGCAGTCACAGAAAGATCAGATGTGGAAATTTGGGTGCTGCTTGAAGTAAACAGGGGAGGTGGAACCGAGAGGAATTGCTGGAATGAGCAATGTGTCAAATGGAAAGAATCAGGAGAAATAGCAGGTCCTCATGTGGAGGCCTGCAGTTAGTCCTGTCTTTCTGCCCATTCTTCTGTTATCATCAATTTTATTTCCCTTCTTTTTGTAGTTCTTGGTGGGCTCAAAGGAAGCAGAAAGATGAAAGTCGCTGGTAGCATGAAATCCAGAATCAGGGACTGAGTGTATGGTTGATAATGTCTTTGCAATGGAGTTGCAGAAAGGATGAGCTGCTTGGGTGAATTTGTGATTTGTGAAACTTGGCAGTGCTGCAGCTGTAGTCAGATTTCCATCTGGATTCAGTCAGTAAGACTGAGGCCTGAAATCACTAGCAGTAAGTCCTGGGGTATGTGTGGAAGATGGAGAAACATTTCAGGCAAGTAAATAACTGAAGTTGAAGTAACACAGTAATTTGCTTGGTGGACATAAACAGTCTGTGTAGTGTGCAAATGGTAGGGAGAGCTGCAGAAGAAAGTTTGGGTCTGCCTGGCAGGTGTTAACTCGTGAATAAGGAAGACCACTTTCAGGCACACTCAGAGCTCCAGGAAAAAGAGGCCTTCTGCTAGGAGCCTGAAGGGCAAGAAGATACGGTTGGGAAGCAGTGACCAAGGCAGGATGGCTAGTCATGGACTGAGTGGATCTGGAAAAGTGACTGTGGGAAACCTTAGGAAGAAAGAAGAGATCCAGGAGAGAAAATGAAGAAACAGGAGGGGGCAGCTTCCTCTCCAATAGAGGAAGCTAGAAAAGTGCGGTAGAAAGCTATGTTTGAGGAAAATAAAGTATCTGGAATTGGTGGTGGAAAGAATATTATCAGAAATGAATATCCTCACCGACATTTACTGTGAGAGTTTAAGAGAGAACTCCAAGGGTTAGAATCATATGATGCTGCTGAGGTTTCTTAATGCCAACTTTGTTTGCATCAAAGTTCACTGAAATGGTGATTCTTGTGGAGTGCCTCTTTGTCTCCTGGACTATATATGGGTTTGAGAAGTAGCTGTCTTCTTCATTTGCCTAATCCTGTTCTACTTCAAACTTGCAGGTGTGCCTGGAGGAAGAGAAGTGGTTGATRGTGGTTTTGCTATCACAGAATCACTGCAATGCCTCCTGACTGGTAACTGGTCAGTTGACAGGCTGCTAACTACTGGGCCTGTTGCCAAGGAAAACATAGTTTTGGCCATATGGTGTAATTGCTTCTAAATGCCATTCAGTAAAATACCATTTATTTGCATAGATTACCTTGCATCTAATTAAAAACCTTTGCTTTAGTATTAACCCTTCCTTTCATAATAAACAATTACCATGCAAAAATAAAATTTGCGATTTAGTAGGTGACAGCAGTTAACAGCAGCACAGTACACTTACCTAAAACATTAAACTGTTCTACTCTAGGACCAGGAAACATTCRCTGACTGTGCTAGCTCGACTGCTAATCCAGGAGTGCTTGTGTGCAGTTTTCAAAGGGGCTGGAATCTGTAGTGAGGGAGAAAAAGGGGGAATAAGGGGGAAGGAAGAGCGAGCTCAGAGTGAATCACAGCTCCTACCTTCTGCCTAGATTACAGGATATAGAGAGCTGGAGGCCACCTGTTACGACTTATTCGAGGCCTGTGTTCAAAGCGGAGCTTGCAGTGTGTTTGCTGGCTGTGGAACAAAGATCGGTTTCTGTGGGTGGCTGCTCCTACCAGGCCCAAGCAGCGTAAGCTGAAGCCATGTAGAGGCCAAGAGAGATGAAGAGATGAGAGGCAGCCTGTGCCTTTGATGTGAATAGGAAGGAAGAGGCAGAGGTGTGGCCTTAATGTCCAGAGTGCATTACAACAAAAAAAAAATAGAATTATTAAATTATAACTAGTAACACTTTCTGTATGGTGATTTCCAGTACAAAGTATAAACAGGAATTTTATTCCTATTTATAAATTTTATATAACTATAAATAAGAAAATATAAATCCTCTTTCAGAAATGCTGATCCGCCATTATCCACAGCCTGTAGCTGCTCGAACTCATTAAACAGAAATGTGGAAATAAAAAGGATTTCTGCAATCTGCCTACTTCGTGCATGTAGTGTATATCTAAAACTGAATAAAAAAATGCAAACAGAAGTTAGGCAAGCTAAATCCCATTTCTGTGTCAGAAACCAAGAATTACTTGTATAATTCAAAACTCTCTTTAGTAATGAGACAAAAAATAGAGAAATGATTCATTTCAGGGAATATCACTACAGTTTAAACAGCTTAACAATTTACGGAGTTTTACCATTATCAATTGAATATTCCCCTTGGTCTACACTCCACTTTGTATCAGGCCACCCTGCTTCCAAAAATCCTGTCTCTTTAGCAGGAAACCTAAAACATGCCTGAAATGTCTATAAATATATTTAGCTTTGTTCTTTTAACAATTATCTTCATTTGTATTGCACTTCATAGTCATAGTATATTCTGAAACATCTAAATTGTAAGACTTCTAGCTTATAAATCATATTGAAGATTTTCTTTTATATACTTGATTACATTTCTAAGAACCAACAAAAATATCCTCAAGAGCCTCCCATTATTTACAGTGCTTTTGAAACTGGGTTGATGTTAACATTCATACAAATGGCACCTGTGACAGGTGCAGATTCTCTTTCTTTTACTGTCTTAGATTTAATGTAAAGCACTTTTTTAATAACGGTGCTATGATCGTCTTCTCCCCCAAGGGGAGAAATGTAATACTACTATATATGGACATATATATATATATATATGTATGTATGTATGTATATGTATATAATACACTATGTAAAAGCCATTTATCAATCAGATGGCTATGTGGGCTACTAAAATTGACTAGAAAAGCTGGCATCGGTGATGAGCTCCATCTCACTGTGTTCTCTTACACATTCACGAAAATAATTACACGCTTTGAAGAAGGCTTGATTTAAGCCTTATTCCCTGCAGGACAATGCAGGTCCTGAATCGTCCAGAGCAGCAGAACTTGTCTCTCTGGGCAGCCTCAGCCCCCCACGAATGACGGATCCTTGGAGGCTCTACCTGGACATAGTGCTACTAACTGCGACAGAGCTTCAGCAGTTCAGTCCACCTGAGGAGTTTGTCTCCTTGCTTCAGGAGGAACTACTGATTTACACCACCACGAGCAGGAAATGCGTGAGTACTACTTATTAATCACTACATAGCTGAACCGTAGTGTTAAGCCTTCCTAGAGCTGAACTGGCATCCTGAATATGAACACTTTTCCTGAATATTGTTTTATAAAAAAGATTTTATCCACGTGTCTTACAAAGTGCTAGAGTACAGTTAGTCATACATAGCTCAAGGCAACAAAAATGCAGTTGCATAGCATATGTTCATCTATTCTCTTTTCCGTAACTCCTAATGTATTAAAGCGCTGAATGCTACCTTAAATCCTCCAAGGGCTTTAGATTTTTTTTAAAAAAAAAAAAAAAAAAAAAGAGAGAGAGAGAACAGCAACTGGTCTTTATCAATTGTTATAAATACAAATAACTTTGCCATACGTAATTTGTCATCAATGAAGACTTATGGACAACTCACCTTTTACAAAACTAAAGCTCAGCTTTTATAAATGTCATAAAATAAAGATGGCAGAGAGCTGTGATTTTAAATTATTGTCACACTAAAGGAATGTTAATCAGCAATTTTAAAAATAATTAAGCAGTTGTCCTGAAATACAAGAGTCTGGCTGAAATGCCTTTGTAGTTGTTGAAGTAATAATTTACTGTATAAAAATACTGAAAAATGTCCGCTAGAGGGAGTTATTGCAAATTTTTTTCTCTAACACTTATTCAAAACTTTTTTTTCATTGCTCTATAACCAAACTGATCAAATTTACTCTGAAGTGTACAGAGGAATCACACAGTTTGTTCCACTGGCCAAAGAAAAGCACAGATGGTAGTGTTCCTTAAAGTACAAAAGAATACACCAAAATAGTATTTATATTCATTTTCTTAAATATTTATATGCTGGTTAAGTTAAAAAAAATTTTTTTAAACTGTTTTTTCTTACGCTATGGGCAATGGGAGAAACGCTAGAAATTTCAGTGCGTCTTTGAGAGGCACTGCTGGTCTGGGGGAAGAGATGTCATACTAGTCCTGGTACTGCTAGACAAGAGACGAATAGGAATTATAGAACTGCATAATAGAAGTAGGTATAATAGGCATTATAGACTGCATAATAGAAATAAGATTCACTGTTGATATAACGTAGAAACCTGTTTTACTTCATTGCAAACAAATGGACAATATATATTGTACAATATATAATAAAAATACAGCCAATACAAGTGCCACTAGTTAACAAAAAACCCTAATCTTAAGACTTAAAAATGCTCATTTTTGTAATATATACATTGCAGTAATAAGCCACAATAAATACATCAAATTCCATATCATTCATAATAAATACTGAAAATATAAATACAGAAGAATACAGTTAATTTGAATAAATTATTACAACATAAGGTCTAGGTTACGTTCTGTTGAATATTATTGTAGCTTATATTACCCTTTGGCATCTTTGATGTTACAATTTATTTTAAAAAAAGAGGAAATGTGTAATTCATGAAGCTGTAGAATTATACTCATGTACATATTTTAAGATGAACTTTCTTTCTCATCGCTTCTTCAAACAGTTTTAAAGCAGCAGTCCAATTAAAAATGTTGCTTTTCTGTTGAGACCTCCATAATTTTAATGGAAAATGTTAATTACAAAATTATTTTTCTCAAAAATTGCTAAAGTTAGAAGAAAGTATTACGAATTTTAAACACATGGCTGCAGCTGTACCACAATTTTACTAGTCCCATTTGAATGGATTACATGTCTGAAAGACCATCAACTTACTTAAATACTTTTGAATCCATGCTGCAGTGTATTATTTACTACTTGCCAACAAAAATTTCAAAAGCAATTTTATATTCTTATGGGGATATATATCTATATATAGATATACAGAGAGATTAATCTTTTGAAACACAGAGCTGAAATAGTGTAAATTTGACATATTCCATATTTCTTAAAACAATGAAAACAGTTAACGGTAATAATAAATGTTGATTTTTTTATATAAAGTTGCTATCTATTGGCTGTAGATGGAATCAAATCAAAATAACAAAATGCCATGTTTTATGTTAACAGGTATTAACCAGCACATCTGTATTAACAAATTTATTTTCAGAAGATTATTACACCAGAATGCAATATAACTTAAAGATCAACTTTACTAAGACACTATTACAGGCTGAGGCTGATAGGAACGGATTTGTAATCTACAGATTTTGACAATTTTTGCACTGTTAAATGTCTAGAGCTTATTTTACATCAAACACTTTTTTAACGTTTCACAAAGTATACTTCAGACATATTTCCATAGAAGTGCCTACAGTCAGTCAATTAAAAGAAGGGCCCAGTGGTTAAGCATTGTTTACGTGGGCATTGTTATGTGAGAACTAAAGAGGTGATACTTTGTGTGTGATGGTTTGAAAAACCAGAATGCTTTTCTTCTGGTCTTAAGAGAACCAGCTGCTGCTGCACCCAATGACATAATCTTTTGAAGAAGCTGAACATCTGTGCGCGATCTGCATATCAGAAACTCACAGATGGGAGGGTGTTTTTACAGTAATGCCCCAGTACCCCAGTAAGGTTGAACTTCACCCATAATCCCAAATAAAACTGCATATCTAAAAAGGTTTAAGATGGAGAAACCTAGCGGAATTAGCTGCCATAAGGTACTAAATCTCATTTGAAAAGCCCAAGCTGAATTGCTGGTAAGAAGACCACCTATTTGTCCTTTGCCTTTAATGTTTCTTGTTATCAAAGAAATCAGTTTTATTAGAATGCATGCCTGCGAGCTGAGTTAACTAAAGTGGTGTTTGATGTGCCTCTGTAGTTGACATAGACAAGGAAAAGACATGGCAGTGGTGTTTCTAGGGTTTCATTGTGTTTCGTTTTGTTATTTTTTAAGCCCATGCTATTGGGTGTTTTATTTAATGTTTAGCTGCAGCCAACAGCTATGTAAAAATGACATTTCCTGTTTGCACTGAGTTCATAGTTCTGTTTTAAAATATATTAACTGGCATAATTCATATCATGTTCTAACATGACCTAACTTGTAGTGAACATACACAAGCCCATCCTTGCTCTGGGCATGTCTTTATTTCTTTTTGTTATCTTTTCTTTTGTCCTCTAAGAGGAAGAAAAA
>NW_028185306.1:206680-251794 GCF_003343005.1 Rhea americana
TGACCTAACTTGTAGTGAACATACACAAGCCCATATCGGAAGAGCACACGTCTGAATTCCTTTTTGTTATCTTTTCTTTTGTCCTCTTAGAGGTAGAAAAAAAAAAAAAAAAAAAACAACACATCCTTCTCATCAGTCTGCCTCTTGCCTCTTCCTTCCTTTCCTCGACTTTGCCCTCTCTCTTCCCTCCCCACCTCCTCCCAGCAGGGTGTATCCACCCACACCTCAATACAAAGGATGGTCTTGATCCCTGGGTTATAATAGTGGTATTGATTGATCTCTTCCATTGTTTTTCCTATCTGTACGGAAAAGCTAATCCAGTCTTCACAGGTTATTGAAAAAGTGTGCAGTTAAAAAAGTACACACACACACACACACACACACACACACACACACACGAGACAAACTTCTGACTTTGTTCCATTTGACATTCATAAAAGAAGTTAAAAAAAAAAAAGGTAAAAAAAACTTGCTAAAGAGCCATTGCTAAGATCCAAATGAAAATAACTGGAAGATTGCCCTCTGGTTTGTTTGTTTGTTTGTTTTGTTTCCTAGCCTGGATGAAAGACTATCATCTTCCCAATCGAGTGGAAACATTACAGAGCATCATGAATATGGTTCTCCAGTTGGTGGGACCTTCTGTATGCTGGGTATCTGCCTAACAATGAAGCCTATGCAGTAGTAAAGCCACGCACATTTTAATTTTCCTTTTTTTTTCAGATCTAATTCACTTCTATTTTTCAAAAGAGTGTTTACATTAGCAATAAATAAACAAATGTCTCTCACTGTAGTTTTAAAGGAAAATTTTTGTTTCCCTAGGTGATGGTTTTCTGTTTTTCCCTTATTTTGGATTTTTTCATCCAGCCCTGGGCTGTGCTATATCAAGAGTGACACTCTTTCCATAGATCTACAAGTGTCAGGAGATGGTGAGTATCTATCTCATACCATATGTCTGCAGCCACTGGGGGGTAGGTTTCCTTCATCCTTGTTGCATGCATGGAGTCGGGGAGCCTACTGGCCATGTTGGGATCAGCCCCCAAAACTGTATTCGGAGCCAACAGCGTACACTTTTCACTGAAGCTCCAATCCATCTGCATGCTAATAAAACATAAAATTAACTCTCCTAGCAAAGAAAAGGATATCACAGGGACACTAGAGTTGCCCTTGCATGCATTTCAAAGTTTTTTTTTTTTTTTTTTTTTTTTTTAAAGCCTTATTGTAAAACAAATCTGTCTCAGAGACTAAGGTTTGAAGAGAGGAAGGAAAACAAAAGACCACATAACACTGAGATGTCCCATAAATTGGATGTGCTTATAGTAAGTCAAAACTTGGTATCAGCTAGTAGGGTGGTGGAAAGTTCTCAAGGGTGTTTATAGCTTTCCTTCTCCTTAAGTGATAGCAACGCTCCTGTGCATATGTATTAGCAAACAAGTTAAAAACACCCTCTGATTTGGGAGGGGGAAGGACAAGGCATAGGAAGCACTTATGAACAACTCAAGCATGTGTTCACTCAGATGTCTTTACAACTAAATCACACTTTTTCATCACTTCACAATGTTCTTGTTTTAGACTGCACACCTCTTGGAGAAAATGGACAATTATTAATTAGCACATGTACAGTGATTACCGAGAACAGCAAAATTAAACCAGGTACGTTTTTTTAAAAAAAAATTTTGAAACATTCAAAAAGACAAATGCTGAATTTTCTCTTACTCAGTAAGGAACATGTTAACGRACAAGACTCCATGTATCTATTTTCTGAAAATAACAGTAGTTTTCTACTATTTTAAAAAAATAGTAATCACATTTATTTTAGAAATAAATTCTATAGAATATATTCTTTAATTCTGTTTTTTTTTCTGTGTATTTTACATCGAATGTTCTGTATCCATAATAAGGTAGAGGGTACTGTTTAGCCCGGTAGGAAAGCATAACATCCCTAAAAACGTAGGGATTTCTCATCTCATCCTCTATAATGTCTGTTCCTGACTCCTCCAGGAAATTTAACTGGCAAAATAATCAAGCCCAGATCATGACATTGCTCTGCAGTATAGACACATGAGTTTCTTATCTGGCAAATGCCCTTAAAACAATATTGTGGGTCCAATGTCTCTTTTACTTTAGCTTTGAGTAAGGGTACCCGGCTTGCCTCAGAGGCAGCCCTGGCATGGAGTTTTGACTGAGAGAATTAAGCTGGCAAAGGAGGAAGACACACAGGGGAGTAAGACTGCTTTTGCTGCCCTGTGTAGTGTTGTAGGCAAACTACAGTCTTACTGCTCAAATGTTAAGAAGTCTACAGGTAAATGTTACATATTCAACATAGATTTTATTCTAATTTTCCCATTTTTATGGTGAACTTTATTATTACATTCTTGCTTGTCAACTTGGTCCATGGAAAGAAGAGCTTGCTTTTGCTATGTGTCTCATCTGTGGTAAAATTTCTGTTCACCTCTAAGCAGGATTGGGCTGGACTGGGAAAGTGACTCAGTAGTACTGAAATTTGGTAATGATATCAGAAGAGATGTGAATGACATTTTGGGTGTTCTGTAGAACTTTTTTTAATCATTACATATCCAAGTACCTTACAAACCAGAGCACAGAGAATGGGAGTGACAAAGCTGGACAAAGGCAAAGTCAAAGCCAACAACAGAACCCAGGTCTCCTCTTTCCTAGCCTATATATATGTATATGTGTACACACACACATGCGCRCACACACACACGCACACACACAGGCCCACCCTATTAAGTAGGTCACATTTTTAGGAAGATGTCCTAAACATCTGAAATACTCCAAAACAGCACATTTCCTATTTTGTGTACAAATGTATGTATACAATCTTTATCAAACTAATTGGGCTTATTGAAGATGCACTCTCAGCTGATGAGGTGGTGCTACATGATTGGTTTGTTAGGGCATTTACTGAAATCTGACACCCAGGTAAGATGAGAAACTGGATCTATGTCTCTTAGCAATCCAGTGAGTAACACTACTGTGAACACGGCACGCTACTTCGGTAGAACTTGTACAAAAAGCAAGCTAATATTTTTAGTTGACTCAGAACTATTTAAAAGATCAGTGAGAGGGCTGAACCATATTTATAGCAAGTGAAGATGGTTGCTAAGAATAATCAAATGGCCTTTAAAGCAATGAATAGATGTCAACTCAAATTCTGATTCATGATCAGCAACTTGTGCAAATGCAAAATAGTAACACTTTTTGATCTGACTGGCATACAGCTGATTATAATTTTTTTTAAAAAAAATGAAAAATACTAGAAATTTTTACTGACCAGCATTTAAGGATGTGTTAGTGGGCATGAACGTAGCTTTTAGAGGTGGAACTGGAACTTTCCTGGCAAAAAGCAATTACAGTGATTGCAATTGTTTCCTAACATCAGTTACAGCTTCATATATAAACTTTAACAATGCATTTCCCAAGAGAGTCAAAGTTCACAGTACAGGGAAAAAGGCAATCAATTTTATGTGCTGTTTCAGTGATCTTTAGTGTGGAAATTCTATTTTACAGAGGGAAATGCTTTTCTTATTATTAATTTTTCTGAACTGCATAAATGTAATCATAAATTATCTTCTAGTTTATTATCTGCCTTCTTACAAATAATTATTAGTAGCTAAACACCTTAGTGAGTAAAGAAGTGATACAGGCTTTCAGTAAACATTTCAATAAATGCTATGCCAGATCTATTTAGAAGCACACACTACTGTATGTTTATCATTTAATAACGTAACTCAGCACACAGAAATAAGCCTACCCATAATGAAAGGAGTGGTTATCAACATTAATGATAATTATCTGGGAAATGGGACACATTATATATATTATTATATATAAGCCCAGAAAATCAAACTAAAATATTCTCCGTCCTGTGCTGTATTAAGGCTACTTTTCCTTATATGGTATTTTTTTTTCCCCTTCTAAGCAAAACTTGAAAGTCTAACCAAGGGCTAGGAGTCTTGACTCTCCCTGATGTCTACAGCCTACTCTCAATTTCACAGCCCAATTAGAGTATTATCTACTTTGGTTAGGACTATGATTATTTTTTCACTCTAGTCTACTTGTTAATGCTAGAAAAGGCCTTAGTACAGTCTGGTATGGAGTCATTTGGGGAACAGGTTTAGCCTCTGTTAACAGAAGATGGGGGGAGTGAGTTCTTCCCCCCGCCCCCTTAACAGAAAGGGGGGGGGGTCTTTTTTTTTTTTTTTTTCCTCAGTACAAGCTTTGTATCTCTTAGAAGCTTTGTTATTGTTATTAGTATAGCTCCGGGGAAATCTCTGTCAATTATAAACAAAGACTTCATTTTTTTTTAAGTTGTTCCAAGAATTAAACGGGATGTGTTTAGCTTGTATCCTGAAATCAAATCTGGATCACAAAATGCCAGACCAGATGAAGAGGGACAAATGTATTACTATCTATACTGTCTACACCACAGCCCAGTAATTAAAAATATGTTCTCAATATTAGTCTTTACTAAGCATATTTTATTTTTCAATTTTCAGGAACTAGCGCCTTTAAACAGGGAAAATAGTGTAGGAAAAGCTCCTTATAGAGCCACTGCCTCTATACCCCTCACTGTATCAGCTACTTGTCATCCTATGCTGCATGTTTTAGAGGATTTAGCTGTATTCATCTCTAATGCTACAGTGGTGTAGAAGATATACATCTGGGTATGCAGAAGTTTATAGAGATGTTAATGTTAGGGCAGCCTGGATCTGAAGCCTGTGCAAATGGCAATATTAAATAACCACCAGCTCAGTATTTTGAAGATGGCCGAGATGTATTTTATAAAGTAAGTAAGTTAGTTAGTTAATTATGTACTGTGCTTGCTAATATTATTAAAGATACATTTTACATGAAAGCATAGGGACCAAGAAAACTTCTTATTGCTCAGTAGGGGGTGAATAATGAAACAAAACTATTATTTCATTTAACTTTCCCCTGAGAGTAATACCCTGGTAAAGTGTGGATGATCATATCCTCCAGTGGATAACACTGAGGTTAAAAAGCTGCTACTGATACACAGCTACTCTTCCAGCTCAAGTAGTAGGGATTTGTGCTTTTGGTGCTGGTGTTGAGTAAGATTGCCAGATTTAAGCCTGCTGTTGATGCAAGATGCCTATATACAGAGACTTCTTGTTATATTTGACTGTAAAATATTTTGAACAGAGTTATACTATTCTCATTCTTACATGCAGAACTTGTTAGGAACTGTTCCTAACATGTTTCTCTTTAAAAATGAAGATGGGTATATCTTATATAGAGTGGAGAGTACATGCATTTACCTGGCTACTCAGAGAAAGAGAAGAGTGTTCTGTGAACAAGAGAACAGAGCTCAAGGAACTGCTGAACAGAGAATCAACATGACTGCACTAACCCAGGAGATGGAATACTTTGCAAATGTGGATCCAGTCCCTAGAGAGCTAGGACGTTTTAATGCAATCCTTGTAAGATTAAAAAATGTAGGACTTCTTCTGGTATGAAAATAAGTAAATAAATAAATAAATCCCTTCCTGGCTACTACATGAAGTAAAAATATTTTGCCAGTTTATGTAAAAATAAGAATTGGAAATCACTGTGCACAGATTTCATAAAAAACAATTAAGTAAGTCACCTTATTTTTTTAAAAAGCATTTTTAAAGTCTGACAGTCTTTTCTACTGGAAGATTGTACATATAACTAGAATAGTCACTGTGACAAACTAAAATTTATATTGTGTTTACATGCATACTGCTAACCAGCTAGATTTGACTAGATAAAAGTTAAGATGCTGATCCTTAATTCAACAAATAAGACATGTCTACCTTTCAAATTACTGAACAAATAAATAATATTTCAATATTAGTAGAACAAACATATCAAAATAGATTGTGAAATTAAAATAAGGCAGTGCAGAATTATCAGTGTATAGAAAAACAGGCTCCTACATCTCCTTCTCTAGAAGAAAGCAACTTTAGTTAATAAATTAAAAGTTGAGATATAGTAGGTCTTTCTATTAATTACATTTTCATTTTAGAACAAGTGAAGTGCAAGATAACAGATATCCATATGATGCACTTGATATTTTGCTTGTAAACTGTAACAGATACAGAATTTCTGAAGCTATGTTTCTCATATAATATGCAGGTTCTTGCATATTAATTAGCTCTGTAAATCTGGGATATGATCAGAAGTCCAAAAAAAAGGCAGTCTTATATTTTATAAAAACTGCTAAATATTTAGGGAAACCTAGACGTTTTCACACTGTTTTCCATGCTTCATTTAAACTGTGATCAGCAAGACTTAACCTTTATAAAGTGCTTGCTGAAATACTCATGAACTGGCTCGGGAAARCTTACTCACCGGTTTTGTTAAATGGATTTTCGGATGTTGTTGTGTTACATATACCTCGGAGTCTGGAGCTATGAAATTTCTCCAAAATAGTTCACAGTTCCCATATTTAATAATGTACTGCAAAATGGCACTAAAGTGCATAAATATCTGAATGTTTTGTAGGGCTAAAAGGTGCTGTGTAAGCTTAAACTACTGCTTTGCCATTACATACAAGATAATTTTTTGGGGTGGGAGGGAGAGGTTTGTTCTGAGAATGCCACTGATTCTAATTTTAATGGCAGCTTGTTTACCACCTTTCACCTTTCTAGAAAATGTAAATGCCCCTCTTTCTTACTCTTCAGTTTGTCCAAAACAGTAGAAAGATAAAATAGCACACACTATAAAAATGCATTTCAAGATAACTTTCAAGAAATAGTGTTTAAAAAGAAAAAAAAAGTACATGGTACTCCAGATGAAAAGTGGACATGCTCTTTGTTATTAGCTATGGATCTTCTGTTCAAATGAACGTGCTGTTCATTTTTATCAGAACATGAGTACTAAACTACCATAAATTAAATACATACAGTACAGAACAATTAAAACTTTTTTGTACAGTAATTACTTTTACATTAAAACTCACCATCTTTCCAGATATGTTGAGAATTAGGACTCTAAACGTGATTATTTCAAAGTACTGTTTTTAACAATCTTGCACAGGCCCGACAATCAAAAACATGAAGCCTTGATTCACACAGCTTGGCAGGTTTCACTTACTTTGATAGGTAGGCTACTTTGAATTTTTTAACTTTCTTTTTTTTATATCAAAAGATTGTTTATTTGTTTGTTGTTTCTTTTTTTTAATCATTACATGATCTGTTTGTGTGTGTTGCCACTGCCAATGTATCTCAACAAAAAAAAAAAAAAAAAAGTGTCTGGAACGTTGATAGTAGTCCAAGTGTTGTCTTCCTCTTAAAAAAAAAAAAAAAACGTAAGAGTCTAGGAAATCCAATCTGAGTGCATTTCATAAAGGAATTCAATCCTAGAATAATTTTAATATTAAACAGGTACCGTTTCTACCACTGGTGATTTGATGCACTCTTCGTGCAGTCTGCTCTTTTCTGGAAGGTTTAGCGAATTCTCAGCAGGGTGATCTTGTAAATGACTGTCACCATTCAAAGCTGAAACAAATCCATCTTGAGAGGGACCTTTCAAGTATGAGTGAAATTCCACTTGAGGGTGGCCTGGCCTATGTTCAGTATATAAACTGTTACAGGGAGTGCTGTTATCACCTTCAGATGATGAGCAGCAAACGATCACTGAGGGATTTGCAGAAGGGTAATGATGGCTGCTAAAAGTTTCCTCTGATTGCCGCGTGTAGTCAACAAACTGTTCCGAAGTCATGTTGTAAGGCACCAGAGAAAGACTACCATTCTTGACAGCATCTCTTTCTGAGTAAGTTTCACCAATCTGGTTAGTAGTGCCAGCAACGTGGTTCTCTATTTGGTAATAAAGATTTGAAGAGTTAGTATAGTATGAGGCATTTTTAGAGTGGTTTTCATGCACAGCAGTGCCATCAGAGTAGCAAAGGACAGATGGAAGAGGCACCATGTCAGCATGGGAGCCCATACTTTCCACAAAATCATCTGTTTTTTCTTCCTCTTCCTCTTCCTCCTCCTCTTCATCATCATCTGATTCACTAGGGGCTAAACTTTGTGTGCTAGAATCTGTAACTCCACTACAAAAGCTACTCCCATCTTCCTCTTCCTCGTCTTCCCCTGGGCAGTCCAAGTCGTCTGCTGTCTGAGAATGTATAACTGCAGCCTGTGGTTCAGGTTCAATCTCAAAATTCTCTGCAATTGAATATTCGGCTGGATGGGGTCCTGGACTCATAGAACTAGTGTGTGCGCTTACCTCACTGTGGCAGCCATTTAGTGCAGGAACTTGCTGCTCTCTATTTTTCTCCAGTTCAAGTTTCATTATTGTGTGCAAAAAGTGAGTCCGTACACGGATAGGATTAAATTCAATTCTACCTGCTGTATTGCTACACCCTTCTTTAGTGCAACCACAAGGAAAAGACATACGATCCACCTTTTAGAAAAAGAGAGCACAGATTAAGAATACATATCATAAACCTGGTGTTATGACAGAACCTAGACAGCCTAGAGAAACAGAACAGTGAAGTAGGATTCACCTGAGAAGTACTCATGAGAATAATCCAAAATAACAATAATTCAGACAGTTAACCTGGAGTTTAACAATACTTCAAGAAATAATAAGGCATAGATTTACAATGCTGTGGAACAGGAAAAATATTTCAGTTCATAGCTGTAGGCATTATACAGTGGAACAAAGAATATACAGTTTTTCTGTTTATGGATCTGCTACAACTATACTAAATGTTCAAATCCTGGCAAAAATCACTAGCAGGAAAAAAAAGTTATCAAATTTCATGAAAACCATGGAAATTAGAAAGCCAATGAAACATAAATTATGTATAAAAATCTTTCTAAAGTTTCCAATAGGGAGATACTGCCCACAGAAGATGATAGGAATGGAAACTTGAATACATTTTTTAAAAAATACTTCAGTCAATTGTAGATGAATTGTTTTAAGCCTAACAGCTTGGGGGCAGAACTTGCTTATCTAATAATAACTATCATCTTAAATATCTAAAAATGTGAATGAATCCACAAATCAGGTACTTCAAATGGCTTATGGTCTATGATTTTTCATCTACACTGTGATACCTAAGCATCAAATATAATGCAGGGGCAAACCAAATAAAGTCCAGACACCTGAAGATGAAAACAAACAGCAAAGAAGGGAATACGTTACTTAGAACAGCAAAGAGAGTTTTGCTTGGATTTAAGTAATTACAAAAAAATGTGTTCATGGAGAAATCAACTCAGGTGCTAACAGCTATTCAAGAGAATTAGTTGAAACATCTTTTAGAGGACATTTTGGAACATTTACAGTTGTACATAGGAGACCATGTAAATGTGTGACATAAAATATCTTTTCAGTTCACAGACAGAAAAACTACATGATATATTAGCAGTTGTACTCTTTATTGCTGACATCTGCATGTTAGGTAAGGATAATAGCATAGGGTTTCGTTTGTTGCTTCTTACTGAGCTTGGATTATAATTCACATTTGAATATTATGTATGTGAACGGTCTCCGCACTAAAAGTTAGTATCCCTTCTGACATCTGCAGGCTACTGAATCTTYTGTTTTCTCCATTTGAACACTTAGTCAAAGGCTGGAGAGGAACGTGAGGAGCAGTGAATTTGTATCTATGTATGTGAATGAAAAAATACCAGATAAATGTCTATGTCTAAACAAACTATAAAATAAATAATGGTTTTAATGAGATAATTTGTACTGCACACAATATACTTTTAAACCTAGGCCTTAAAAAGCTAGTTGAGATCCACAGGCATCATCATGTAATATGCATCATTTAATGATTTTCCATAATATGTTTACTTACCACTTTAATAACAACAACAGCAAAAAATACACACATACCCTTTGTTAGTTAAGTAATGACAGACAACAATATGGATATTTACCTGACATTTTATGCCTGCAAGACTGCAAGTACAAGTTTCTGGATCACAGAATACACGGCAGTCACAGCCACAATCCTCTCTGGACAGGCGGATGGCTCGCAGCTCGTGTTTCTCTTCCACATCAATCTTCTTCACCCCAGAAGCTCGTAGCAGTGCCCTTCGTTTTTTTGTTGGCAGAGGTTGTAGAAAGAAGTATTCATCTACTTCAGTGTTGTCTAGATCAATATCATCATCAGAAATGTCATCCAGTGTCAGGGTATTAGCTTCTTCAGATTCCACTGTACCATTTTTTGTCATCTGTAGTACAGAACAATTAACATAATATGTAAACTATACTTACAGATATGTGTCATATATGTAAATATATGTAATGAATTACAAATGCGAAGAGCCATATGTAAAAATCCTATTGCTTGTCATGCCTTGCTCCGGTTTCCGCAACTGCCAGTAAGTTCTATATTACAATCATAGATGAGGTAAAAAAATTTAATTAAAGCTACATTTTTAGTTTCAGGTTGGTCATGAAACTAAATTTCTTCTAAATCTCCAATTTCTTAACTGTTCTATGAACTTTATCATATGCTGTAGTTTGACAGATCTCATGCCCTTATAAGATTCTAGCCTTACAGTATTTCTGCATAAGATGATTTTTCTGAGCCCTTAATTGATTTTTTGTTCCTATTTCTGGGCACTTTGAAACTCTTCATTATCCCTCTGAGCTTAGTAGTTATTCAGCCAACACTGCTTCAGATCAGGTTACATCAAAGATTTCTAAAATGGATATTTTACGTACTGTTCTCTATCCTGTTCCTCATATCGCCTGACAACTTACTTGCTATGTGTATAGCTGAGGTCAAAAAGTAGTATTGCCACTGAAGTGTTTGGGCAGCTGCCTGTAATTGGTTATTATTTTTGAACCTCTAAGTCACTTAATTTTTCCTAAATCCTACCTCTGTAACTTCATATTCATTTGCAATGGATTTCATGTTGCTGATACATATAACTCTTCTGAAGTTGTTTATAGTCCTCTTAGATCCTGAAAATAACCTAAATAGCTTTGTGTCATCATACATTTTAGTATTTCACTAACCAGTCCAGATTATTCTTAGATTGTTAATGAATAAACTAAGAAACAAAGGAACACGGTGTTAACCTGTTATAGGATCTTGCAAAAAGCTTTTTCCTGCTTGTTTCCTAACAAGATGAATTTTTGACCCTACATATATATGACCTCCCTAGCACTATGAGTTCCCTAGGCTATCTCCACTGTATAGTTTTCTTCTTAAATCTTTTAAAATTTGTTTCAAAATTAAATGCCCATGAGCATCAAGCATAAAACTCTAATGCCACTTTCTACTTTCATGAATTTAGGACACTTCAGTGCCACATGCTTATAAACCATTTCATACAGAAAAGTCTGTAGTTACTCAAGGAGAAAAGGAAAAGATGAAAAAGCCCGTTTTCTTTCATCTGCTGTACTCAAGGAAGGGTAACCTTCCTATGCATGGTACAGCTAGCTTGCTACACCTGCCAGATAATACCGGTAGAAATTTTATGAAAGTTCTTTTGAAGAGAAAATTGAGAATCAAAATAACAACGAGCACTAAAAAAAAATCTTGAGAGGGGTAATAACATTCACTACATGGAAATATATTTTTTCAATCTCAAGTTATATGTAGTGGGTATGGTACCACGTAGCAAACACCTGTAGCCAGTGCAGTTATATGACTGTTTTGTCATGCAGTGAACCCTTAGTCTTTGCTTAGTGCAGAACACTGGGAATCACAGTGTAGCAAACTCCCTTTTTATCCTACTGCTTAATCCTGTCACCTCTCCTCCTGATGCTTCATCTAGCTGTGCTTATGAGTACGAAAGCAGTCTGAATCTTACCCATATCACTATTTCTGCTTTTTTATTGTTCCCAACTGGGTTAGGTATTTTAATTTTTCCATTTACAGTGACAGTTTCACCTTTCACAACCTTCTGGATTACAACTGTCATTTTATAGCATAAATGAATTAATCAACAATGGGCTTCAATTGACCATTTACTGTCCTCGTGATTGGAGTTTTATGTTTATAGTAACTGGATATGGCAGCCACAGAGAAAAAAGATTACTCAGCTATTTTCTTGTTAAGTCAGGTTAAGAGCAATATCCTTTGAGGAGAAGAGTCCCAGTATCATGACTGGTAGTCCTTACATACCACATAAAGACTACATATTATTTTATATACGGAAAAAATCTCCTTAGCATCTGTAATCATTCATTCCTCTTAGCAATTCAGAACATATCAAATATGTCAAATATCAAGGCATCAAGTGAGATTAGTCTGCTGTTTGCCGTTTCAGAGAACTTTAGCTCATCCTGAGTCCTTTGATGGATTACTCAGCACTCTTATTTGTCAGCAACAACAACAAAGTCTACCAAATCATTATTTGGAATGGAACACTTTTTTTTTTCTTTTTTTAAATAAAACTGCAATTTGTTGTATCCTCTGATACTTTTCTCAAATTTGTCAACTACAGAATAAATGCTAATGGTGTCTACTATTTAAAAACAATGTATATTCTAGTTCCTCTACACACTGAATAAATGACATGTACTTGGGAGGCTTCTTGAGGGCTGAGAATTTTGGGGGTAACCACTAAGAGGGATTTATTATCCAGGGTGGGAAATATGAACACACAGAATATTTCTCATCTTGCACAAAACACAGGGACAAGTTAATCTCAACTATTTCAGCAAGAAAACAGATTTAGTTCTATTCTGCTTTGGAAGAACCAAAACCAAAAAATTCAGTTCCAGTTTCAAATTCTCCAAATGTTCAGATCTAAGGTTTTAGTTGGAGCCTACTGATCTTTCCTCATTTAATAACCCTTATTTTTCTGCTTAGTATATTCAGTGCTTTTAGCTAGGAGTTTGAGCATACTGTCTTTTTCATAACAAGGATGGTAATAATTAATAGGTCATTCAGATTATGACCTAATTATTGTGTTTATTTCAAACAGTAAAAGTGAGTAATTCTATTATCCACTGACACATAAATTACATGCAAAGGTGACAACATGGTCTGGACACAAGTCACTTATCACAAGCCTGTGCTCAGAACACTGGGTTACCCTCTCAGTCTTTATTTTACTGTTTGATTTTTTAATATCTTGTCTTTAGGTCAGTACACCACAGATTAAATATGGTCAGAATGAGAGTAAGTGATCAATCAAAACATCATATAGTTTGATTAGCAGCCAACACATGCTCCTAATGGACTTCAGTGTACTTCTTCAACAAAATAGACAGGACGCAGTCATGATCTCTGCATCAAATAATCAGATGGGGAAAATATTTTTTGTTTTTGTGACTGGTTATTTTTGCCTGGCAAAGGAAATACCAAATACTTGACACAACCACATATGTAAAGAAAGAAATATTTCAACAGAAGGTTAACAAAAAAAGATTTTAATATACCTCATACAAGTAACTGGGTAACTACAGAAGGAGGAAGACTATCAAAGACCATCAAATTACATCTTCCTACTCAAACTATAGGGGAACATTAAATTAAGTATTAAAATTATTAAGATTATACCATTCCTTGCCATTTGTTCATGCACATTTCTTAATGTCTTATGGAGCTAAAAAGACAGGAAAAGGGGCTGGAATCTTTTTAAATATCATTTGTTTTTCTTTTTTTTAAAAAACAAAAAYAACAAAACACCCTCATCCTTTTCCACTTGCATTTACCCTGTTTTCAGAATGAGAACGGTCTGCTCTATTATCTATCAGTCCACAGATCTATGAGCCTCACCATCACTAGGGTCATGCTAATTATCTTCATTTAAGGAAATATTATGAGTAAGCAGTAAGGAACATTCCAGCTACTTTATTGTGCTTGCTCATAATGTTTCCTCAAATTGCAATATATTAAAGTAAAGCCTACCTTGTACCTTTCATATTGAAAAGACGCGTTCATGCCCAGATTGCCATTAGAATATTCACACTCAGCTGCTAATAGTGTGTATGCCACAAGCAGCAGGGTTTACACCAAACTGCTCGTGCTGAATGGCGAAAGTCACTTGAAGATGATTTTAAAGTCCTTCTCTGATGTTATTTAGAAGAAGTTTCTTATTTAGTTCTGTACTTTCATCAAGTAAAACAATAAAGAGCCTCTAATAGTCTCAACTCTCTATATTACTATCTTTAAAAAAAAAAAAAAAAAACTACAAGAGGTAGTGTTTTCTACCTATGGATTTGAGTTGTTTAATTCAATGGAAAAAAAATAACAAACCAGGAAAACCAAGATTAAAAAAAAAAAAAAAAAAACACTGAAACTTATTTCTTTCTTTTTCCCTGTTGCATTTCAAACAACAACAACAATCTTTTTGAACAATCTTTACCTTAATGCAGTTTCTCATTTTCTTCATTTTTCTTTGCAGATGCAGAGTAATTTAGATGAAAATCCCAATCAGTACATTTTAAATAAAGAAAAAAAAAAAAAAAAAAAAAATAAAAAAAAAAAAAAAAAAAAAAAAAAAAAAAAAAAAAAAAAAAAAAAGTATTTCACTCTACTAAAAGATTTAACACTAATTAGATGCTACAATTTTTAAGACACATTCAAGATTCTGAAGACTTAACCGTGATTTCTTCGTATCTGAATTTGAAACTTTACAGTCCATTTACTAGTCTTAGAAAGGTTAGTAAACTATTCCCATATCAGTTGCTGAGAATCAATGAGGAAAGAATCTTGGCAATGCTGAATTAAGTGTAGGGTAAGGATTTTTCTATTTGGGAAAAGGAAACAATTAAGATACAGGGAGGAACGCATATCAGGCTTTCATTATTCACTCAATACTTATGAAGAGATTTTGCGGGAGTTTAACATTCAGAGTAGAAATTATCGTCCACTTCATGGAGCATGGGAAAATACGACAGGGCAGATGGAAGAATGCATTGTGCTTGGAAGAGAAGCCAGAAGTAGAGCCTGTATTTTAAAAGAGAGTGGGCTGAAGTGAAGTAGTTGAAAGAACAAAGAAGATCCATCACAGCGTGGAGGCAAATTACGAAAGCACACAGAAGCAAGCTATATTATACTCAGTAGACATGAAGGCTAAGAGGCCTCATCTAGTCTTTAGAGGTAAATAGGATTTGTGATTTTTCTTAACTTTCTCCCTGTAAAAAGAAAAGGAAAAATGAAATATTTGCATGCCTTACTATTCTTTACTCACTCCACTGGGGATTTCTCCCTCCCTCCATTTCATCCTCTATCTGTATTTCTGGGGAATATATGATCTGAGCCGAGTCCTGGAAGTCTGCCAAGGGATCTATGCAGAGTCATTGGTTACACTGACACAGCTCAATTCACACACAATGCTCTGAAGATCCCGTGATACAAGACATTTAGAGGTGTAATTTCTCTACTCAGTGGTTAAATTAATAATACTCAAGCATTTCGCTTCCAATCTGCACAAATAATCCGTCTTCAATTTCCCTTTGTCCTGAGTGATTTTATCTTTGTTTTTATTATGCTGGTTCAATTTTTATAAACTATTTAATAATCTATCTATTTGAACCAAAACCAAGAGACTGAAAAAATAATTACAGTAATAATAGTCATATGCACTTCTTCAGGAATTCAGATATAGATCTGAAGGAAAAATGCTAGGAGGCATATCAAACTAGGTGGATGGCAGTTTACTTTGGGCAACCATAGTAGTGTCTGAAACAGATATAATATCACAAAAGGGCTGTCAAGCACAGTAGTTTGGCTACAATTCAAAAAAATGTTCAATTTTAACTACAGGATTCATCTGAAAAAAGCCCAAAATATATGGGGGACAAGCAATTATTCAGAAAATATTTCACTGATCAAAAACGTAATAAAAATGGAAGTTTTGTCACAGATTTGAAAAAGACACAAGGGACACTTTCAAGAACACAATCTTCTCCTCTATTCTGCTCTCTTCAGATGCACAGTTTATTTTCTCTATTCTGCTATATTTAAAAAGCCAGCTTCAAACCTATAGTGTGGATTTTTATCACTTGGTATCTCCAGTTCTGACCAACTGAACTGATACAGATGGTTAATCACCCTTTCAGAAAATTAAACACTCAAACTAATAACAGCATGATATATGATTATAGAAATTAGCACATTTAAAAAATATTATAATTGTTTCTTACTTTTTGCTGAATTTGCTTAAGGTAGCCAGGAAAATAAGCTGTTTCACTTCCTGTACTTATTACCAAGATATTACCATCTCTTTTCCAACAGGGCACTGTGCAAGGTCTCGTAAGACTCATTCTCTTTCTGGTGCTTCCAGACTTCTGCTGGACACCCTGTTCAAGGCTCAGTTACACTTTCTGTCTGCCTTTGTTTCCTATCTGTAGAAAATAAGGAATAAACAACCACCTCCCTGAAAAGCTCTTTGAGGTAGCTACACCAGCATTAGGTATTATCAAACAAAAATGTATCTTCAGTTAAAAAAAAAAAGTACAGTATTTCCACTGAAATTAGAGTCGATTGCAAGGAAGGATTTTTGTTTAAAATGTACAAATTGGGTCCGTATGACCCTAACACTGCCTATGTAAGTGCCTATGTAAGYGCATGAGGTAGAGATCAAAGTCTCGAAGGAATTTTTACCTTTAATTTTAGAGAATTGAGTTTTTCCTCCCTTAGATGCTCTCTTAACATTTCTCGGTGAAGCCTCTCCTGCTCCATTGCAAACTCTCCAAGCGTGTATTGGCGCACACTGTTGTGGCGAGTGGACATTCCCAATGTGCTTCCCCCTTGGCTGGGAACACTGGTGAAGCCTTGCCTTCTTGTGAAGTAGTACACAGTAACACAGTTAAAATGGACATTTTTTGTTCTCTTCCGCTTCTCTCTCTTCAGGATTGAAGATGCTAGAACAGAAGTAAATTACATTTATGATAACTTGAACTCATAAAAGCAAATACTTTGTCACTTGAGCAGCTTCATTTGCCTTAACAATACCTGATTATGCTAAAGTTTGGGGGAGTGCGCTCCAAAGGAGATGATACGAGCTGAAATATTTACAGTATAGGCAAACCTAGAAACTGTTATAAACTAATACAACTGGGAACATTATTGTCTATTTTAGAACAGAAATTCTTGGCCAGGACAATTGGGTTTTCCCACAGCCCTTTAATAACGTGTTATCATTTCACCAAGGCAGCAAATAAAGCCTAGCAAAAGGAACTTCTTTTAATGTCTCACTTCAAATATAATGATTGCATCTCTCTAAACCCAGTGAACGCAATAACATTACCTAGGACAGAAGTCAGGAGAACAGCAGACCAATGTCTCCGACAGAGCTATACATTCCATTATTATTCTGTCAGTAAGATTACAGCTGCAGTGCTCTATGGCTAGCTCTTGGCAGTGTTGGACCACATTAGAGGAAAATATTCTATCTTATATTCTAAAATATGAGCAATTAGTGTTAGAAAAACTATAAAGGCAATAAATTTAGTGTTTCAGATTTTCTCAAAAATTTATAGGATCATCATCACGGAATGATAATATATGAATAATGCTGATTAAAAATCAGATCGACTTCTTTCTTCTTTCCCTTCATCATTATTTCTGTTGCCATCCACTGAATACATGTATGTGTTTGTGTGTCTGTGTGTGTATATATATATATACACATATATACACACATATACATACACACATATATGTATGTATACCCACTATAATGTGTAGAGTTTTGATTTAAAAAAATCTAGTCCTTTCTCTTTTCTCATTCCCCATATATTCATCTCTCTTGCTCAGTTTTTCCTACACACATACATAGTTTCATATAAAATTGGATTTATTTAAAAATAAACATGGTATTTTAACTTTTAAATATTATTCTTTTCTACAGATATTTAGTAACTCCTTCCTGTGATCCTGATATATTGTTTCTCACTGGTAACAGCAGTGAGCCTTTAGAGTAAAATAAGAGACACCCCTTGATTTTTAAGATGTGCCAGCAGCCTGGTCTATCTGATTTATTACAAAATAACAATAGGATGTTGAGAAAGTAGATAATAAGCTACAGCTCTGCAGCTTAGATGCAACAGTTAAGTGGGTGTGAGAGACCTAATTGCCAGAATTCAGGCAGTAAAATGATTTTACAAATGCCTGACTACTTTTGACAGAGTTGGAACCATTTTATAAAAGCAGTAAGGTAAAACGGTGTACAGCACTGGTCTAGAATTGCACTGTCTCTAGAGACTGGAAGCACTTGGCCTTCAGCCCTGATTTTGAAACAGGTTTGGTTTACTGTCATAGTTAAAAAATAGTTCATTCTCAGTAATATTATGTAGCAAAAGGATAATGATCCGAAATGTAGGAAAAAAACCCTTGTACATACAGTAATTCTGTCAAAAAATCAATACAATCTACCTAACTATACGAGAAAAAATTGTATTAGAAAATATATTCCTGTAACCAAACTACAGGTGGCTTGCCTCACTAACATAAAAATATTTTGGGTTCAGTGCAACACTGAAATAATTATTATAATTATTATTTCAGATACGATGAAGGTATGTTAGACTTCATATCAATAAACAGAGAGCCTATATTCATCAGTGATACAATTGCTTTCCAAAAAGGATGTAGGATGTACATGGAGGAATCAAAAGATAGACTCTATTAGGTCTATTTAAACTTGCATCCAAGTTCAAGCAAATCTCGTATCAACAGAGCCTGTCAAAAACATTTATAGGAAAGTTTTACTGAAGGGGAGAGAATAGCGATGTGTCAATTTTGTATAATACTAAATATTGATTTAATGTACTCTTTTTTCATACATGCTACACTTTCAAAACAAAATTGTTATTTTTAATAAAACCCAAGTTTTTAATAAAATCTGAAAGATGGGGTAATTTTGATATTGATATTCTCTCTCAATTTGGAATGAAAACAAATATTCTTTGAGTCAGAAATTCCTTTGCCTATATGCTCTTTTAGACAGGAAAGTGCATATTAAAAAAATCCTGCTCCTAGCCAAGGAGGCATCTGAACCATCTGGGATGTATCCGATATCTGATGTAATTGTGTTGTTATTATTTGAATCTCAGTTGCATCTTTCCTGTATTTAGGAGGCAATACGATAGCTACCAAGGTAAAAGCAGCATTTTTATCATTAAGAGAACCAGCCATAAATGGGATGAGAGATAATACTACGGAAAAGTAGTAAAGGAAAGAAAATAAAGAAGGTTAGATTAAAAGAAAAAAGAAGTCTGCTTCTGGATGAAACAGAAGATAAATATGCCCATAAATTGCACATACTAATGCCTTTGAATCTCTATTTGTGAACTTCATTATCTATTACATAATGTCTAAAGTTAAAGAAAATTGTTTTAGATAGTAGCTATTTGATTTTCCTGACATCTTTGCTTACTGGCAGGAATACCAAAAGTTGTAATAAAACTTCTTTGTTTTATATCTGTCATCCTTTTCATGTAAGAACTGCATTAAACTACTTTCCTTCTATATATAAAGAAATCAACTTTAATTTTATTCACAATCTAAACAYTAATCTTAATAGTTAAATGAACTTCATATAAGAAGACTGTGTGATATAACTATTCCCAATCCAAAAAGAGAATGTCATCTTATAGTAAAAATTAGATCATATGAATAAGCTTTTCCAGTAGGACATTTCAGGAAAGGGAGTGCACATGTGTGCATGTGTTTTGTCAAAATTTAGAACAGCAGTTGTAATACATCACTGCACACAACATGCTAACTTTATGCCAAAATGTTAAGTCAGCAATCTCTCTCCAGCAGTCTGTATCAATGACAAAGTTAAAGTTTTTTTAAAAAAAAAATATTACTGACAAAAACTGTGTTAGAATGCAATTAAGATGAACTTCGAGATAATACTGGGATACTTTAATTGCAAAACAATCAGCACTATCGACCTAGTTAGAACGAAGACTGGGCAAGAGCTGACATGCATTTGTTGCAAATGTCATTAAAGCTCATACTTTTATTTATTAAAGCTGTAGTTCCTTGTCAAGCAAATTATATGCTAACCTGTGTAAGTAAGCAAGCATGTAAACATTCAGAGGAACATACAATTATTTTTTTCTGAAAGACATTGCATCTTTTGGTTCTGCTTCCATGTCACCCAAGTGCTCATTAAAGGGAAGAGCTGAAGTTCTATGAATAATTCTGTAGTCATTTCCTCTATGTTACTGCTAGGAAATAGTCAGAATATATTGATATTTATGAGAATGTTATTTTCAAGAACAGAGCAAGCAGGAGCTGCAGAAGATTATAAGATTTTATTCAGTTACCCAGAAACATAAATTAGAGATGTTCATCTGTGCCTTGTTCTTGAAGCTAGTCAACTTGCCATCAGTGGGGGGACTGGAGAATTGCAACCACCTCGATAACAAAGGGCACACGAGGAAGCAGGTTATAAGACATTCAACTGCAAAGAGTCAGCACTGCAAAGGCACTCTGTTCTCGTTCTACTACACTTCCTAGAAACCTCTGAGCAAAGGACTGCTTTACAGTGGTCTCTCTCTCAAAAAAAGTAGTAGATATTCAATGGAAATGTTAACTTTTTTTCAACATCAGTGACAAAGCCCTCTATAATCCATTAAGCCTTTTTACTTTTATTTCAAGCTAAGCAAAATTCAAATTCTCAGATCATCTTATCAATAGTCAGAGGTATATGTTATTTTCCATACATAGTACCTTAAATAGCAGGGTCAAATCAGTCATAATCAGGGGTGATGCTGACTCGTTCCAGCATGCCCTGCATGCATACTGTCAATAGGAACTGGACAATGATTTTTGAAGATGAACCTCCACTGTCGTGGATTTACCAGTTTGAGGCTGGAGAGTATGTCAGTGGGAATATAAATATTCATCATCATCTAAAACTGTCCTACGGATTGCACATGATGTTTAATGTATACCTGTATTACAAGTGTGATAACCTAGTCTGCTAAACTTCCACAAAGGGAAAAAATATTCCATTCTCATATATTTAAATGAAGAATATAATTTTTAGGTATAGGGTTTAAGAATACATGGAATTAAATATTTCTGATAGATACTTAAGTACTGCAATACATACAATATATCGAAGACCAGAGGGAAAGATAATACTCTTAAGAACATGATCACTGGTACAAAACTGCCACTATAACTGAACATCTTCAGATATATATATTTTCAAAAAGCATTGTTAGAATTTGTCATCTGAGATGATACCAACAGCTCTAATTTTGAGTTTTGGCACTTGACATTTGAGTGGTTCAGTTTCTGCATTGAGCAGAGATGAGCCCGAGTTAATAACCTGCTTGCAACTGGCCTGGCTCCTCGTGGAAGCAAGGCTGGTCCAGTTGGGCATATTAGCTCCATGTCTTTGCCATGCGAAAGCAGCTGCTGTGCACCCAGGCCTGTATCTAGACACACCATAGCCACTTTCATGCAACACTGATCCTGAGCTAACAGTCACAGCATATGTAATCTGCGACATACACTGTTTATAGAAACTGAGAATCATCTGTAAACAAACTAAAGATTAGGCCTAAAAACTTCGAAGTAATTTTGGGGAAAAAAATTATCTGGTATTATTAAGATTAACTCTGCAGAGAAACACAACCTACCCTTTGTTCTTGTCCTTTTGTTACCCTTGTTCTTGACGTGCATGCACACATAAACAGCAGAATGCATTTTTTTTTTTCCATCTTTTTCTCAACTACTGGTCTCTCTCTCATAACAACTCTCTTTATCCATAACAATTATAATTATTTCATGACTAAGTAGGATATTTTTGCCATTTCTTGGTATGCACAATTCCTGGCTTATGCACGTCTCTGGCTATTAAAGACTCTCCAGCAATTCCAAAATTTAAGAACATCTGTATGACAAGCCAGAGATCTACAGAAATCTACAATGTCTAAATACAAGATACTAAATATTTTAGTTACAGCCCTTCAGTTTGCAGTATTTCAGTAAGGTCCTTTTTTCAGTCATCCACAGTATACCTGTAGTAGTTCAGAATACAGGAAATTGCTTAGCAGTAATTCAAGAAGTTGAGATTTCTTTCAGTGCTTTGTTCATCTGGCTACACACCAACAACCAACAAGCTTCATCTAATGCAGTACAATCTGCTTCTCAAYTGCAGACCATGCAGGACATAGCAACATACAATGCTAAGAATGCACACTTGTACAAACACATGTATGTATATATAGATGCATGTATGTATTTATATATACAAACACGCACACACACAGAGCTACCCTTCCAAATTACACAGATGAAGGCTTGACGCAGTAAAGCACAACCTGTGGTCTAGCAGGTATTGGAAGATGGAACTGTGAAATGATCACAAATAAACACACAAACATTACTATAGTTGTTTCAGGAGGAGATATAGTTGGGAACCATCTCCTAAGTTGGGCCACTAGTTCATATTTTTTATTATCATTGTTTATATTAAAATGCTTGTTATTGTTTAAAAATATATCTGTTTAAATGCAAAGTACAGTTTTTATCATCCACTGACAAACATCAATGGCATACAAGATGGTTTATGGATCTCTTTCCAGAAAAAGTAAGTTCCTTAGATTTTTTAAAGCTTATAGGTACTTGAATGCCTTAAACTGTTTTTATCTAGACTCTGTGATTTGTACGTCTGCATGAAACAGGAGGCCACATTAATTTATTTTTCAAAGATATTCTAAAAATAAAAATTTAAAGTAAACATAAATAAATACATAAGTAAATACATCTATCATGACAAATACAACAATAGCCTTAAATAAAAGTATATAAAATAGCTTCCATAGCTGCTATTGTTTCTTTTATTTGGGCTGATGTTGTATAGCTCACCGCTATATGGACAGTTAATGGGAGAAGTGTAAATATTACAAATAGCAGTTTTAACCTAGCAATTCACTCTGGCTAATGACTGTTGCACAAAGCATTTATCTTTGCTAGAATTCATAATCAGTGAGGAAATAATTTCTGGCTTTGGAAAGTCACTGTTATCAATGAGGAAGGCAAGAAAAATGAGAATCATTCAAGTCATGTGCAGTCAGAAAATAAGAGAAGTTTTAGTTCATCAACAAAGATGAAGCCTACTTAGTGTCATAATTATATGGAATAAAACACCAAGTCCTGCTGCTAAGTTTCCTTCAAATAATGGTTGTCATCACCATATTCATGCAGATAGGCTCGTAATTTTAAGATTTTTTTGTATTTACCTTGCAGGTTATAAATGAAATTTATTTACTAACTCATTTTCCATAGGTTACTTAGAGCTTTATCAGAAACTCTCCAACTTCTGAAATTGTGCCCTTTATACACTGGGGTGGGCTGCTACTGCTAGCCCCTCCTGCTGGCAAATGAACCACACTCCCAGCACATTTGGGAGTGCACATCCCTGAGAGCTGTGGGGGGAGACAGTGGCAGGGGCTGCCTGCGCACCAACCTCCCCAGCCACCGCCTGCTCCGAAAGCTGGGGTACAGTTCTGCAGCTGGTCCCAGGACCCTTTCCTTCTCCATCTCAAGCTGTATTTTGTGCCTTCCTCCTTGAGAATAATTATTCTTAATGTATCTGTGAATTTCTGAGACTACCTTTTTATAAACATTGAATATAATAAATAGATAATTAATAATAGATAAATAAGGTTGGTTTCTTCATAGACTTGATGCAAAATGAAAGATGCAATACAAAAAACAAATACAAAAATTCAACCTTTTCCACATTTGAAAAATTCATGTTAATATATTTCTTACATCTTGGTAAAAGACTTCAATCATGAGCCCACTCCCCAGGCCCAAGAAGAGTAAAAGGGAAAATCAATATTATATACATATCAGAGTTTAGCCAAGTAGCCTGGTGTATCTTTGAAAAGCATCCAAGTCTCATTCCTATATGAATAAATTATAACTGATGAAATAGGTAAGCAACAGACTGAAACTAAATCTTCCTCAATAACTCTCAGTACTAACATATAATGCACTATGCAGTCACACTTGTATCAGCCTCTGAACAGTCTCATTTTGTTCTCTGTGCCTTACAGACATCAGTGGAATTACAGTGAAAAACTTGGGAAGATAGAGCATTTAGTTCTGTACACTGAGCTGCCAAAAGAGTACCCAAAACCCCGCCACTGGGAATGGATCCCACTAAAGCTGTATAACTGTCTACAAAATACAAAGCATGCATCCTAATTTTATAAAATCCTGATAGCAATGACATGTTAAGCCCATAATGTTTTTCAAACCATTTCTACTGAGAAAACTGGTAGTTCTTTGATTATGAAACATAAATAATCTAAGTTCTGGCCAATCTCCAAAACATAAGCACTTTCTTCTGCTGTCTCAGCTATTCTCCTGATGTCAAAGACACATTAAAATAAATGTGAACCATATGGTTATGCAGCAATTACTAGCACTCTTGCATCAATGAGGGCAAAGCAATTCATTGCCACCATTGCAGAAATATCTTAGTCACATGAAAATTTCAAACGGCTGGAAAAAAGTGCAGGAAGCAGCCTTTTTGACTAAAACTCCATCTCTAACAGGAGGGAAGTGTTGATTTTCTTAAATTCTACTATCCTGTTGTTTGTCTGCTTTTTATATACCATATGAACCAGAATGGTAAGGAGGATTAACACCATTCTGCACCTGCTTCATAACTTTCCCACATAGTATTTAATCAAATCTAACAATATAGAACAGTCAAACCTAAAACATCATGGTAATCCAAGTCAGATCATTTACAAAAGCCAGCTTGTTTAGCAGTCTTCCTAGAAAGCAAAAACTGGGGAAGAGAGCATATTCCAGAAATTGCTTCCATCTTTCCCCCAGTGCCTTCTAAAAGATAAATTTCTACTAGTCTCCATACACCAAATCTATACATTTAACCCCCTTAAAAATTATATGTTTCTCCTATATGCCTAGAAATCCACATTAAGAGGCAATACAATGAGATACTATATCCCCTCCCCAAAACAGAATCGTAGAATCATAGAATCAGTAAGGTTGGAAGGGACCTCTGGAGATCATCTAGTCCAACCTCCCTGCTCAAGCAGGGTCACCTAGAGCATGCATTTACACATGCACTTGAGGGCAGGAAGGTATTTTCTGAAAAAACTTTGAACCTGAAAATCTTTAAGGGAACTGTGCACTCAGAAAAAACGTAAATTGAGGAATGACAATCAGGCAGGACAGAGGCAATGTTGTGGAATGATAGTGTCCCTCTGGCTCCATTCTCTGGTACCTTCCTCTCAGGTAAAATCACAACTAAACTCACCTCATAGGAGTGGCTCAATGGGAATGCTTGCCTAATGCTAGATTTATTTATGCGATATTTGAAAAGGTTTTTGAAAAGTGCTAGTTCAGAGGAGTTTCACATCAATAGAGAAGGTTTTTCATTTAACATCTAATTAAACATTCTGTGAGAGTTCTGTTTAAAATTTTACAGAAATGTCGAATTCTTTGAATGCAAGCCAAACTCTGGAAATTTACTGCTAAAATTTCAATGAAAGCTTTAAGTTTTCTTCATCATCATCCTTTATCTCTGAACACTTTTCTGTGACATTCCTCATCATAATAGTCCAGTCCTCCGTTCTGCAAATATAATCAGCCTGCAGGGAGAAGTGGAGACAGTTAACTGCTCTCTGCCTCACCATTTACTCTAAATACCAGCTGCTGTTCCTTGGATGATTATTTCTGACCTTGGCCCTAGTTTCTGACAGTGTGAGAAGGAAAGCTGTCACCCTTACCTTTGTAGAAACACCCATGCATAGCAATTGTAGGCACTGAACTCCTAAGGCACTATGGTCTACCCCCTTCTCCCATCTTACGGGTAACTTCTGCAATTATCCATCTGGGCTTCACATTTGTAAACATATTTTGCATATTTGTTAGAAATATTTTCAATGCAGAATTTTTCTTTATTTCAGAACAAAAAACCATCATTTAAGGCAAAACCTGTCTCTCTATAATGCATGAAGTGCACTAATTTATAGGAAAGAAATTCTCAAAAACAGAGAAATAGAATTAGTCACACAAGCCCTTCTAAAAATCAGTGTGAGCCTACCTCCTAATCCTTCTTTCTCTTTTTGGAAAAAACTCACTCTACAATAGTCATTGCTCCCAATGAAAGATAGCAGGAAAAATTCTCTTGTGCCATATCCTGCCCTATCATTTTGTAGGAATATTTAAGCTAAAACATTGCACCATATTTCACTGAATTTCTTGATATTTCTTCTTTACTGCCCAGATGAACTCACTATTTTAAAAATGAAAAAAAAAAAAAAAAACTCAACCGTTTGCATTTCATAAGGTGAGTCAACAAATAACAGGAAGAATGTATTCCTTATTAACAAAGAAATTCCAAGCTTGGTTGCAGGCAGTATAAATAACTGTAAGCTGTCATGAAAAAAGAATGCACCCTTTAAGTGTTTCCCCATAATAAATCAGCATCACTGTGTCTCACTCGTTCAGATTTCTACCGTTAGCCAGTAATTAAACACACAGTTTAAGCTCAAGGCTCAGGTAATGCCTTATGCTAATCACACCAAATAAAACTTTATATTTTGCATAAAGATAATGTTAGAAGAATCTAGACTATCCTAATGATTTCAAAGGATTTGATACAATTCTTCAGAATTCTAAGTGACGACACAGACAAGACAATCTCAATTTGTTAGCAACTCTAAAATACTTGAATGAGTAATTTTAAGGGCATACAGAAAGAAATGCAATGGAGCTGTATTTGTATTTTTGAACACTTCTAGTATTTTCCATGGTAAAAGCAAAAGCTGGAGGGAGTATTTATAGACACTGAAGGGTTTTCTCAGAACTCATTATTGACCAGCCACATTCATAATGAATTTCAGGCATCCAATACTGTTTAAGTACTACTCTAAGTCATTACTACCAYAGCCATACTAGCAGAACAACAGGGTGTATGATAATACAAAGAGAAGGCTGCAGAGCTGTAGGATAACCTTGTTAATGGCACTGTTATGCAAGATATGGATAACTGATGAAGGATATCCACTAGACCATGTGACAGTTCTGCCTCCTGTTGATGAAGATTATATGATGAGGATTATCTTTTCAGATGAGCTAGTGTGGGAGATTTTACCTGCCTGAAAAGCCTCTGTATTAACTCCATTAGCCTGAAAGTTTCAGTTTCACTACACTGAAGTCAAAACACAGCGGAAGGAGGCAGCTCCTCAAATTGTATTCCTTAGGAGACTCATTTGTGATTAATCTGGTATAGAGAGTTTTCAACAGAACAAAAGAACCAAAGGCTGGACATGATGAGGTCTTCACAGCACTTTCAATTGCACGTAATTCTGCAACTTATGTTTGGTTATTTTTCTTTACTAGAAAAATAAATCAAGTGTTTATTAGGAATAGGCACCTCTACAAGGCACCAACATGGAATCCAGTGTCCATCAGCGTGCACAACTGTAGAAACCGTCATGCACAGACATGCCAGATAGCAACTGCCAAAGAAAACCTGCTGGGCAGCCGATAGGGTGCCTGATCTCAACAGGGCAATTAAAAGGAGCTGAAATGACATTGAATATATTCCCACGCTACATACCCCTTCACACAAGAAAAAGTGAACAAATATTCTCAGGCCTGACTAATAATGTGTATGTAGGTTTAAACAAATAGTCTTGACTAATAATAGACTGCACATTTGGACTGCTATTTGAAGATGAACATCCCCCTTTTTGATAATGGATGAGGCTGTGAAATGGGACAGGTAAGCAGACTGGTTAGTAACGTTTTGAATATGCTTTGGAATTTATCAAGGTAAATCTGTGGTCTGAATAGTAGCCTGCTGAATGAAACTGAAATGGTATCAACAGATTGAAGAAAGTAAGTAAAAGAGAGAGTGAGGATTATATCTCTCATGATAACGTCCGATAATAAAGGTGCTTGATCATCATTTGATAGGAGAATTAAAAATCTGCAGATGTACACACCTACCTGACTATGAGAAAGCAACATTTTTTTATTTTTTTGGTTATGAACCTTGTAACAGTTGTCTACACTATATGGAATTCCTTGTATTTTATATAAATATATATTGGAGTAACCCTAAACTAACTGAAAGCTTCGAAGCAGAAATCAGCAACCACTTTATTCAGCAGTACACTTTGCCTGAAACACAATGTAATTTAATTTCATGACTCATGTGTAACTTGGGCTAAGAGATTTTTCTTATTGCTATCTTGATTTGTTTAAATGGACATACTGTTAAAGAAACTAGGTAGTTATCTCTGTGTAATAACCACAACGGATAGCGCTTAGGGACATATTATTCATGTATTTTCTGCCACCACACTACGAGAATAATTGTTCAGATTAAAACCACCTTCTGGTTCTGTCCCACTTGCGTGATCCACAGCAGCCATACACCTAGTTTAGCTGGCAGGTTAAACTCAACTTAGAAGCTAATGGAGCAGGATAGCTGAAGCATTCTTGTTTTTCTGACCTAACACGTAGTTTTAAGGGTTACCTGAACATAAGTTGCATCAGCTATTCTAATAGGTTTATACATACTGCATGCCTGCTGATGCACTGAAAGAGTGCCAGCTACAGCTCTTCTGTGCTGGCTATTTTCAGTCTGTTTTCTGTCCTGAAGGAGTTTCACAGAACTCCTTCTTCCATATGCTCTTAAAGTAATCATTTGAATATTCTGGATAGGAAAGCTTCTGTCTCTTGTTTCCGTAGCTGAATGTGTCTAAAGAATGAACAAAACATATTTTAAAGTACATTGCTAACAGTTCTTTTCATTGCATAACAAAATGCCTGCTTGCAGTTTTCAAGTAAGTATCACTCACAGGAGAGCTCTAATGCAGCAGCTCTGTAAGATACCTGTGCATTCATGCGGTAAGTGAAACAACACATGGAGTACAACCTTATTTATACAACACTGGTCTATACTCTTGAATACAAAAATTTTTTTTTGAAATACAATAGTAATGTACATTCTGAGTGCCTGGAGTTGGCAATGCTCTCTCCACTGAGAGAAAATGTCTCTCTGCTGCTTTGGTTAATAGGCCGGTGCTATGATTCAAAGCTATTTCAGAAAATAGAGATGCATCTTCGCATCAGGCACCCTTCCTGGCACTAGGCAAACCCCTCCTGCCTCATCAAGCTAGTTTTTTAGTATATAGACTGTATGATGTGCATTAAAGGTAACTTTTTATTAAAGAGTGAAAGGAAACTAATTCCATACACAAAACACATCATGATATACATATGAGATTACAAGAAGTACTATTTCCAAGTATTTATTGCTTCCATAAGACGAGGTCAAGTACCACAGCAGGATCAGCTCACTGTTCATCACTACCAAGAACTCCAAATAGGCTTTTCAAATTAATATTATTTTTAAGATTTACAAATTAAAAATCTAAGAACATAAAAATAAGTGTTCTTGTCCTGAGAAGCATACAACAAAACACATATAACTAATGTCAAGCAATTGACATAAACCAAAATGAAAACCAATCTTGTATGTGTACAAAAACTTCACAAATTCTCCATTTAAAATGCATTCTTTCCAGGATTAAGGGCATGAGGTCTCTTCCATGAAAATGTAGAAAGAACAGAATAAAAAATAAATCCCATCTGAACAAAAATATTTTTCTAGAAGGAGGCATTTATCAATTTGAAAACCTATCTGCATTTGTCAAGTATCTAAAAATAAATCGTATTTAATTGGCAAAATAAGAATGTTTATATTACTCTTTACATTTACTTTAAATGGGAAAGGAATTAGGATTTTTTCTAAAACACGAGTTGTTTTTATTTCACCTGTTTTGCTAGCATACATTATTATCAAGACTTACCGTTTTTGTATAGAGGTGCTCTTAGCAGATTTGTATAAGGCTAGCCAGAAACTAGTTATCTCATTTTTTCCTAACACTGCTCAATTAGTAGATATTGACTTTGTAAATGTGTGAATAATTAATAATGCTTTAATATTAAGAAGGAAGAAAAGGTCTCAGAAAAGCTCATTTGTACTACCTTAATCATTACTTAACAAAATCGAACTTTTTCATCAGGTGTAACATGGCTTAAAATTAGTGTGTCTGGTAACGCTAGGAAATAATGATGCAGATTGGAAGAGAATCTGGATGCAAGATGCAAGTAACTAAGTGGGGATAAAAACTATCTTTCCGTTTTGTATTCCACCTGAACATCAACATTCCTTATTTTCTTACCAATAATAAAAAAAATTACTACCTTTATCAACCCCCCTGCATACAGTAATAGCAATGAAGAACGTCAGACTCTGAAAGATGCCGCATTCAATCATATACCAGTCCCGAAAGTCATTCGCTGGGGACCCTGCAACTTGTATATTCAAATATACACCAAGGACACTCATTCAATTCCTTTCTTCCCAAATCACTTTTATATAAAATTGTGAATATTCTGTACTGATTTCTTGGAATTTAGGCCATTGTATCTATATTAAAGATAGTACTTTGTAAAAAGTAGTACTGAATCACAAAGAAACAATTTACTCTTCATATATCTATATTGCCAGCTGATATATATGTATGTATGTTACTTTATATATATATATATATATATATATATATAAATTTTTTTATAAATTGTTAGATAGATAGACAGACAGAAATTTATTACTCTGGTCAAAATTACCTGTTATATGGATCATAACATTCTGAAATGCTACAGTATCACTTTGTACTTAAAGATTTTATTCAGAACCTAAACTACAGTATTTATTGTGTCAACTACAATCAAAGCTTACTGTTACGTGCACGTATTATAAATTCTAAGTTTTACCCCTGAATTATTAGCCTTCTTTGTATTATCTGTGTATTCACAATAAAATTGCTGTCTTCTGTGTGGGTGACAATGACTGCTTGATGTAAAAGGACTGCTTTCAATCTATAATGAATAACCATGTAAGACCCTAAATAGATGCAAGAGTTAAAAGATCAGCATTCAGATAATACTGCCACCAAGCTATTGCTTAATACTACTGATGAGATTTACTGGGTCACTCATTCCTTTGTGTCCCCTACCAATACTGTATCTTAAATGTAATATCAATTACATCAAGATTGCTACACCTAAACACATTTGAAAAGTTGTGCCTGTGTAATCCTTTTCACAGATGTGTTCCATACTAAATCAATGATAATTTGGACCTTCATGTCCAGATCAAACTCAAACTGTACAGCAGCATTTAGTAGACAAATCAGTTATGAGATCCTTCATATCACATGCAACAAGCATGACTTCTAGGCACAACCTAAAACATACTTACAAGGATCACCTTATATATGGGTGGTGACCAGAAGTCCTCACCTGCTGCTTGGCCCACAGTCTCAAGAAATAGCTATACAGTCACTTTAGTGGAGAGATGTACATAGAGCAAAACTGAAGGATTCAAACCCCAGCTGTTTAAAACAGGCAGTTCACCATTAAAATAGCATAATCACCTACAACAAATATCATAAACAACAATAATAAAACCCAAATTCATTCTTGATAGATAAGCTGCCCATATAACATATCTAGCTTTGCTAACTTAAAAGCAAACACTTATCCTTACACAAAACAATTGCTGAATACAGAAATACCCACATGAATGTGAAGAACAAACTACTGCAATGATCGGTATCTCTTTGCCTAATATACAATGTTTCTTCAGTTCCTAAATTAAAAGAAATTTTATTACTTGCTTTGGAGAAAAACTTTCACCAATATGGTGCTGCAGGCAGCTGACAGCTGCACTATGCTTATCCAAGAAAAATAAATAAGTTTACCTAAAACACTTTGCTACAGTACCTGTTTGAAATATCTTTAGCATGACAGCTCTGAAGGTTAACTACAAATAGCCATGAATTTCAAATAGCAAATAGTAGCTTCTAATTTTTAGATTTACAGAGATTTTTTTGTCAACAGTATGAAGGCAAGAGGGTACAAGTCCACTAGGTCACTTTGAGCAAGTCACAAACTCTCTGAAAGTCAATTTTATCATCCATAAGTTAAGGATAATGACACTCACCTACGTGTAGTGTACCTGGTGATCAGTGATGAGAAGTAGTGTATAGGAGTTCATTTTTACTTCATCACATTTATCTAACTATAAAATCTAATTTATTTTGAAAAACAGGAAGAATTATTTAGGCACATAACGTCTAATACTTACGGGTAAAATGATTAGAAGTGGATGGATTGACACTATCACCACTGTCAGCACTTTCACTGCTTGATATGTCATCATCTGATTCCCGCACAGAGGAACAAGGTGAGGAGCCATCAACTTCTTCAAACTTCCTCTTTAGAATTCCACTCATAGCTGCAATGCTGTCACATGTATCTGTAACAGGAACAGAAGTAATGAAGCACTGAAACACCCAAAGGCAGAGTAGCAAGTTGTAGTCTCCAAAATCATTTTTATTTAGTTGCCACTTACAGTCTTGAATAACCATTCAGCATGAAATTAAATATATTTTATCGGGAGACAGTGAAACCTGAGGAAAGAGAAAAGCCCTCATAGGCCAAACTCTAACTTGCTATCCATGAAGACAGTTCTTCTGTTAGAAAAACATGTATCAGATTGCTTTCTGAGGGGTGTTTTTATCATTTAAGTTACCTCTTTTCATGGGAAATACAAAAATTTTATTTGAAATAAGACTCCTTCAGGCCAGAGAAAATTGTAACAGCAACAGTCTGATCTTTCAAGGTGCTTGGAATCCCTGATTCCATTGACATCTGCTGCTATCTGTGCTAAACTTTGAGATTGCAAACAAGGAAAAAAAATGGTGTTTCTCTTCAGAGACCCTTACTTGGGTCCTCATATAGATGTGAATATCTGAGGCCATCAGTGAAGGAAGGTAAGTTCACTATTAGATGGATTTAAAAGACAAGAAATCACACTGAGCACTCCAGTTCTCAGTGCCAAATATGCATGCTCTAATTCGTGTTCATGTCACCCCTATAAGACATCATAGCAAAGTATTATCAGATAACTCCTGTATTACATACAGATATAATGCAATGAATTCACAAAGACCATATACAAGTATTATGGTCAGGAAATACCTGAAATTCATAAATTCTCCATTCCAGTCAGAGACACTAATTGCTAGGCAATGCACCTTTTATTTTTATTTTTTTAAATACTGGAGAAATTGTCTCCCAAACTCTCCCCTCCCCGTACTAAGAAATGAGAAGCCTAATATGGCTAAAGGAGAAGCCTTAAATTGGAGCAGAAGATTAGAAAGGTAAGTATTCAAGCAGAAATTTAGCAGCAGAGGTAGAACTTTAACTTGAATTATGCATCATTTAGGAGAAAGTGTACTCTTAACTAACTGAGAGATCAAGGACGCTTAGAGCTCGCTCAGCAGACACTCACCTGTCACAATCTCGAGCTTTCTTCCACAGTACTGCAGAGGCAAGCAATGGAGATGTTTATCCAGGCAAAAAGTCTATCCAGGATTGATGAAATGCTAGATTTACCAGGTAGGACACACCGTAGCACTACAGACTTACCAAAGACTACTGCCAAATCTCACTGAAAGCAGAAAAAAAGAAATCTGCATTCCTCATTGAAATGGCATTCCTCATTTTAAATGACTGCTGCTGATTTAAGGACTGATCAATTCCAGGCCAACACCGCATTCTGCTTCAACTAGGAGGCTGAATTAGATGACCTCTAGAGGGCCCTTCCAGCCAACATCTCTATGATTGTATGTTAAAAGAAAACATCTGTCAAAAAACTAACGTATGTCAGGCTGACTACTACTAGGGGAGACAAGGCTAAGACAGACTCAAGCAGCGGCCATACTGTTTAACAAGTAGCAGGTTTCTTTACAGTTTTGACCTGGGCCAACTAGAACTTTCCTCARTGTTGCTACACCTCAAGGCATAGCAGGTGCCAAATCTAGAAGGCCATTTGAATGAGGATGCCCTGTTCTCAGCAGAGGGAGGACAGCTTAGCCTTGTGGATAAGAACTGAGCCCCATCACTTGGCCTCAGAAGCCACAGAGCTGTCCCTGACCTGCACCTTTTCATCTTTTTAGTCAACACAGGGTAGTCTCAGGGAYGAAGCTGCTCCTATAAGCAAAGCATTTCAGTAGATTGTCATAGATCTGTGCTGAACTTCAGACTTGGTCTAGTATTCAGTAGTTTCAATGACTGCTATGCGTGCCATAGTTCCTTCCAACCTCTAACACAGTTTCCTCCTTTCAAAAAAAAAAAAAAAAAAAAAAAAAAAAAAAAAAAAGAAAAGAAAGAAAAAAAAGCGATATTCTGTGAAAGGGCTGAAACACAACCAACTTTTAGCCTGATGTGAAATTGGAACAGGACAAAGGTGTCCATATGAACCTGACCTAGGGGAAAAAAAAAAAAAAAAAAGAAGAAGGGCTTACCAGCTTACAGACAGACTACAAGACTAATTAAAATGGCAATTCAGTAAATACTGAGGTCAGTCGATAGAAATCCTAGGAAAAAGTCTGTAGAATACTATGGTTTCACCCCAGTGCAGCACAAAGTTCATTACTGTTATTTGCTCTGCTTTTCTGACAAAGCATTTTACATTGTCTACCACAAACCTATGCACAGCAGAAGGCAATTATGGGCAGTCTTAAATTTGGCTTTATAAGCCAAAACTAGAAATTACAGGTAATTAATACATTTTTTAATGTTATTGAATTGTAAAGACGAGAACAGGAGTCTTAAGTCTTATAATATGGGAGATCATTCATCTCTCAAGAAGCAAAAACTCTTGAGGAGCTCATACATGATTGCAGCAAGTTTAAATACCCTGTTTCAGGTAGTAGTCATGACTAGATACTTCAGTGGAAAGCACTGCAGTGAGAAATCCAGCCACAACCCATTGCAGGTATGTAGCTCTGCACCCTGATCCTCGTAGTCATTTTCTGATAAGCATATGGCTGAAGTGTTGCTATATTACAGTGCACAGACTCTTATAAATTCATTTGTCTTGCTCTCCTGAGGCAACAAGTTCCATATTAGAGTATACAAAAACCTACAAAATCTTCCAAAAATACAGTCACAGACCCTTCAAAACAACAGCAATTTCAATCTTTATAATATTTTGCACAGTAAAAAACAGTAGAAGTGTGCCAGTGTATAGCAGTATGCTGTACTACGTAAAGTGTACTCTTTAAGCTTATAGGTACAAAAGTGGAAATAGCTGAAGAGCTGTTCTTATACTTTCATAGCGGTACTTCCATTTCAATACTAAATAGCGACTGTATTTACAATTGAGGTGCAGTATATCCACTGACCATGTAGGGACCTTGGAAAGTCTTTGAAACTCGGGGGAAAAGGTATGGCACACTAAGCCCAAAGCTAGGAGTCTACTATACCGCTTTAGTCTCTCAAGAGCACTCAGTCTGTCGGTGCCTGTATTTTCAATCTCCTATCTTAGTAATTTGTAACACCCTGTTTTGCGGAAATTCTATAAAACAGCATAGGTTCCATTCCAGTTTTAGTACGGTAACTGAAGTGTTCACTGCCCACAGCAAGTTAGAGAAAGTGAGGAAAAAAAATGCACAGATCTGAAAGCACTTGTCCAGTCAGTTATTATTCAAATGAATTCTTCACAATCTTGTGTTAAAGATTCATAAAACAAGAGAAGGAATCCCGTTAAAAGGTATTTGCTTCTTGAGCACAACACAGAGAGCACTGGTCCTTTATGCAGGTTTCTTGATTCTGCTCTTGGAACTGGTGCCAAATTTCTTATGGCCAAAAAATAAGATCAAAGGCAATGGAACTGGGGGGCGGGGGCACAAATGATTGATTACACAAATGGTTGTTTATTGGTTGACAAATATCAGCTTTCACCTGAAAAAAAACAGTAACTTTTAAACCACTACAATGCTCTTGTCTTTGACTCTCTGGTCCTTAAACCAAAACTGCTTTCCTGAAAGACTCTGCTCATCTGTCAAAAAACTTCAAAGGAATCTACACTTTTTTGAGGCCTCACTTTTTGACTTTAAAATTAACCTGGCACCTACAGGCAGCTTTTGCACATATCTAAAAGTTACTGAGATTTTAGAAGTCTGAGTGACTTGATGTCCAAGTCTCCTTGGGAGCTTGAAACTTTGTGTTCTTTGAAAGGAGGTATCCAAAACTGAAAGAAAAATGAGGTATGATTGTAGCCCATGTTGAAAAGGAAAAGGGAAGGAAAGGTAGAGTTGAGCCCCTTTCCCAGAGTGACTGTTTATGCACCTGAAAGCTGTTAAATAAAATACAATACTTGGCATGATACCTTGTGCACACTCGCCCTGGCCTATGAATCTTGCATTATTTTCTGCACAGTGAAACAGTCTCTACTTATCCAAAACATTAAGGTGCTCTCTCAGGAAGCTACAGCTTAGAGGCACCAATTACTGGATAACAGATTTGGCCATCCAGTGTCCTGGTGAGTTCTTTAGCCACTAAACTGCAGCGTGAAAGACAGGACACCCATTCACTACCAGATTTTTAAAAGATGCTTTAAGAGAAAGAGTGATCTGTGCTTTCTTCTTCAAAGATTTATGGGCCTGCCTTCAGAAGAAGGTTCTGGTCTGTGACTGATGAGTATAGGGAGCTTAGATAACCGACAACTAGGTTCTGGTTCCTTGCTGAAGGCCAGTCATCCAGAATTTATTTATTAAAATATTTAATTTTTAAGCCTCTAACCTCAAATTGCCTTGTTTCTTATTATTAATGTGATGCTACTTCGGACTAATCCTAAAATGTTATTCAGAAGCAAAAGACCTGTGGTCCTCAAAGAACACAGGCTCACCTTATTGTAACAAAATACATTTCTACTTCAAGGCAACTACTGAAGGAAAGGGTATTTTGATATAGCTATGGAATACATGTGCCTTCCTAGAGCAATGCATTATGTCACTAGGCCTTTGCATGAGAACACCAGCACTACTGGCATTGTAATTTTGCCCCATCTTCACACACAGTGAGATTCTGATCTAGAACAGTTTGAAAGGAAACGCTGGAAAAACAGAAGAGGCATATTAAGTAATAGGATCTTTGTGGAAATGATACCTTGGCCTGCTCATTTTGTAACTCCTTTTTGGAGCACTGACCTCTCTCCCCTCCAATAAAAGGGAACTGAATTCCTTTTATTTATCTACTGGCCACCTTGAAATCAGCTTAGCTCTCTTAACATCCTTAATTAAGTGAAATTTGTCTGTCATATAAAATTAACATATAATCTGATTACAATTTAAATATTTAGTCGAAACTTCTCCATGAGGAAATATACATCTAAACAATGTTTGATTTAATTGAGAAAGCATTAACAACTGGAGTTAGTGTGTGACAGAGTATTAGTTGTGGAGTTGTAGCCTATATACTTCCGTTCAATTTATTTCCAGCCATTATGACTTTCCATGTGGAAGAAGTGATGTGTAAGTAGCAACAATGAAAGAGACTGCCAAGGAGATGGTCAAAAGAAATGGCTAACTTAAATGGCTAAATACATACAGGCTAAAAGTCAAGTCAAGGATAAAGATATAAATTACTACTGCCTCTGGCAGGAATCAATTATGCGGATTATTCTGACCTCTAAACATGTTCTTCAGGAAAGGAGAACATAAAGAGTTTGCTCTTCTATTTCTTCACTTTTCATCTACTTGCTCTCCTACCTCCTTCTCATGTTTCATGCATCCCTTCATACAAATTTAAACTTGGAAAAAAACATTTAAAATATTAAGAGATAAAGAGCAAAAGTATTTGTGCAATGATACACATATAACACACAAATGTGTCATGATGCCTATGGCTAGATTTGCTTATGGCCTTCCACTGTAAAACTTACTTTCATTTGCTTTTCAGTCTGACCACTTCCAAGAACAAACACCAGGAAAAATGTTTTACCTGTGTTAAAAAGCAAAAATTACAAAAAAAAAAAAATCTTGCAACTTGGTTGAAAAGCACTCTCACTCTCAAGAACTTCAAGAAAAATACTTCAAATTTAGCAAAGAGATCTTTCAAATGCCCGAAGATGTGACCAAACACACAAAAAAATTGCTCAAATTAATGAGTTTTGGAGAATGACAATAAGGACTTAAAAGTAGCACAATGGGAGAGAGATAACAGGAGAGAGAAGAAGAAGAARGGGCTGATGTGTTAAGCAAACTTTAGAAAAAATTCCTTCCCTACAGACGTTAGAATTTCACCCAAAAGTGCTGAGTTTAAAGTTTTCTTTGCATTTAAGAAAAGTATAAAATCAACCATCAAAGCCATGTGGTGTTGTGATCACTGGAGGCCAGTTATAAGGGACAAGGTATGTAAAGCAGGTATTAAAATACAGGTATCCTCAAAGTTGAGTGTTATCCTGCAGCAGCAATTCATCTCTTCTTTGTATTTGATCATGTAGCTAAGGATATGCTTAGTTTGCTTTGAATAAGCTATCACAAACAGCAGAAGCAGATCAGCTGGATTAATATACCCAGCTTATTAGCAGAATTAATTTGTTAAGGCAATGCTGCCCTACTACAGTGCCCCTCTAAAATCTATTCTTACTTTCAGCAGGTATCTCCTAAATTTAGATATGTGTTTTTGGGGATATCATAACAAACACACAGTAGAGGGTCCTATGATTGCAAAAATTCTGTTTTTTTCCCCATTATTCATTGCAGCTTACCGCTGCAAATTTAATCACTCTTCTAACACAGCTTTTCTTTTTATATACACTGGTAAAACTTTATTTTATATACATTTAATACAGAGTTTTAACATACCTCAAGAGATAGTGTTAAAAAGAATTTATAGCACAGGTAGCATGAAAAATACTTTTAGTTTATTGTGCACGTAATTCTGAGATATTAAAGAACTGCCTCTGCAGAGCCAGCAGCCATTTCCCTTTCAGTATTGCTGCAGTTTGTTATACAATAGGCATGCTCAGCACGTTCTGCGATGGAGACTATTTTAACTTTCCTCTCCTAATCCAGTGTTCAGATCCTAGTTTGGCAGATGATTCTGCCCAACTCAATGCCTTTTCTTGAAAATGCCAATGTCACATCCACCATCCAAGAGAAGGCACAGCAGCAGGCATTCCACCTACAATGCCTATGCAAGTCTTAACACAGACTTGGCTGCTTCTGGAGCCCCCAGGTTTCCAATGAGGGAGAACATTTTTAATTTGGTGTAGAGTCCCTGATGCTACAAACGGTTGGATCATGTTCTTCCAACTTCAGTAACGAGTCATTTAAAATTGACAGTGTGAGATTTGGTTCATTGGATCTACTAAGTAAGGGCTTTTAGTCTGTTGGGATTTTTTTCCCCAAATGATTTTCAATGTGGGAAGATATTTTATTCCCAATAACCCTCCCCAAAATCTTCCTTAATATCTTTTTTTTTTTTAATCTTTGTACAAATTATTAAAAAGAAAAAAGCATTATTAGCCCAATTCTACAATGCACTCACAAGACTATGCACCTAAGACACTAGAGAAATATTTGGTGCAGTTATTAGTAGCAATTTGGTGACAAATCATTGTCTCTGGTAGCTCAAAGCTTACTTGAAGACGTGACTCAAAAATATCAGAAAAATCTATTATTTTTTAGTAGAAATATTTAAGGAATGGTGTATGAAACAGGTCCCTATAAACAAAAATAATTTTAGTCAGGAGGAGCTCAACATTTAATTACCACCAAAGAAATGAATATAGCTCCATAGTTTAAGAGTAAAGCCTAGACTTCATTCTAGGCTTGGTCTCAAATGAAGCAAAAATTAGTAAAAAGATGTTTAAGTGCATCCTTTTCTCCCCAGAGAACAGATTCAATAAAAATATTCATACTGGAAAATATTAATTATTAATATCTACTAGAAGGCTGCAATGTTTTTAAACTATCTTCAAAAATAGCTTCATGGCCATAACAGTTCAAGCTTTCATATCTAAATCGAGGGCGATGTACAACCAACATATAATATTACGATTTGCAGTTTAATGCAAACCCAAGACAGTCTTAAATAGACATTCAGGTCCACAAAAATCACACTTATGTTAGAAATGAAAGACATAAAATTAATGAGTATTTACTTCTATTATTTGCCTTTTGATTTTTCATCCTTTATGTTGAGATTTTTTAGCAATTGTGTAATTTAAACAGTTAACACTGGACGGAGGGGAATCAACAAGAAAGTGTAAGACTTGCAACAAATTACTGACTTTAGGAAAACTACGAGTAAGGTTGCATCTGCCATGGACGCAAATGCAAAATGTTGACAACTACCTTCTCTTCTAAGAAGAGCACAAGGTGAAAATCTGTTACTCAATTATCAACTATAAACTAGAAGGAGATTTTAATTTCAAGTTTACAAAATATTATTCTGTGAAACAAACAGAGCTCGATTTATTATGGATCGCCTCTTGCGGTTGGATCACCTGAGTCATAGTAAGGTGTTTGCTTCACTGATGCTTTTCCCTGTTGTAGGTCAGGGCACTTAAAGCATTCTTCTATGTGGTTAGTTTGGCATGCAAGGATTTACTCACACCGCAAACTTTTTTTTGTGGCGCAAAGTAAGGGCTTGGTTCTTCATCTCACTATGTACTTGTATGACACTTGAACAAGATCTACTATTCCTCTTTCAAATTCAGCTGAAATAAAGTAATGAGTTCAAAAGCTAATAAGGACAATACAACAGGCATACATGACAGTATGACAGGTATAGTGAAAGTATAACAGCATTAGCCCAAGAAAACAGGAAGAAAGATCAGCTGCACTAAGATTTCAAACTCCTGAACTTAGTGACCACAATATCACATGCTAAATCAACTGATTTCTATGAGAAGACAAAACTTGTATAACCAATAAAATAAAACATTTCCTGTAAGACTGTGGTCTTCTTGGTAATTTCTATAAAACTAATATCCCCAGAAAAGTAGTATTTTTTAAAATAAATATTCAATTACAGCCATTCTTTCTCAATATGACTTTTTATTTTTAGCAAGTAAAAATTATGCATATATTAACTGCAACATTGCATTTGACTTGAAAGTACATGCAGGAAGGCRAATGATGTTATCATAATGTGTACGTGTAAGGCTACAGAACACAATGAGATTGACTCAAAATAATTGTATTAAACTTCAGTGCTGACTCTTTCCTCTTTTCTGTAGTATTAAAGAAAATCTGGACTTTATGGATCCAGTGACTTGGCAACATAATAACCRTGTCTAAAAATCCTTCAGTCCACTTTATAATTCACATCTGAAAACCCTTCCATAAGGCCGACAAAAGAGCTGCAGTTCTAGTAATAAGTACATACCCATTCAATTCCCAAGACACTCTTGTCAGCAAGACAGTGATGAATAGAAACTAAGCAGCTATCCCATTCTCATAGCATGGTTTGACTTGTAAGCACCTACCTTACGACCAAACAACATCTCAGCCAGAGAACTCTGCTGGGACAAAATCAATCATCCGCCCTATGCCTTCCTGGAAACCTGCTGTGAAGGTGTGTTGCTCACACCTTTAACCCTAAATTTTTTTTTTAATTTATTTTCCTTGATAAATTCACTGATTATTTTGCCTTTACCAAAACAGCTGATACAGGAAAGTTAATATTCTATGATTTTCATTTTTTTCATTTTCATCTTGAAAAGACGTTTGTTTAGAAATGTGAATAGGTTTGTAGGAGGATGTAACGGTAAACAATTGAGTGAACTTAATTCACAGCTACAAACATGAACAGCCACTGAGTTCAACAAAAACTCAGGCACCACCTGAGAGCAAAACAATGGAAACTCTGTCAGTATTTCAATCCATGCAAGAGTCATAGGGCTTCCCTCTCCCCATCATCATAAAATATTTTAAGATAGAGTGTTAGTCTGAGAGAAGGCTGCTAAGCTGACATATTTCCTGTTGGAAATAAGTAGTGCTACTGTTTGTTACCCATGCTAAAAATAACAATGATTATTTTGTAGATTTCAACTTTTTCTTMTTTATCTTTTCACTCCCACACAAACAGCATTTGATGGAGACTGCTGTTTCACAGGAAGTGCAACTGAAAACATCCGTAACCAATCTTACTTTTTATTTTTACTATCTTAAGACTTTATTCATTTCTAATAAAAAATGAATTTTGAATGTTTGAGAAATCTGCTGTCAAACTCAGATTTCTATTAAAAGAAATAATCAGTTCCCGAAGTCACTGCTAGATCAGCACATTCACCCTTGCAGCACTACCTGCCAGAGGTCCCACGGGTGGGAGATGCCCACAAGGTGCTCATGAGGCACCCAGGAAGACGGGTATGAACAGGCAGCCTTCTTCTCCAGCTGTGACCCCTCACATGGGGACAAAACCCACGTGCCAGGCTGCCATCCCTTCCTCCCCAGCTCTGGGGGCTACAGCACTTCCCGCTACTTTAAGTGGACAGGACTTTTACTGCAGTGGTGTACAGATCCCCCAGCTAGTTTTAGGCAGCTAGCTGAGATACTCACAGTACAGTAGCTGCAGCAGCTTGGAGCTCAACACAGACCAATCTACCCTGATTCTCAGCACAGAACACAAATACATTTTATTTATAGGCATATAAAAAAAAATGATTTACCAGTTGAAAATGGGTATATAACACAACCTCAAATTCCTCCTGCTATCCTCACAAGGGCAGCATGCTAACAAAAACTGCAGTTACCCTAGAGGCTTATTTACTCTGCAGTCTTACCCTACGTAATGGTAGTACTTCGTTGAATTTCTACCTCAGAATCTAAGAACATACACAGGATGGTGAAGTTACAGCTGGTAAATGTTCCTGTTCAGATCCTTCAGAAAGGCTCTAATGAGGGCCAGGCTCTATACCATGTACTCTGTATTTCCTATTTCATACTAGTCAATAAAGATAAATATGCAAATCCTCACTGCTTGTGAAAGAGAAGGATACTATCTAGCCCCAAAATAAGGCCAGTTAATCAAGCTAAATATTTCTTTAAAACGTTTATGAAGTGTTAACTGAAAGCCATCTATCTTCATTAGAAAGCCTAAATATAAGCAATCTGATGCACTTAAATATTAGCTTTAAGAACAATCCTTGCTTTTAATTCTAGCATTTAAATAAACAAAAGCCTGCAAAACTCAAGAAGCTTCTCTTCCTTTTTGCCAGTTTTCCTTTCAGACAACCTAAAATTTAAATTCCGAGTGGAACTTTAATCACATTTTTATGTTGATAAAGATTTCTTTGCCTCTTCTCATTTTCCTTATTCTTTTGTGAAAAACAGGTGTAAGTGATAACGTTTATCACGAGTTTCTCTAGAACATTGTGTCCCTATTTGTGAAGGGATGGGGAAATTAAAGCCACAGATCTATTTTGACCTAGTAAATCTTTGTGGCTTCTGTGTATGTTTCCAGATAAGTTATATCTGTCTTTAAGCTATATTCAATCCCCTTTTCAGGGTCAAAAAACTACAAAAGACCATGAAGCAACAATGATCAAAACTTACCAGTAGAACTTCCAAGTAGAAACATTTTAAAGATCTGATGGTGTTTGCTGATATTTTGGTGAGAGAATGGCACATTACTAATCCAATTTATCTCGGTTTCATAATTGGTTTAGAGCAAGGACAAAGATAGATAGCAAGAGACAACATGGCAATTTATCTTTCCAAAAGCTTTACCAATCTTGCAATAGATTATACCTGCCTCACTTCAGCATGTTCTTCCCATCTGTTTTTCAAGGGAAAAAACACCTAAAATTCAGGGTTCTCTTGCCAGAAACCTCTTTTAAGGACAAGAAAGAGTTCCAGACACAGCAGAATCCTTTGTCACTAGAATAGGGAAAATATATAAATTTTAGAATGAATTTCCAACCATTTTCCTTTACATACTCTAAACGAAGGCTTACATGTCTTCAATTACTATTAAACTTAAACCTGATTATTCAACCATTCTATCTGCCCAAATCAATATATTTTTAAACAAAAGTACATTCCTCTTTCCAATCAACAAATTAGACCAAATATCTAAAACAGAAAGCACCAAATATGATAAAGTTTCATAGGCTCAAAGCAGGATGTTACATAGTAGATTATACTCTGATCTTGAAGTAAATTAGGAATTACACAATTAACACTAAATTTCACTGATGCAGGTGGTCTTGTCAAGTCTCTGTCTCCACAATTTCTTATTTATGCAAAAATGTCTGGTTCTATTTATGATGTTCAAAGGAGCTCAATATTCAGCAATCAAATGGTAGAAAAATGTTTTTATAGACCATAAATTAACTGAAGTATTAATAGAGTTTCGACTAGGAACAAAATATATTTCAGGATTACCAGGACTTGGCAGCAAAACATTAACACCTGTTTACTTCAGAAGTTCTTTGGCCTTTTTTCTTTAAAACTCTTTAAAACACCAAGTACCTGAAATTTATGAAAATATGTTCCACAGGAAAACAATTTTTTGTTCCTGCTTGCATTTTAGCAGCTAGGATGCTGTTCTATAGTGACACTCCTATTGTTATTTTAGTGAAAGCTGTTAATTTATGTCATGTAAGTACCTAAGTCTCATAAATCTAATCTTAAAATACACCATATTTTACATGAATACAGAAATTGTATGACTATATATTGCTTTTTTTTCCTGTTTTAAAATAGTTTAGAACAGATTCAGTATAGCTGAACAGGTCTGATGGGTAACGTTGCAGATACCGTATCTATGCTTTTACCAGTATTCTTCTGTATGTCTATTCTCAGAAACAACGTTAAGTCTAATTTCAAAGAGATGCCAAACTACCTTTTTTATATAGAATTTTCACAGGAAAACTGTTTTAATAAGGTGATTACAGAGCATCTTCACTGGGGAATTTGAAGTGGAAAATTGTGCATTCAAAAACACTCTAATTCTGACTCTAAAACCAGCATAGTTTAAGCAGATCTCTGCTAAATAAGAGCCATATGGATCAACTATCTGCAAATACTCTGCAATCAGAATTTTTATTTTGAACAGCAGTCAACAAAGAACCGTTCCTCATCCTTCCCGTCAGGGAAGCTGGGAAGAAAGCAGCGTATTTTAGCTGCAATAAAATAATATTTTAATCGCAACATCTGACAGCGTTAGCTTTTCCAGCTGAGAAATCAGCGAAAGCCCGGGCCCCGCCGGCGGCGGACGGCAGGCGCGCCCCGCTCCCGGGGCCAGGGCCGCGGGCCGCCGCGCTGCCCCCC
>NW_028185306.1:252465-309613 GCF_003343005.1 Rhea americana
GCTGCAATTCTCATTTCTTTCAGGCATTGCCAGTATATATAGCTTATGATTTTTGAAGCGGTGGAGAAATAAGAAAAAACACTACTAATAGGAGATTTATGGGTAAAAAGTTTTAAAAAGGTTAATTTCAACGTGGTGCAATATGATGGAGATATTAAATGTCTATCCTGTATAAAATGCAGGCCATTAAAATCTTTGGGACCAGTTCTCAAAAAAAAAAAAAAAAAAAAAAAAAAAAAGCATAGTGAACTGTAAGAATTAATAACAGAAATAAATACTTGCTTGAAAAATAAAAATATATATTATTTTGCATTAATATTAGTGTTAAGTAAATGCAGAGCATTATGATGTATCATTCTTGTGTGTATTCAGTTGTATTAAAAATAAATAAAAAAAACCCACACCACTAACATTATCCAAGAAAAATAATGTAAAAAAAAAAAAAAAAAAATCTAGGTGCATTGTTAGTATGTTCCAATGCTGTATTTTTTAGGACCACAGCCACTACACATTTGCTATCAAGAAAGAATTCGTCTTGAATATATAGCACAAAAATAGATTGTTGTTACTAAATATTTTATGATATTGGTAAATGATCCATCTAGCATAAATTTAATTTTACTCGCTATCCAGTTTTTCATGCATAATTGAAGTTTGGATTGCAGAGGAATAATAGTAAAAACATTTGTACAATGAATCTGACCACAGAACTTGCACAATTTATTTAGCTTGGTAACACATTGATGTGCATCCTTCCAATCCCACCTTACCAAATGCAAAAAAAARATGATTAATTAAAAATAAGGAAATAATACGCTTATATTTAAAATACTGAAGTGTGTGAAAAATCTGTAAAACAACTGACCTGTTCAAATTGTTGTTTTTCCAATCCATGCACTGTTTTTATTAATTAGGAACCAAAACAGATTGATCGTCATTTTATAACGTTTGACATATTCACTGTCTTCCTAGTTCCAGCAGAATCTTCTTAAATTTCCCAGCACTGTGTTTTATTGCTGGTACCATATGCTTTATTGTTCAGCGACAAGAGCTTCACTCTGCACAAAGACTCACTACCTACTGCTTGCTGAGCAGCTTCAGTCTCACTGAGGCTGCCTATGTGATCACATGGGAGTTTTGTCTGGGAAAGCCAGGCATGCCACTGATTTCACTGTCTATGGATATTTTTATCAGCTGAGGTCTACTATGAGGAAGCAATAACAAATTCTAAAGCTTCTTTAGCTCATTAGGAAGGTAGAAATTATGGAAATTCCTCTCAACTTTTTTTTCCCCCTCCCATTGTAACAAAGGTTCAGGCAGATATTCAAAGCAGTTAAAAAGTATTTTTTTTCCATGAGGGGAGTGGCAAAAATCTCATGTTGCCTGCATTACTCCACACATAGCACACACTGAAATTAATATTCTAAAGAGGTAATATTTTGCCAACATGCTAAGTCTGCCAGCATTTATCCTTTATGTAGAAGGTAGAGTTTCTGAATGAAAAAATGTTCCTAAAAAGCAGTCCCTTGATTTAAAATTGTCTTATCAGTTAAGGGCATTATCCTATAATCTTTGGTCATAAAATTAATCTTACTGATTTCAGTGAGACTGTTCAGGTGAATTAGAATTGGCCATTTGAGTAAGGATTATTCCAAAATCTAAATGACAAATTATAGAGTACAATGAAGTCTGATCTCCTTTTGATAATAGCTCATGGGTTTCTTATTTGCACAAAATTACAAATTCAAACAACATTTATATTGGTTGAAAACTTAATATTTAAATAATATCATACATCAGAGTAAATGAAAAACTACATTCACAATTATGAAAGCACTTACATGGAAGGATAAATATTTAATGATTGGTTCACTGATACATTATCAGTATCAGTGATTCATTTTAGAATATTTGGAGCTAGCCTAACTCCTACTTAAGAGATAATTCACAAAATATCCTAGCTTAAAATTCTAATAGAGAGCTAGAGATGATAACCAAATGTCTGTTCACTCCCTGAAAACTGGTGCCTCACAAGTAATTAACTGTATTAACATTGCAAAGATGCACTATGAAATAGTGAATTATCTCTGGAATAATTCATAGCATTCTGAAAATATAAATTGGTAAAAAGTAGCTTACTTATTAAAATTCCACAAATGAAATACCTACTACTCATTCTTTTTAACATCCCACTCATTAGAATTACTGACAGCTTGTTGCTCTTTGTTGGCTTTATTCTCGTTCTATGGAATTCAGTGCAAGTTGTGCCACTGATTTGCATGGAAGAAGGAACAAGCATGATGAACACTGACATTCATGTACCTTACTGTATCATCATGCAAATCAATGACAAAACTTTCAGTTTCTTTGTTGTTCCCAGCATCTTGCTCATCATGTATTAAGGTTTTATTAGAATAGTTGAGAGGCAGCCTCTGTGATTAAACTGAACTGTAAAGGATTCTGAATAACCCACAATGAAATCCACTGATGAATCTCCTGTAGAATTTAAGATTTGTTTTCTTAAAATAAAAAAAAAATCCATTATCAATAATGTATTTATTTTAGAGTGCCACCATTTTTATCTACCCAAAGACATAGTCTGAGCAGAAGGTTTGAGGCTGAGAACATTCTACATCTCTTAAGCAGGAAACACTATCACATATACCTTAAGAAGAAACGAAAGCAGACTAGCTGGGTTGCTAACGAACAGCTGGTTTAGCTACAGCTATGCATATTTTTTTCCCCTGGCAATACCACTGATGATGTCACGATGCTAGTGTAGAAAGACATAAACAAAAGGCAGGCAGGCATTTTTGCTGCAGTAGTGGGGGGGTGGGGGGAGGGAAGCAACACACCAAATGTTTGACAGATGGAAAGAACAAAAATTGATAAGGACGAGAGAATTCTTGTCACATTTCCTGGGTGTCATTATATACACTATGGAGCCTTTTTTAAATCTTAAAAAGGATGTTGGAGCAGAAAGTATTCGGGAACGTGATACAGTTAAACCAGTTAGCAGGCAAGTGTTCTTTTTGCAGGGAGACAATATAGCAAGCAGTCTTAATGCTTAATGCTGTACAAAAGATAAAGGCTCAGTCAATCAGATTGGAAAAAAAAAATGCTGCAGTCTTCCACAGTGGAATTTAAGGTTTCCTAACTGCAATTTGACATTTTTAGGAAGCTAAGTATATTCCATCCCATAGGCTTTTTTTTTTTTTTTTTTAAACAGGTTTACTGAATAGGAGGAAGTCTTTATCAGAGCTATCTGTGTAATTTCTGCCCAATCAGAAGTCTGTTTTACCATCATGAAAGGAGTTAAACATCACCCAAGAGTTTCACAGTGGCGAGAACCTATGCTGACATTACATCTATACCTCCCTTGTCACTCCAGTGTAGGTGCAGCTGCAAATGAGCCAATACTTTCATACCTCTCTCACATTGATGCATCTAGTATCCCTCATACAGGAATTTCCCTATCATGGAGAAGGCTTTCTCAGGAGAGTCCAAAATCACCTCTCAGGTGGGAGAATGATGTGTACTTGCTTAGCAGTCCTTTCCACCCAGAAGGTCCCCCATGGGAGTCAAGTCCAATCAAGGGCTCTTTCTTTTCTCTAACATAAGGCTTTTCATGAATCTGAATGTAAACAGAACTGAGAACCTGCTGGCAAACTGTAAAGAAAGGCAAATTATCAGATCCTATGTCTGCTTTGTAGGAAAAGCAATTTATAGGAACATTCTTACATTCCTATAAATTCCTACATTCCATTCCACAGAAGCTAAAGAAAAAGAGGATTGCTAAGAAAGTCTGGACTCTGAATCACCTCCTTCATTATAAAGGAATAGTTGAGTAAAGTCTGTTTTGTTCTACTCCATATGCCTTTAGATCTGCATATTTTTACACAGATTATATGCAAAATACAGATCTTGCAAAGAATTCTGAAAACAACCATAYGCTACATACCAGAATACAGGCTGAGCCTGAGATTCAAACTTCAGGTCATTTCCATCTTATAACCACTAACTTCTTGTTAGATATTCAGTCTGATCTGTCATACAGTATCTTATCTCAAAGTTGACTGATTCAGATATGAATCAAAGTAATTGTTGGAACAACACAGTTTAATTCTATTAAGCAAAAGGAAGCAATTTACATTCAATGCCTTGTTATTCTAAAGGGCTAAATCCTGTACCCTCCAGTAAAATGCAAGAGTACCAGTTTCTCCAAGTGCACCAGAAATGGCACAATTTCCACAGCACCTGAAAAGAGACCATTTAGCTTAAACTCACTGTTACAGTCTAAGAAGATCAGAAGCCTAGAATTTATGAAATGAGTCCAGTGAGCCACACATGCTCTGCACTACAACTCTAAGAATAATCCTAAGCATAAATTCCATATATTTCTCTCTAGACTTAATATAATTTAATTGAATATATTTAGTCCCCTTGCTCTTGCCCTAAACATCTTGCTTTCTCTGGATACCTCACAGCCAAAACTAAACTGTCTTCAAGCAATACCATGTTAACTGCTCACTTCAAAATACTGGGGCTTGATGGATTTTACTAGCCTGCTAAGAATAACAACATACTTTGGATTCTTAAATTACACAATATGAAAAACTTACTTGTTCCCAAATCATATTTCCAACAAACAAGTACAATCACAGTTTTAACTAAGAGTCTGCTCAGTGAAAGGCAGGAAAACAGACAAAATCTATTTGAAAGGTAAGAAATATCCTCAGCTCCATAGATGGAGAGAGAAAGGAGATTATAGCTGAATCACAGGCTTGTCAGAACCTGTTCTGACTTCTGGCATATTAGCAATCTCATCTCAAGACATCATGCAGTGACCCCTATCATGTCAATTGATGTCAGATTGCTTAGGCTGCCCTTCACTCTTACTGTGGATAATCTTCTGGCACATTTGCCATGAGGAATCAGCTTAGAGGACAGTCTGTAGAGTTGCCCTTCCTTCTGATTCATTAGAAGTTGCTTTGACCAGAAACAATTTCCCAAAAGATCTGATGCAAAGCAGCCACACTGCAAGAGTGAACACTGCAAGAGTGAATTCTGTTTCCCTACCCTAAGGGGCATAACCCCATTATACTGTTTCCCAAGTGATTTTTAACATATCAGCTCTTTAAAACAACCTCACTTACAATGACATATCCTTGCTATATCTTACAGTACTTTAACTTTTCTAAGATAAAGCAAAATCTTAATACACTTTCTCACCAGGGTGAGATCTCAAAGAAAAGGGCATTTCCTTTCAGAAAATAACTGGATGTACTTGAATAGTACTATGCATTAGAAAAGCTATTAGACTCAAACAAAAATACCCTGTAATAAACATGTACGCTTTCCTTCTCCTTTGACAACCTTCCTCTAAACTGCTGGTTAGCTACCAAAAACAAATACCATATTAACACTGTGGCAGGTTATTAATGCACTGAGAGATGTACAGAAAGTGGCAAAAGAATCTCTTAGCTGCTGTTGTATTAGATGATGTGAATAATCAAAGTAATTAACTTTGAAATTATTGCTGTAGTACTTGATACAGCCACAGTTGGCTTTATCAAGGTCCAGAATACCAGCAGAGCACAAAGTTTCTCATGGGGTTGCTCTATTTTAAAGAGCAAATGTCTTATCTTCTTAAAAAAAGATTAATTGACATCATCTTACTTCTCCAAGTATGATTTTCCAGCTTATAAATTTCACTTGACTGTTGACCAGCAGAAAGCTTAAAAATAAACAAAACTGCACAGAGATACTTGAAGTAATCATGATAACTATTATTTTCCGTTTCTCTTTCCCTTCAACTATTTGGTTCCAGTCTCCCTTATACAACAGAAAATCAAAGAGAAATTTACTGAAGTTAATTAACCTGAAACAGGAATAAAATCTGGTCAAGAGGAATCACACCATCTTTTCTTACCAGACTTAGTTTTAATAGAACTTTCTGAATTTTTCTTCACCACTGTAACCAGCATCATTACCTCTTTCCTTACTTTCAAGATTTTCATACTGGAGTAGAAGCTCTTTATTTTTTGTCAGCTACTGAAGATTCCTTCCACTAGAAGATGAACCTTTCATTAAAATTTTGGAAACTGTTCATGCCTACCATACATGCCAAAGTATATTAACTTGCATAGAGACAAAGATAAAATAATAGGAACACGGACAGACCTCAATAGCAACATAAAGTATTTTTGCATTTTACAACAGCTAGGCAGTAACTTGCAAAGAGGCCCAATGCACAACATACGACATTTCTGATGCACTACTTAGAATAAAGTATACATTGCATGGACTTTTATTCTTATAAACAAGAAGATATATAAATACTAAAATAAGGTGTCTATACTGAACTACTAAACATCAATCAAAAATCTCATTCAACAGGAAGTGAGTTGGCTGCAACACTCCCCCCTTTGTACACCCAAATACCACCTTGTTTCTGTCATAAATTTTAAAAGGACACTATATTCTAGACCGTATTTTCAGGTTCTTTTTATTTTTCTTGAATTTTTCATTGCTTCAAAAAAACCTTTACAGCCTAGAAACTGATTCTCCTCTTTTTTGGCCAGCATTGATTTCTTTCCTATACATGTATCCAGCAGAGCTTGAAAATAATTTTTTCTCCTTCCTTGTTTGTGTACCAACATCACCAATAATGTCAGCATAGCATTGGGGAGTTTATTGCTTATGTTGAATTTTCTCTACCAGCAGAGCGCAATACACTTTTCCCCCATATGTTCCATGACAGAAGACGACATTAAGAAGGTTATTAGGCAAAAGTATTTTGCAGATTTTCCTCCTTGTCCCCTAAAAATATGGTGATGGTGTGGCTTCCTCTGAAATCAATGTTAAAGTAATTAAGAAATTCAATAGAGAAGACTCCAACCATATATTTAGAATCCAAAATAAGTTTCATAGCCTGTATGCCAGATTGCCATCAAGTTAAAAACTAAACCACAATATGCTTATAGCAATCCTTTGATTATTTCATTACAAACATTAATGACTTGTAGATGACACTGAAACTTTGGGGGGGGGGAAGCAAACTGAGCAAGGTGGCAGAGAGTATCAGCCTCCAATTCAGAAATATGCTTTCTAAGGAACGATTGCCATTTCTTTCCTATAGGAAGGAAATTGATTAAAAATATTCAAATAACCATATTCAGATTAGAAAATAAGTGGACAGTTTTAAGATGTCTCGTTATGAACCTATGACTTCAATGAACAACTAAAACAGACCACTGCTTTACAATTTGATTGCATAGTTTTCAATTTGTGTTCAAGGACACTGTGTTGGTCTACCTTTCCAAAGGTATAAAGGATAACTGCAGTGGTCACATGCCCTAAACAGTACAAGGATCAACATTTCTGAAACATGCTGAAGTCTGGAAGTTCTTTTGCAGAAGCGGTAATCAAGTGCTTGTTTTATCTCAGAACTCTACCTGAAATGCATCGAGTCTGAATAAAGATATTTTGAGACTATTTTTAAAGCCTGAATGTCTTTCAAGTTTTCAGCATTTCAGATAGCTTCATGAATTTTTAAAATTAAGCTGCTTGCCATCTAGCAGCTACAGACCTTAATGTTCCAATTARACTTTTTCTCATAGTATTTAGATATGCTGATCTCAGACTGAAGTACAATGTCAAGGGTTGAATATGTCAGATTAGTCTTCAAAGATGGTGGGTTTTCAGCATTTTATGCTGTATTTGTGCATTTTCAATGGAGATGAGTCCCTATTTTATCATAATTCCACATCTTTGCCAGTGAGTAGTTGAAAAATATCAAACTTCTGTCCAGGATTATATGGAAATATTTTAAATAAGGCTCACTAATTTATGACACAGACAAAACTCAGACTGTGGGGACCACTGATATCACCTGGTAGGAAGCTGCATCACTTGGTGGTTTCCTATATTGCAAAAAAGATGTGATTATTAATTCAGTGTGATTTTTTAAATACTCACAATAAATTTATCAGTGAATAGGATTACCAGTGAATAGGATATCTTGAAATACTGCGCATAGTCCTGTCTCTGTCACATTTTCCCTTTTAGCAGAATGAAGACTCTGGTTCTTTCTGCTAAAATAGATGAAGATAATACTAGTCTTGTCAAATACTTAGAAAGAGTCTAGTCAACTTGCCTATTTTGACCTTCCAGGTTACAGAAAAGGTGTTGGCTGACAGCATCAGCTGTCATTTACTGTTAGCAGCCTTCTACCAGGTCAACAGCTCCAAGCTCAGAGGAACTAAGAGTTGGTGACTGAAAAGAATGAAGTCAAGGTTCTCTGCTATCTCATTTAATCTCTTCAGGCAGGTAGATTTCAACGATCCTACTGCTTTAACTACATCCACACAACTATTCTCATTCTGCAGTAACTCCACTGTCAGTAACGACTAYGCAAGTCACCAAGACAAAGGATAGTATATGCAGATTTCAAGAACTATAAACGTTTGCCAGGGCCAACTGCTCTTCTCTTCCAGAGTAACGACATTCTCACTACCCTGGATATCTTTGATCGAGAGACAGTAGTGACCCCCTTTAAATGGCGAAGACATATTTCATGCCATTTACAATGACAATAAGTTCACAGCCATGCACTGTGTATCCTGCAGCTTTCTTATTATCTACAGCACTTGAAAGAACTCCTTAAAAGTTGTCTTATTTAGCTTTCAACATGTTTACCATAGAAAATTGGTATTTATTGGGTGATGATCTTATTATTCTTTTGTTGCAGTTGTAAACTCTAAAAATTGCATTTGTAATCATGAGCAGACACAAATCGATAACTGATAGTCCTTTCATGACATTTAGGGTGTCAAGCAATGATATAGGCAGTTTGCAGAGAAAAGTAGTAAAATTCATTAGACCAACTAAGAATGACTAGGAAAACAGAACACTTTGAGGACATGACAAAGGGGTCATATACACAAAAGCCTGCTTGTGTAAGTTAATCTAATTTTAAAAATATTACTTTTCCCACAAACCTTGCTTGGTAGATATCCTTACATTATCATATCACAATAATAACAGCATTAACAGAGAGTAAGAAAGTTGGTCTCTGTTTTATAAGTAATTTATCTTAAATGTCAAGGAAAAGACAACAATCGATTCAAAGAGAAGGGATTGCAGAGAAAACAACGAGATAGCACTTGTCATCTCGTAACAGTTAATTTTACATGGCATCTGAAAAATTTTTAGGCATAATAGCAAAAGTGAGTTTTATGAAAGGATCTAAAAAACCAATGAAGTACATTTACAGACTTACAAGAATTGTTCCAAAACATTAGAAACAGCATGGGAGTTGAAAATTTAAAAAATTACCAATATTAATGAATGCTGACAGGTAAGCAGAGAATAGAAAGGTCAGGAAGAACTTGTCTCTACCAAGAAGCAGTCAAATAGCATACATTTTTAACAGTAAAGAATTGTACCGCTGAAGGGGATGCAAAGAGATGCACGAGCTGGTCAAAGTAACATCATCTTTGAAGCAGCATTAGATATACATGAGAACACAGTAATACTTGAGATTAGAAATACTAAAAAGTTTGCCTCCCAGATAAGTTGAAAAGTCCAACTGAAGAGATGAGATGTAAAAGAAATCTTTAAGACTAAGTAATGAAGACTGTGAGGAATAGACTTAGCTTTTATTAAGACTCGGTTAAGTTGTGGGCAGGATCAGAGATTGTCTACAATTGCCAAGAAATCAAGTGCAAAGGTAGAAGGCTTACCAACTCAATTTTAGTTGGAGACTTTCAGCTGAATATTAGTTAAGCATGTTCATGGTAAATAAAAAAGATGTTCAGTTAACTATGTTGCAGGGGATGCACAAGACAAACTACTCAGTGAAAAACGTAAAAATCTGAAAGGAATACACCTATGATTTGTTAGCACAGACATCACAATTATACTTTTTTTTGGTGAAATTAGCCAGAAATACAGTACAGATTGTACTGTAAAGCTACTAAAGACATAACTATATAGAAAGCTGGAGGGCTGGGAGAGAAGCAAAGTATCTTTTCAAAAATAAACTGAGTGGCAATTAGAGAAACATAAGAACCAAGAGCAGGAAAAAGTACACGCAAGACAACATTTCAGAGGGTGGACTGTGGTAAACTGTTGAAGATGAGGCTGGTATATTTACTTTCAGGTCTAGGGAAGTTTTTATCTAATGTCTCTACGCAGAAAACGTGGCACATGAGTCATAAGTAACTGAATGACAGAGTAAAGTAACTGAGTGAGAAAAACAGAAATACCGTACTATGACACTGATGGCCAACCTGTGCTAGGAATATACTTCTACCTGCTCCCCCTCCCAGAACTCACTTGCATCCAAATCCTCCAGCAAAGTTAGAAGCAAAATTCACAAAATGCAGTATGCGCGGAGCAGAATGCAGGCAACAGCAGAGGCATCACACAGCTTCATAAGAATTTTGTTCTTCAGCTCACAGAGAAAATCGTTGAAGTGCAGAAATAACCTCAAACTATCGCAGACAGGGATAAAAATAGCCAAAACCCAAACTAATAAATAGTCCCAGAGCCTGAGTCAAATCTAGCCCGAACCAAAACTGGAGTAAAATGTTCCTCCTGTCACAAATCCAGAGATTCATTGAAAGGTGTCAGGTAACTTTAGTGGTGTTAGGAGCACTAAAACACTCCATCCAACACTCAGCCTTCTGCCAAAGCTAAATCTTCTTCAGAAGACATAATCAAAAATTCAGAGGCCAATGTGTACATTAAATATGAAAGAGATTATAGGGAAATTTTTACTATACAGTGGGTAATCAATGGAAACCTTGGAACATAGCCTGATAGGTAGAATACTGCAAAGAATAAGCCAACCAATTATTATTAATTGCAGCATATTTATTTTTATTATACAAATGTACTAATACTTCAGCTAATGGTTGTATTTCAAAACTCTTTTTTTTTATTACAAAATGGAGAACCTAACTGCTAGCACAGGCCTGGAAGCAAAGATCTGAAATCAAAAAAACAGTTAAAGCCCTGAAAGCCATTTTTAATGCATGACTGTGTGATCTTGCGCAGCTGAACTACTCTGTACTCAGCTTCTCCATATGTAAAGTCAACAACATCTTATTGTTACTTATCTCACAATTTTGCTTTTAGTGAATTAAGAGTATATGGTATACTTCAAAGACCCCCAAAAAGAATCAGTCGTATTGAACAAGTCAATAGGAAGAAAATCGATCAGGAATTACTTTGCGCTATTGTCATTTACAAAGAAAAAGAAAAGCAAACTACAGTGGCAAATGTGAAAGTTCAAGCTTTATGAAATTCACAATTTTACTTACATCTAAGGAATAAATGGATGGAAATGTGTTGTTTCTTCTGATAAAGGGTGAAATCCTGCCAACTAACGTTATAAAAAATCCTTCAGATAAGAAACATCTAGAACATCTAGCATTATTTGAGTACACACAAACTGCTAAAAGCCATTGCTTTTTCTTCTCAGAGATAATCTCTACTAATTGCTCTAGTCACGGAAATACATTCTGTGGGAAAGGGTAATGAGAGCTGCTTGTCAAATTGGTCATGTCATTCTTTCACTGCAAAATCCAAACACTATAACCTGACCTATTCCCAGCACGTTGAATATCAGCCTACAGAAAAGGACCAATGCATAAGCCGATCTGACCTTTCTTGCTATTTTCTTCTGACCTTCCTGACCTCATTAGACTGCTAGGTAGGGAAGCCTAAGTAAAGAAATAAAGGAGCTGTTGGGTACTCTTGATGGATTAGAAATAGCAAGAATGTGTCTAGGGCYTACTAAACTGGACCACTGAATTATAATGCTTTTCAAACAATCAAAATGACAAGAGAGATGATAAAGAAAATGAGGCAGGGAGAAACAGATTGTTAAAACATTTAAGCACAAATAATGTGCATTTTTGAAATTGCTCATCAACATCTTTCAGCATGTACTCAGCCAAAATTTGTTGGATTTGTAAGACCTCATTTGAGTGAGTGTAGATACTAAAAAACATGTTCTGGAAGTTTGGTAATATTTAGGTATCTAAGAAATGTATTCCAAAAATCTGACTCATGTTTCCATGTTTTCTGAAATAAATGAAGTATTTTGTTCAAGTTAATATTAAAAGTTAATTTTTAACAAATCTAAGATTCCTATCAAATCACATGGTCAAAGTCAAGAATCTCAAGCTTCTCTATTATACATAGTTTTGTGAAAATTATAGAAACAAAAGGGAGAGAGCTATCTTGTTACCAAACACCTATTCATCACAACAAATGAGAACACAAACACCCTATACCCAGTGGCTGCAGGAATTGGGTGCTCCTCTACAAAGAGCGTTTGAGGTCTTTTCCTTTAAGCACAGATTCAGCAGCGAGTGAAAGGCTCTCCTTGATTTTTTTTTTTTTTTTTTAGCTGTAAAATAACAGATAAAAATCAAGGAAATGTTATGTGGTCACCTAAATCACTGTAATACAGCACGAAATGATCAAACAGGAATAAACATCATAGCACTTAGAGCACAGGTTTTGATGATCACTGATGTTATGCTGTGAAGGATTCAAAGGATTCTACATGTTTGTACATCTATTAATTGTCCAACCTCTTTACAGATTTATTACTAGTGAACACTAGTTAAGCTTTCTCTGATATCTAAAATCCATTAGGAGTCAACAATATCAAGCCAAAAATTCACCAGAAACTGAAGAAGAAAGTTACCAGCCACATGATAATGCTTTATCTGTAAGTCTCACGCTCAAAACTTTCTCCTTGAGTAAGGACTATATGATTTGGTCTTATAAGATTTTCTTATATGCACCATAATTCAAAGTTTAAGTTATTAATATACTGCAACACAAACATACCACTCTTCTACCGAAGATTTTCCCATCATTCTACATACGTATCCATCTGTCTAGAGATGGTAACATATTAAGAGTGAGCTATTCAGCACATCTTCATGTAAACTATTCAGCACTGAAAATCCCCCACATATCCTCTAACACAGTCACTACAGGAATATTAACCTATTATATTTCTAAATCACATTTTTAATTGTACCCAGCCATGGAACAATGGAGACACCAAGGATTATTTCATTCATAAATTTTTCCTGCAGCATTTGTCACTCCAACTTAATGGAAGGTTTTTAGGCCAGCAAGACTGTTTTTTATTTCATTATAGCTCCAGCATATTGCATGCTAAGCACACAGGAGGAGTGCTCTTCATCACATCATCTGAGCATGCCAAAAGGAAAATACTGACATATCAAGAGTGTTACTCCTTCTTAAATGAGTATTAGGAGAAAATTCTAATGAATTGGTCTTCACTTGTACACTACAGATAWGAAAAGTTGAGATCATTTCTATTCCAGGTAAGCCTTTATTAAGCAGTTGAGTCCTCCCCTTCATTGTAGAAACTCATCAGATAAGAAATCTGGTAAGTTTCCTTCCTCAAGCATTTCAGGTAAGAAATCTGAAATCTGACAACATTATTTAAAGCTCAAGTTATGGAAACAATCAATTCTCAATCACCTTCAATAATGTTATTAGGATAATCTCGATAAAGTAAAAAGAGATCACAGAAAAGATCCATTTGAGTCAAACCATTAGAATATTCAGTGAAGGAGTAATAGATGACGATCAGTGAATCTGTGGTTTTGAAATACTGCCCTAAGCATGTCCACGTGATACAGTCCCATACATAAGCAGAACATCACTATGTTTCGACCCACTCATTCATAAAAGCAATGTCGAATGTCTGCACTCACAGACTTGTTAACCCACAATCCATATAGCACTTTCAAAATAAGAGTTATCCACATTCACACTTTCCAATTTCAGCAACACATGCAAATTTAAGTGTTTGTTGTTAGAATGTTATTTTTAAAAGAGGTAACAACTGTTATCAAATGCTCAAAGATATATGCTGTCATTCAGGGGAAAAAGATTAAAAAATTAAATATGTTCAAAGCTGTTATACTGGAAAATTTTACTTTTGTTTTCCTGTATCTGAGCAAAGCTTACAATTACGGACACGGTATGTAAGAGAAGATACAATCATCATTTTTGCTATGTATCAAACATTTTACATTATTTTATGAAGTTATTAAAACACTATGCTGATTTACACAGAGTTCTCTGAACACATTTACTACTTGAAACATATCAGCCAGGTCTTAGAGGTTGAATACATCATATAGATTACTTCCAGTCTTTGATTAGGTGAACTTTCCAAACAAACACATGAACAACCCATCACATCATAAAAACTAAAATTCAAGATTTAGAAAACACCTCTTCAGACAACTTTGTTTCCTTTTCCAAAATATTAAACAGTTTGTACCCTTGCAAGCAAGTGAAGAAAAATGTAAATATACAACAGTTAATTAATTTGCAAACATAGACAACAATTTAGGAACATTTTTCCTGTACAAATCCAATCACATTGCAAGCTGCTGATGTACATTGGTCTTCCAATAGTTTTTAGTGTGAACTGTAAACATTTTAAACTTAAAAGTTTTACCTGGAAATTGGAATGTTTTCACTAATATGGTTCTAAAACTGCTAATAAAAATCCTGCATCTTAAAATATAACATCATGTCTTGCACCATCAAACAGTACAAAATTGAAATTGGGTCTACATAATTGTATGGATATATGCACATGAATAACTGCTACCGTACTACTGACCTTGTGATCTCAAAGAACGCCAGTTTCTCAGGAGATTTTTAGACCTCTGAAACCATGTTTTCAGTCTGTAGACATTTCCTTAATCTGTCCTTAAAAAAATGAAATTCACATCTCATTACTGTTAAAATGGTACCAACAAACATTCAGAATTTCTGTCAAAGTATTAGTGATGCCTTATGCATACTTACAGGACAAACAGTTTGCTTGCAATGAAATCAATTAACGTATTAGCAAAATATGTCAGAAGACAAAATGTGAGTTGTATGTAAGCAAGCCATAGAGCTTATTTCATTCAAATATTTAATATAAAAACAGTTACAATTACTACTTCTGTAAGACGAAACATTTCATAAGGAGCACATCTGACTTCTTAGTTTAAATAAAAATGTAATATTTGAGCACATAACTGGTACACAGATTTGGTTTCCAATGTGCTGCAGCTACTTTTGTTCTGACACAACAGGAAGTCTGAAAACCTAAAAGGCATATTTTTCAGAATATGACAATTTTGTAACAGCAAGGACAATTAAACATTAATCTTGTTTACCAAGGCAGGTGGCAGACTTGCCATCTGTTGAATTCCTTAAAGCAAGGTTTGGTACTTTTTCTAAGAGACATTCTTGGATTTAGGTTTTGGAAAAGACATTTGACCCATACTGCATATTTGTGCATATATCTACAGTAAAGGGAGAAGGAAACAATGGCACAAGCCAGTGACAGTTTTGCCTTCAGAATTACACATACCAGTAGGCATCACTTTCCATTATGGCCCATAACATGTGTGGTCCTGCATTAAAATAACTTCATAATAATATCTTGGTTCTGTATTTCAGCTCAACTTGTGGAGGACCTATTCATGAAAGGAATATCCATTTCAATACTTCTGAACATAGAATCTGGTTTCTATGGATTGACTGACCATTTTTCACCTTCTTCTTGGCACTGAAAATTGATCACAGCTGGAAACTGGTTCATGCCCAGAAGTAATACAGAGACACTTCAAAGGTGCCTGAAAGGTATTTCATGCCCATAGCTAGTTTATAATGATATAGTTGTTAAGAGACTAGGTCCAGAGTCCAGATAGACATCTGGTAATTTTAATGTCTTCCCTCAGCACAGGGCATATTCTGTTAGCTGTGATTCTCTGGGCATATAACACATCTTGTAACTTCTCTGTCTTTACTATGATCTCAAGGGTTAGTGATGTGATGACTGATAAACACCGCTCTCTGTTTAGAGTACACTTAAGATTTTTCAGGATCAAAATAATTTGAGAAAACGATGTAACAGGAAGTTCAGGTGATAATTAAAGCCTGTAACATAAAGGCAGACTAGACTAACTCCCAAAGCATTTAGAACTGGCCATTTTACACAAAGTAATTAATATTTGTTGCTGATACTGCTACTACTGTTTTCATGTATCACAGTGTAGGCAGACATGCATGTAACTCAAACATTTCAGGGCAAAAAACAGGGTAACAAAAAATGTTGTAATTTTTGAGGTATGCAAACAAAAATGGGTCAGTAGTCCAAAAATGTCTCAGTAGCTGATCCAGTAACACATGGCTGAAGTGATGGAAAGTAGTATGCCAGGCAGCACGGACCACACAGAATAGCTTGTATGAACAGGGCTGCAAAATATGCTTAAGCATTGAGCAGAAACGGGGAACAGGGGAATAATCAGGAGGTGATTTCAGTATTACCGGCCAAATGTGTATTATAATGCACATGTGAACAATCTACTACTGTGTGTTGCCAGCAGGACAGAGAGCAAGGACTGCAGATACTGATAGTTATAAATCTGTGTATTCCCACCATAGCCTCAGCTAGTCCCAATAAATGCCATATTAGGCTCTAACGGCTATAGTAGACTTTCAGTGATTAGCAGATGGCTCACAAAGTAATCAGGGAATATAAATTCGGCCTCAAACAAATCTGTATTCCAGCTTTTCTCTGTCTTTAAATTCTATGGAACTTAAGATTCCTTAACACTACAAAGTACAGTACATTCCTACATTAAACAATTCTAAGTAGAACAAAGTTTATCTACACATCAACAAAACCATCCAAATGAAAATCATTAAATTTATATTCTTTTTTGAGAAACTGTTATAATAAAACCTTCTGAAAAATCCACACCTGGCTCATCAGTAAGCTATAGCTTTAGACAAAACAGAAGAGTTAACAACTTCACTAGATACATGCTCTAGCCCAACATTTATCTTCATTGTTGATCTTGTTGTGTGAAATGTGTATCTAAAATGCCAAATTAAGCTTTATTTAAAGTGTCATACATCATCCTCTCTTCTGTCTGTTCATTTCTTCAACAATCTCTGTAGTATATTCTCCTGTTTTATAATAAAATTCTCACTTCCTTAAAGGCAATGACAAGCTGAAGTTACGAAAGCCACAAGCATCTTTAATGTTTACTCAAGGCCTAATAGTTTGAGTAACTTCATTCATACAGTAGCCTAGTGACTTGAAATGTTAGTCAAACAGATAAACTTGGATGAATTGGCCTTCCACTAAAGGCCAATATAGACTATACACTAAAAGCTATATTAAAAATACATTATTATAGTAATACACTCTGTAATTAATTGTGTTATCTTCTTCCTAAGAACATATGATTAGATATGACAGAAAGGTTACAATTTCTATTAACTTTAGATAGCAGTGTAACATGAAAATGACATTTGCACTCCAAGATTTGTGTCAATTCCACACTAATCACTCAAAATTAAAAATTGAGTAAAACAATAAGCAAAAGATGAAAAATAGTAGTGAAAATAAATTAAAATAGGTATGTCTCATTTAAAAAAAACTTTACCACTTTTTCACAAAATGTAGGTCACCTATTGTTTCCATAGTAACCACTGCTGAACTATGGCTCTGTGGATGACCATCACCTATAGCTGCCTTCTTTGATAATTGATGGCCTACAAGTACAGCTGTGCCTCAGTTAAAATACRAAAGAGGTTTACCTTCAAATATAGTTCCTGCTTCAGTATCTTCAAAAGTATCCCCTAATATCCTTGAATAGATAAACTAGCTATTCAGTTGGAAAAACAAAAAAAAAAATGCTTTTCAGTAYTAAAAATCTACCATTTGCCTGCATCCCAAGTCTGGAGCCTCAAAAATAGAGACAATCAACTTTAAGAAAAATTACGAACAAGCAAGTATTTATACAGAGCAACCCACTAAACATCAGTAAGACAGAAAGCTCAAAAAGCATTCACACTAGTTTAACCCATCTTTGATGAGCACACAGTCAGTTCCGTGACGGCATATTCAGTACATTCACTGCAAGTGCAAGTTTATGGGTTGCCGTATTATCTTGCACACAAACACATAGTGAAACCCAGTAATACAAKAAGGCTGGAATCATAGGTAACTACTACTACCTCCCAAATGAGGCTTTAGCTGTTGAGTCTTCAGTCAATCTGATGGTGAAAACCCTCTTTTCACCATGATTATTCTGGGGCATATAGAGTTGAAGATGATTTCATTAAAATACAAAGATTTCACATTACAAAAATACACTAACAGCTCTGACAGTGAACTAGAAAAGAGCAGGACAGGTCAGTGTCCTTGAGGACTTCTAACTCATTTTCCTGTTTTAGAACAGTCATTTTATTATGTGAATTCAGACTGAACCAGCTACTTACCAACTATCCAACTATTTTTTAACAGGTATTGTAAAAACTCTGAATTAAAGGCTTTGAGGTCTGGACTCTATCCACATGCCTCAACGCGGTTAGTGCTACAAATACATTGTGGTATGACAGTATCAGCATTCATATACACAATCAAAACACCAAAGATGTTCTAAGTTCAGGGAACAGAAGAATGACAATTGAAAGTGTTGATTAGCATTGAGGAGATATTTCTGATTATTTATTTTTTTAAACCAAGCTCTGAATCTTAAATACTTAAATGCTACAATTACTAGCATATGTTTTTCTAAGATTAATTGAGTAACATCTTGGCACCTGCAAACTTCAGCAGTTTAGCTGACAAAAAGATAAGACACTTCAGCTGCCACTGCCAGAAGTGCCAATCAGTGACTCACAGAACATGGCCTTGAAAGACAGTACTCGACGAACTGGATAAACTGTTTTCTGATGTTCCAATTGAGAGTTATAGTCATATTTTGCATTTTTAATACCTTTATTCAAAAGCAAATATATTTGTGAGAAGAGCAGAAATGTTTTCTAAGTTACTACAAGGCAAGTACAGCTCTTAGAGCTCTACCTTGCAATTTGTTCCTCATATCGTATAACTTGCATACTTTGGATCTTAATGTAGGACTTTACTGTACCTACTTCTAATGACTCACAAAGCTCTCCCTAGGAAAACATTCCAAAACAACAACTAAAAATAAGGAATTAACTCCCATGTCTCAGGAAGGTCAACCTATGTCCCTATTTCCATAGCTTAAGGAATGTATTCCTTAAATTTATATAGTCAGTCTCTGGCAGAACTGAGGATAAAGGTCTCAACTGCAGACCTTCAGTCTCCTATGTTTGTACATTGCAAGGAGACAACTGCAAAATTGCATTGTTATATATYTCAGATATAGTACATCCCAAACATATATATATTTTTTTAATTTAATTTCCTATTGCTTTCATTCGTCTCTATTTTGGTATCAGTAACCCTGCCTCTGTCATCACACTTGTGCAACACAGGCAGAAGAATGCACATCCTTAAATTACCACAGTACTGGTACTTTAGATGGTAAGGTTCTCAAGGACACAGATGTGATCCTTTTCATTGTTTAGAATGCTAGACAAAAGAAGCCACTAATGGCTAACATTTGCACAACACAACTTTACTGTATCCTCTTGTATTCAGTTGGTAACACTAAAATAATAAGCAGATAATCAATAATAAGAAGGTAACCCACTCCCCTGCAGTGACATGTTGTAATTGCAGCACTGTATAATTCTACACAAATAAAATGCCTATTCCTACTTAAAGCTCCACTTATTTCAATGAAGACTGAACACAAAAAAGAAAAAAGCTTCAGACAGCAGAACCAAGAAAGGGAATATAGTCCATCACATAGATTGCATGTGACTTCTTATGAAGTGAGCAAAATCCACAACTTATGAGACTGATTGTGTAAAGCTCCTAAAAAATTTGCTGAACAAATCTAGCTTCTGACGTATGGAAAACAATTATCAAAGCTATACATTGTTTAGAACTTAGTTTCTCAAGTATTTAACTTAAGCAGTATGAATGTGATATAGTAAAAGCTCTCAGAAAATATGTTTAAAGTAGCAGTAATTTTCCCCTCCGTTGTCTAATTTCTTCTTTTTACATTATACCATGGCGGTATAACCATATTCTGCCTTTTGCCAAGGATTTATTCCTGAGGAGTACAATGGTTATCAACTCAATGGATAGCACAGTAATTTTTCCCTTGAAGAATTAATGTAACAGTGTGGTGATGCATGCAGGGTCTTAAGAAATACACACAACTTAAATACACGGGGACAGTATGCCTAGTATGGAGAACAGAGAAATAGGTTTACAAGGACTGTCAGCTGCCAACTCAGCCTCCACTCACCATTTAAACTGAATCGATTCCTAGAGATTTCAGTGCTTCATCTATGAGAGCAAATATCAACATAAACCCTTCAAATATCAACATAAACCCTTCAACATGAGCATTCTCGCTACCTGTTTTTACCTAGTTCTCAGATGCCCACTGCTTATTAACATCAATCAAGGCAATGACAGATAGAAAAACAAGGTAGTGATGCTTACTAGCAGAGCGTGTAGATGCTTACTAGCTCTCCTTGAACCAAGGCTGCTAAATGTGAAGAACACAATCTTCTACTTAGCTTTTCTCAAAGTCTTACTTCTATCAAAATGCCTACAAGAAACCTTACTACTAATGCAGATCAGTTTACTAAGAAATTGGAGACATTTAATTCAAAAATGGAAAAAATATTGGCACATAGTCCATGTATACACTGTTTTTCCAACCTCTAACTTAGAGTATGTCACTGTCTCTTTGCTGTTTTTCTCCCCTAATGCTAACTCAATTGTTTGTGTGAGCAAAGAAAAACAGGGCAGGGTTCAGGAAGGAGAAAACACTACAGCGGTTCATATATTGAACGTCATGCTCAATAAAAATAATTACGAAGCTTAGATTACTTAACTGTTGATTAAAAGCACTAATTCTAAGTTGGCTTTAAGTTTTCACAACAGCAGAACAGGCTTAGCTTACTAGTCACCTTTAAAGACCGGTATTAAAAAGCTGTAAACCAGCATAAAATACAGAGTATGTACTAAACATGAAACAAGAAAGAGCAGTAGATATGAAAAGAGGTATTATAAGCATTTTTCTGTAGCTTCATTTGCTTTGTAACAGCATAATCCAAATGAAGCTGCTGAAAGGCCACTGAGACTCTCAGGAGGAACGAAAGCTAGTGTTAGCATAGAGCAACCTCGAGAAAGAAAGTACAAATAAAAATTTTCAGACAAAAAAATGAAGATACTAGCAGTTATAAAATGATACAAGAAAATCCATTTTCTTCTTTATAAGAACCTATGATTTTCTCACAGAAGCAAATGTGATGGTATCACACCACCCACAGCTTCCACTATCTGCCCAGGTACTCATATACTGTCCAAAATGTTATCCAAATACTGTCACAATGTTTCTTCATGTCTGAAAAGCAGGACAGCTATTTTTAGTAGCATATAAAGATATTTAAGTGCTTACTTTTAGGAAGCACTTAATATTTTGATCTTATTTTTCCAAGACCATGGAGGAAGTCTTCACTAAAAGAAAACCCATCTACCTTCTAACCTTGTGGTTTCTCCAGAAAAGGCTATTGGGTAAGATTAGCTCAAAGTTAGCTCAATTAGCTTAAAGTTAGTTGAAAATAAGAATTTATTAAAGGATTTTGAAGACTGGATTTAGTTACATTTCTCTTTATGAATAAAATCAGTCATTATGATTTTATGCTGTTTAAATTGTACATACCTGTCCACAGAAGAAAAGAAGCTACACATGCTATTTCTGTAAATTTTTTTCATGTACTCATAAAATTCATAGAATTATTCAAATTGTTTTGCATATTATAATTGCACACTAAGACATCATCTGCTACGAAAAGTCCAAAAGCAATAGCTTACATTTGATCAAGTATACTTCTTCAATTGCTAAACTATTTCTTATTTGTACCACAAATCAAGGACAAAATGCAACCATTATATTTAATTTTTAACAAAATTTTCAGATAAGAACTGTTCAGAAAATCTCATTTTTTGAGATGCTGCCCTCATTCTGACCTAGGGATTTCAGATCTGCCTGCAAAAGATGGTTCCAGATCTGCAGTCAGTACATACTACTGAATATGGACCATGATTTATAAGTATGTTCTTAACACAAGGGGCTTTTCTCTAGCTAATAAATAGAGACCAAAACCAGAACTACTACAGAATCCCAATCAACATTCTCCAGCAATTTTCTAATGTGTTACCAGATAGTTTGAAATATGTTACATACACATCAATGTAGTAAAAGAGAATGAGTCACTTTCACTGACGCAGAATTTGTGAACTGCTGGAGCATTAAATTCTTTTGATCTTGATAAGCTGGCTCATTCTCCTTTTGCTCATTAGCCCTCCCTCTTTTCCCAGTTATGARTCAGCCAATCTATAGCCCTTTCTGCAAGCTGACATATTTACCAAGTGAAATCTGTTATCACCACTTTCTTGCTCATACTAAGGAAAAGGAAAAGGAGGGGTGGGGAAGGGGGGGAAGAAGGAAAGGGGGAAGGGGGGGAAGAAGGAAAGGGGGAAGAGAACTGTTGCTTGTCAAGCTCCTCCTGTTTCACAGAACCTCCTTCTCTCCTTTCTTGCATATATGACACTGTTAACAATCTGTCTTCTCACACTGATCAGCTCTCTATTTGCTCCTCTCTGTGTTATCGCAGTCTTACCACTCTCTCTTTTCTCTTATTTTCTCTTATAACCAAGCAATTTATTTCCTTACCCTTCTCTTCTTTCTTTAGAGTCTCACCTGATGAAACTCCATCCTTCGTTACCAACTTCGTTCCCAATTTTGCTGGTGAATTGCAAAATTGCCAGAGAACCTCAGAAAATAGCCTGCTGCATTGCTTAGGGCCATCCATGTCTTGGTCCATTTACTATTAAATGTATCAAGCTATTAATATGGCAATGTAAATATCTACATGATTTGAAAAGTAGAAGTGTCTTAAGTTCTAAGTATAAATGATCAGGAGTTTTCCAGAAAGTTATTCAGTAACTTTAATAAGGCTATTTTCTCATGTATACTATCTGAAAAATTAATATATGTAGAGTCTGCCACAAACAGAAATCTATATTTAAACAGCAATTCAACTACAATATTGATTACTGAAAAGCATCTTGGGTGTGTGCTCACTCTACTCCTTTGATGGAAAAACACTATATAGTCTTTTTTTTTTTTTTAAAAAAAAAAATCTTTTAGCACTATTATTATTCTTTATCAATCAAAAATCACTGTTGCCATAGAAACTGTAAAAACTGAGAAGTCAGTCATGACATAAAAATGTGATAAAGGAAAATGTCTTCTGGCGTAGGTTTTCGTGCTGGAAATGCATCAGTGAATTTAACTACAGAGTTAAGTAGTTCCTCAAATCTAACACAGCATCTCCTAAAAACAGGTATGGTTATATACCTGGGTTCAACAATCTGCTCATAGTCTGTAAAGTAGTAATATACCTGCTCTACTCATGGACTATATGAACTACTGAACAACTATTTCCAAAACATTCAGTACAGGCCTTGATTGCAAGGTTGAGATACCATAGAGGGCCTTTTGGACAGTGGCCTCAACATTCATTTTTGGACTTTTAAACTAAGGCAAATCAAATGTCACTTTAAAAATATATACTGCCATTAGCTTCCTTAACTCCTAGTCTATTCAAAAAAAAAAAAAAAAAAAAAGAATTATAAGCTGCAGGCCTCCTCTCCAACCAAGGAAGTCCAGCTTCATGCCAAACAGTATTCAGGCTCTTTCTGTGCCACACAAAATTCTGCCAAGTAAAATCCTACTCTTGACTAACAATGGCTGCAACAACTTTTCACTCTCCATTGCCTAGGGCCAAATCACAGACCAAACTCCATACGAGAGGTCTTCCAAATGGTTCTACTGAAACCATCTGCCACCAGTAATAACTAACCAACAGAGTTATTGCAGCCATTTGGCCTTAAGCTGAGACCGTTCTGCTGAAAAGGAAATAATCGTGATACACAAAAAATACTGCAACCTCTCACTCTCCTCTTCAGTTCTGTGATATTCTGTCATAAATTTGATATTTGAAACATCAGTGAATATTTCTATATACAGTTATACAGTTATTGCATTTAATATACTTTTCATATATACACAAATACACATATAATTTTTTTTTTGAAAAAGATATTCATATCCAGTGCACATTACCGAGGAAATCTAATATAATATATAATGCTACCATAATCATTAATTGATTTGAAAATGGCCAAAATTTAATTTTGAAAAAAATATGCTACCACAGAAGAAGAAATATACACATTAATGTAAAATCTTGAGCATTAATAATTAATAGCAGTCTTAATCTGGGTGCAACATATGATATATTGTTATAATATTACATTCCACTATCACAGAAAATTACTATGTCCTGACAAGAATTACTGGAGCTCATGGCATAACAGAGTGCTTTTTAGGTTGCTGTTATGTGTTTCAGCTATCCCTTGGAGAAACAATGAATCGGCACATGTATCAATAAGAAGAGTGAGAGGAATTCATACTAATTGTTTTAGATTTTTTCTGAAGAGCACAGTGGCCTTGCATACACAACAGGACCCTAGAGTTCAAGGAACATGTATACAGAATAACTGCGCTATTGCATAAAGTGGGCTGAAGAGGAAAGAATTTGACAGTGATCTCAGATGAGGTTATAGTAAACATGTCTTACATATTCTAAAAGCCTGCTGTTAAGCGTATAACATATGCTAGTGAAGATATACTTGTCTGCAATAGTGAGGTGTGTTTTGCCCTGTATTCAAACACTGTATGATCTAATCCTGAAACTTTCTCCCACAGATAGTCTTTATTTCTGAATATTCTTACTGACTTTCTATTTGTGTATCTAGAGATCATAGCCTCGGTTTTTATCTGGGTTATCTGGGTTTTGTAGAAGCTGATGACTAACCGAAAACAACAACGATAGAGAATTGGGTTCTTAAAAYAGGAATCTGAAAACAACTACTGCCATGATGTGGCTGAGAAGAAATAGGTTCTGCTACAAGATACATAGTCATATTCCAGAACCTGTAAGAAGGAAAAACAAAACAAAACAACTTGTTTTAAGTAAAAATTTGTTGCAGTAATTGCTCAAATTAACCCAYTCTCCCCAGAAAATAGTGTATTTCCAAAAAGAAGGCATGCTAGCAAAATTAGGGAAATAAAATTGTTTTAGTATCATATCTTCATAACGGAATCACAGAATTTTCTTTGAGGTCACAAAGAGAAGAATAGTCAGAAGTTTCTGATAATTTACATGAAATAACGCATTTTCTTGGACTGTAGGTCTGATTCTCCATCACCTTATATAAACAAAATTGTAGGAAGAAGTGGCTCTGGCATCTATTCTGATTGTGTGCTAAATTATACAACTATGGAGAACCATGCTCCTTAGATTCAATCTTTGTTATCTCTTCTGCTTCACAAAAACAGAAACTGATTTATTTACTTTGTGATTTATAAAGTCTACAGTTACAGCAGTCAGGGTTTTTTGTTTCTCCCCCACAAAAACATTACAACATAGAYACCCAAAATGAATTGCATTAAAGAACTATTGCCATTGCCTACAGAAACAAGAGCAAGTAAGTTGCAGCTTTGTCAGGAATGAAACAATGAAAATGAAAAAAAAAACCCACACACATAAAAATGGAAAATAAATGAAAGCTAAGCAAAATAAATGTATCTGCATCATGTCCTGAAGCCTACTCACTAGGCTGAAGCACTGTCAGACTGCCAAATGGAACAAATTCCAGATTCTGAAAACCCCATCACTAAGGCACAGAGTTCAAGTTCAAGAGTCAACAACAAAAGCCTTAAATGCAATCAGAACAGGGTAACGAGTTGGGGGACGAGCCAGGAGGGATGGAAGAAGTCCTCACATCTACCTGTATCTCAAACCATTCCCAATCTCTGTTCTTCTCACCAGCACTTTAAGTTCTAGGAGAAACCTACTGACTTTTCAAAACCACTCAGTACAAGCTCCTCTCTGCACCGAAAGAGGTAAAGCATCAAGACTCCTGAAAGTGTCAAATCAGAACACAGGATATACACATTTGGCAACGAAAGATGTCAGATAGCTACCAGAGCTGGCAGAAACTTGAGCTAGTAAGTTGATGAAGTAAAACAAGGCTCCCTACAGACTGACCAGAAAAAGACCCAAAAGCCCGAAAATGTAGATACATGCTTGCTAGTGCCACACCGTGTCTCCCAGAGAATGCAGTTACAGAATTAGCACAAGCAGAGCTAGTTCAGTTCTCTCTGAATCTCTCATGTATGTAAGGTATAAAACCAGAAAAAAGTTCAGGTTAGAAAGAACGGCAGCAGGTTTCTTGTCTAAACTCCTGATCAAAGCAAAGTCAACTAGGAGATCAGACAAGGCTGCTCACGGCTTTAACCAGCCTGGTCTTGAAAACCTCCATAGAAAATGACCACACAAGCTCTCTGGGCAACCTGTTTCAAGGCCTAGATGTCTTCATGACATGTTCAGGCCTTGATGTCTTCAGACATCAAACACAGACCCAATATTCCACTCATGGAGAACTACACACTGAGTTTAATCCTGTAACAAGTGAAAGAAAAGGACAGAGGGCTATGTGGTTGCATTGGCTCAGGCAGTATAGTGGATAACGATAGGGATAAGCTATTCTGAACGAGCGAATAGTACAGGCTACTCACAACTCTGAACTACCAGGGTCAAGCAAAAGCACTGGACTTCAGGTCAAATTACTGCTAATAATCCCTCCTCCCTCATCACCCAAATCACCACCCAAAACAAAGTGCTCTTCCATATACCTGAAACATTTCAATCTCTCTAGATGTGAATGAATTAGTAAAAAAGCAAAATTACTTTTGAATGTCTCTGACAGCTACTAGTTTTTACATTAACAACTACTGGTGAAATAGCTGTTTTTTAAACAAGAAATATTTCTAACAATCTCAACGTTGAAATGTAATAAAAACAGAAAAAAAAACTTCAAAATAAATGCAGATAGCCTAAAATGCCTTTCTTTCAAGTAAGTGAATCCTTCTTAGGTTGTGTAAAATGGAGGATCATGCTTACATACCATTTTAGTACTTACGGATAAAATGATTAGAGCCTGATGGATGAACATTATTTCCACTGTCAGCACTTTCACTGCTAGAAATGTCATCATCCGATTCCCACACACAGGAACAAGGTGAGGAGCCATCAGCTTCTTCAAACTTCCGCTTTAGAATTCCACTCATGGCTGCAATGCTGTCATATGTACCTGTACCAGAAACAGGCAATGAAGCACTGAAACATCTGCTGCCTATCCATGCAACAAAGATCTTCAAATTCATTTTTCATGGAGGAGTTTTTATATCAGTCAKATCCTACTACCTTTAGCTAAATCGCTCCTTACCAAGAGTTTTAAACTTTACCAGGAAGAAATCAAAAATACATATAATTGGTATGTTCATCATCTCCCTGACTTTTGTTACAAGCAATCTTTAAGTAAAAGCTACCTCTATTCTACCAGCACAAAGTTCTATAACTAACTTCATGCATAAAAAACAAGTATCTAGTATTTCAGATACGTCCAGTAAAGCCAGTCATGTTCAACATTCCTTATTGTTTCCCTTTCATTTGTAACAGCTGATCTTATTATCTCCATTTCCAGAATAACAAAGCATAAAAAGATCAAAATAATATTAGAGCAATTCTTAGATCCTTTTAATGCATCTGTTGGGCTAAAACATTTTTTCTGTATTTTTAGCTTAAAAAGACCTTTAAGTTTTACTGTTACCATCATTACCGATTACATCCTACTAACAACCAGAAATTAATACTAAGATCTTAATTTAAAAGTCACAAATATATTTATTCTCTAGCTACACTAATCAGTTGAAAGTTGCTGTAAATAGCTGGGTAAAAATGCTGTTTGATGCTCTCAAATGTATAGCAGCAGAATTTCTCTTTCTTTTGAGTGTTAGTTGCTTTCAGCTTGTGGAAACTGCCAATTCAATCTATTTTGGAACAAAATTGATTTCCTCCAGTAAGTTTCATTATGCCTTTATGGATGTGTCAATTCAGAGAAAAGATTTCAGTATAGATATGGAATCACAATATAATGTGATCTAAAAACAGATCCTGCTTAAAATGATCTTCAGGATTGCACTTGTTTGAATGCAGAGTACACTAAAAATTAAATAATGAATATATTAGGTTTTAATACTGTCAATCACAGAGAGCTGTAAGTGCATCTGCCTGTCACAATCACCTCAGCCTATTTCACTATTTATAAAAAATATGTTTTCCTGAGAGGGATTTCTTCAGGCTAAAGACATAATTTACACCAAACATGCTTAGCTCTAAGCCCTTGTCCTTTTGTCCAAAAGTGAGTTATCATAAACAGCAAAGAAATCATTATATTCTTATCCAGAGGACAAGAAAAGGAATATTTAGCATCATTTTGTAATGCAACCTCTGCAAGCAACTTAAGAATATACCAAATTGTTAAGCTTCAACCATTAACAAAATCACATTTACAAAAAAGAGGAAAAAAAATCACAAACACAAAAGGAAAAAAACTGTGGAGGAAAAGGGAATATCCAGAAAAAATGGAGAGGGGGCAGAAAATCTCAAAAGACAGGTTCAGAAACAACTGCTCTGAACTGCCCCCACGTCCTCTCTAAACCTCTTGCCAACCACCTCTTCCAGTACCTCCTGCAGTGCTTATAGCATGGCATTTGTGAAATCACAATTATTTCCATGGCAACAGCCTGCAATATCAAAACCAAAGGATTACAGCTTGACTGTAGAACAGGGTAAAGAAGCAGCTGGAGTGTGAGAAAGAAAATGCTTACATTCCAACATCTCAATGAAGAGATAGGAAAGTGAGAAAAGGGCTGACAAAGGGTTTATTGCACAGGTGCAACCTAGGTCTAATCCATGCCCAAGCAAATTGTGGGTACAGGAATCTTAAAGTTCCAAGTCCAACTAACCTCTCGCAAAACTGAATTCTAAGACAAACAGTTGTAATCATCACTAGTGCACAAACTGTCAGGAGGCAAGAACTAATTTCACAGCCCGAAACAATTCCCACCCCCCCMAAAAAAACCCTTTTGTCAGACATTCTCTTCTGCAAGTATGCCACAAAGTCACACATCAGTAAGGCTGTTACAGCTAGTAGCAAAACAGTATTTTTCACACCAAAGGATTTTACATTTCCTTGCATATAGCATAGCCTACATCTGTATCAAGTGTCATGACCCGCCAGCAGCAGGGCCATTTTAAGATGAGAATTTCCGTATGAACAATAGCAAGTGATTCCTAGAATCCTTGGGAACAACATACAGGTTAGTTCCATATCCAGCTACCTGATGAAGAAAAGTCAGGAGATATAGGAGTACCGAAGAAGTTAAGCATCACCACGACTCACAAAGAAGGCATAACTATTCATTTGAAAGTGTGTATTTTTTGAGTCACTGTTGCCCATTTTTTTGTCTTGAATCTCTCTTTCAGGTATTAAGGTTGTTTGACCAAGCATTCCCACTAATATTTAAGTATTGACTCTCGTCTGGGATCTGTTGATCCTAGTCTCTCTGGTATCAGATCTCAGGAGACAGGGGAAAGGAAAAGTACCTTCATTACTCAGAAGCTCAGATATTATACCAATAGACTAAGAAGTATCCAAAACTGTTTGTACACATTACATATCAGCAGCAGATTCCTTTAGAATAACATCTGCATTAACAGCTGCCACTCCATAAGCTGATATTCTTCGGAAAGAGGCACATCTGCACAGAAGTAAATGAGGAATGTTTTATCTGATAGATTTAACCCACACACTGCTTACACAGACATCATGCAGTACCTCAGCGAGATCTACATCTCCAGGAACTAGGAGACAAGCATGGCAACATACAACCTGATACTGTTTATCAGGCATTATTTTGCACCCTCTGTTGATGATGTGCTATATCCCACCAGATGATAGTAATCAACAGGAAAAAGCAGCAGTCAAACTTCTAACAGCAATGAAGCCCCAAAGCCAATGATACAAGGGTTCCCTAAGCCAACGACCATACCTTCCAGGGAACCAAGCCAGGCAATTCTAATTGAATGGCCACCCTTTTTCCTGTACTGCAACTACGTGTGCATCAGTATTTTCAGGTTGTGGGGAACCAAACTAAAACAACTACAGTCACAAAAACCCCTCGATCCTATCTGATCTTAACTGAAAACTCTACAGGTTTCAGGGGCAGGACACAAAGGAGTTATGAAAGTTATACTTCTATATGTATGGACAGAAAATAAATCTATATGCAAACAAACTACTTATCTGATAACAGAACCCTAAGGATAGCATAACTACACAATGATACAACTTTCACTGAAAAGAAGTCGCTTATGGTAAGCAGAACAGGTCACATGGAACAGGAATAACCTCACAGACACAGACATACCATAGCAACATATATATTCTGAAGAAAAATAACAAAATTTCTGCATTTCTGCATAGAATACAATACCCAAAAGTAAATGCCTGTATATAGGAACCGAACAGTGTCACATGACTAAGAAAAACATATGCATAGAACAGATCAAAACTTGAAATTAAAAGAAGTGGTAATTCAATATGCTTAGACTCCCAGTAAGACACCAGTCAGTTCCAGCATCCAGAGGCAAACACTGAGACAACAAACAGCTACTGATCTGCTACACTAAACTTTTAGGTGAAAAAGGGAGAAARTTGGGTGGAAGAGTTCAATTAAAACAGATCTTCTGCATAATTATTAAATAGATATCTAACAGCTAAGCTGCTTCTTGATTTGGACCAGCATCCTGCTGACTCACACAACTGAGTAATGAGTTGGCACTGGAAGCATTCCTGTTTGTTGATGTATCCTTTAGCAAAGCACTCACACAGACGTGATGCATCATCCTCTGCCATGCTTCTCACCATGCTAACATGGCACTAATCCACAGAAAAGCAAAACAAAGCTGAAAACAGAGGGAAGAACATTAAGGCAAGCAAACATGCATTGCATGAACGATAGATCAAACACCACTTGCCTGACACAGATAGGGATTCCTAAAGGAAATGGCAATTTGCCACAGCAAAAGCATGTGATGGAAGCCTGCTGGGAGAAGAATGTGTTGTTCGTAAGCCCCCTGCCCATTTTTCTTCCTTTTTCCCTTAATCTTCCTCCACCCTGAAGAAACTACTCCTACAAAGTGATCATTTAACAAGTTCTCTAGTTACAGGTACACTGACTGGCAAAGCAAGACTACAAAGCTCCATGGCAACAGGCTTCACCTTGCTACAGTGCCATATAATTGGCAGATATCATACATTTGAAAAGTTCAGAGGCAAAATGTTATTACTAGAAGGAAAAAAAAATACCTTGCAAATGGGGGAGAGGGGGAGTGGGTATTTAAAATAGTCACATTACCTGAAATACAAAGAGTAAATCGATGCAAAAGCCTCACTAGACTGATTTTTCTCTGGGCTTGAAAAGGCTGGAAATTTTAGAACACCATGGTAACAATTTCATTGCAGCAGTGCTTTAGAAAGCAGATGTCTCCAAATATCAGTGAAAGGCCCCAAAAAGGCTGTGTTAGAATTACTGAGCGAGTGGAGGAGAGGGGTGAGAGTGCCTTACTTGTGATCCTAAAAGAAGCTTCTTATTCATTATGATGTGACCTCTGCAAGATTCAATGCCAAATTAACCTTACAAAAGCTAATGTCAAACTGTCACCCTCAGTGTTTCACCAACAGGTGAGAACAGAAATTTGGGGGAAGAGAGACCGACCACACACACAAAACAACCAAACCACATCAGAGAGGCAGCATAAGGAGAGGAAAAAGGATTTAGCCCATCTTGCACTTCAGATATTGCTTTAAAAAGCGATAAAAAGGTGATTACAGACACTAAGAAAACAGAGAACAAGCCACAATGTGGAAATAGGGAGCTGAAAAAATCTTTGTGCAGTGACAAAGACATGGTCAAATGACATTTGAATCACAGTCTTAATCTACAAATAACATATTGTTTTGCAAAATCCAGTGCTACCATACACAACTCAAACAGCCTCATATGGGAAAATGAACAAATACAGAACATACATGAAAACATAAAGATCAAGTATGTCCCACATGCAGTAATCATAACATAAAATAGAACAACTTCTATGAAATAATAAAATAGGYCCCTACCTCAGATAGCATATCCTCATGCTTTACAGAAAAGCCTCACTGTAGGAACCATTTATTGACTAAAAGCTCAGGGAAGGCAGGAAAATGTCCAAGAACATTTAGAAAAAAACATTTAGGGAAAAAAAAAAAAAAAATCAATAAATGGCCTCTTTGATTCACTAACAAAAATCTTATTTTGTATCAATTCCTTCTTGAAAGCAGATCACATACAATAAAGTCTACCTGTATAAAAATTCACATAAAGGCATTAAAGATTGACCTATGAATCACTTGCATAGCTTTCTGCTGTGTCTCAAATATATCAGCTGGAAAGCATGGAAAAATTTAGACTAAGCCCACAGCAGCAATACAGATTTGCTTCAAAACAAAAACACTTCTATGCAAATGATTGCAAACTGAACAGGAGGATACAGAAAGCAGATGTTAAGACATAAAATATTACTGCAAAGTACTCATTACAAACAACTCCCACCTACTGCCCAGTCAGCATGTACTATAACTTGCTGGGGAGACTTGGCAAATAATTTCAGTTATATCATGAATATTGATGCTCACAGATGCAGAGATGTTCAGATTATCTGTTGTGATTAATATTTCTTTTGAATTTATGTTTTGAGGTTTTTTTTTTTTTAGCTTGGAAACTGAACTTGATTCATTTAGGAAATCAAATTTTCCCTATCTAATCACCTGCTGATGAATGCCAGTAACAGAGATGGTCATGAAACTGTTCACTAATCAAGGTGTTTGCTTGGTCACACATATCATACTTAATTATTTTGCTCTTTGTGCGACTGACAGTTATAAAAAGGGAGARAACAAGGTCAAAACCAAAAGTGACAACTTCACTCACAAAGAATACCATTTGCTTGTGAAAATGACTATTCATGTAAAGCACTGCATTAATGCAGACAAAAATCCATTTGCATGAATGCTTGCAAACAGTGAACAACAGAGGTACAAGAACATGAATCAAACAGCTGTTCAGAATTCAAATTAATGTTTGCAATACATGTTTTGCTGTAGTTGGCAGCTCTAATTACAAGCAGTAGTTGCCAGAGGTAAGCTCTGACAGCTTCACTAGTACAATCTGTAAAAACTAGCAACACATAGCAAGCTAATTCCACACAGAAACTGTTCTCTGTAGGTCCAAGGAATACTGCTAGTTAACCCCTGCAAAGTCAGGTGCCACCTTTACATTGCAGTAAAATCCTACAAACAGAAGTCTGGGGAAAGACAGATAACAGTGATTCTCACTGTTGGTTTCTGTACAACTTCAGATAAAGTCTTTCAGATCTTCTTTTATGATTTCCAAAGAGTTAGATTACACCGAGAAATCTATGTGCTTTTTTTTTTAGCTCCTCCCTTCAGCTATTCCTTTTCTTTTACACTTTTCATGCTTCTTCCTTTGGAGGAGAGGAGAGGGACAAATAAAAATGCTCGTTTGAATTAGTTTCCACAGGAACTGCTACTTTACTTAACAGCACAAAACCAGAGATATCAAAATAACCACATAAGCTAAGAAAACTAAATTTTAATGGGAGGTAAGAGTGAAACTGATTCATAAGATGGGAGTTCTACACAATAACAGTAAAATATGCAACTATGAGGAACTGCTTCAAAAACAAATTTAAAACGACTTGACCACTTATCTGTAAGCTGTCCCTTTCATTTGTAGGATGGAAAAAACAAAATCTGCTTAAAGTCAAAGGATAATTAGTGTGGGAGGGTCCTCAGCAGGTTTCTTGTCTAAACTCCTGATCAAAGCAAAGTCAACTAGGAGATCAGACAAGGCTGCTCACGGCTTTAACCAGCCTGGTCTTGAAAACCTCCATAGAAAATGACCACACAAGCTCTCTGGGCAACCTGTTTCAAGGCCTAGATGTCTTCATGGGGAAAAAGCTTCACCTTACATCCAAACATGATGTATATATCCAAGCTCGATTTATGTCTATTGTCTCTTGCCCTCCTGCCACATACCACTGTCTAAAGCCTGACTCTGTCCTTCATAACCTCATCATATGTACTCACTCACCTTCAGCTCACTATCTGTCTGCTAGCCAAGACCCCCCAAGTGCCTCTTCTGCAGAGCTGTTCCTCAGTCAGTCAGCCACCAGCCTATATATATTCTTGCAAGGGGCTCTGCCTTCACAGGTTCATGTCTTTGCGTTTGTCCCTGCTGAATTTTACAAGGCTCATACTGGCCCGTTCCTCCAGCCTGTCTATGTCCCTCTGAATGGAAGCCCTGAAGCCAGTAACTACGCCCCCCAGTTTGCAGTCCTCTGCAAACCTGAGGAGAATCCTTATCTCCATAGTTCTTACTGACTCTTAAGGATTATGCATATTCTCTCTGAAACCACAATTGTTTCCAACCTGAAAATGTTTTAAGTTCTCTTTATATAAAATTATTTTTAAAAATTCTATACAAGATATGCAGAATACAACAAGTTGTACTGCTTCAATTTTTTGACTGATGGAAATAAATATATGAAAAAAATCCCTGGTTACTATGTACCTAAATTTGTGCTTATCACAGTGGTCAAATTATACAGACTAGGAAAAGTCTGTCCCTGTTTGTTTGTGTCAGTCTAGCTAAACCTATAGCACTAAGTAAATCCTGCAGAATAAGGCTGTGTAATTCAACCTGGGAATTTGTTCTGACAACCCAAATCCTGCCAAGTCTGCTCTTTATAGGGTTTCTGTACCATAACTTCTGAGCACTCCTGATTCCACAGTACTAATCCACTAATCTTCTGTACTGCCTGCATAGTGCTGTATACTCCAATATGTCAACTGGCTCCACTGGCAATGAATTTGGAAAGCAGAAGGGATGCTGGTATATGCTCAGCTCCTATATACAACATGGATACAGCCATGGTAGATCTAGTTCCTTCAGTTCTTCAGGAATATCTCATAAGGTCCTGTCCTCCTACACATTTGTCTCAGCCATCACACAACACTACCAATGGTTCAAACATCCTCATCCCCATCATATAAATATAACTCTCCCCCCACTCACACCAGTAGTGAAACAACCTTTTGATGTCTCAGTTCACTTCTTTGCTACAAGAGCTGAGATTCAAGCAGAGCAACAAAGAGCACAGGAGAAACATTGGTCAATATCTACAGGAAATACACTCACTCACCTAATCCTCCAAACAGCAAAAAATTCTAGGCTAGCTTTTCTAAGTCTTCTCTCAGGATGACCTCCTGAAGTGCAAAGGGAGACGAGTAAAAGGTATTCAACCAGGAATCCAGGAGCTTAGCATCCAGGCCTCCAGTGATAAGGGCACAACTCAGCAACAGAGAAGGAAGGCTCAGAGGTAATCAACAAGAGATTGGTCCGTTCTTCAGTACGAGAAAACTTGTCCATACACAAATTTTAGTTTGCAATTGTGTTTCGTTTAGAACACTTTTCTAAGCTCACTGTCGCATTAGAAACAAGAGCTGCTTCCACAGGAGTCCAAGATGAATAGAAGACRCCAAGTCCTAGAGACAAACAAGCTCAAGGAGAAAGCCATGCTGAAACCGGATTACAAACTCAGATGAAGGTTAGGCATCATGCATCTAAGTCATCCAGGACACTTCTTCCGGGCTCATCACGAAGCCCCCTCCAAAGTTTTCAGGTGACATCATCAAAGACTTGGTGCTGGCTAGTTCACTTATGTAAGGCTTTAAGCTTTCACCAATGAAAATCTTTCCAGCAGAAATCTTTGTGGAAGTAATCAGGTTATTTTTTGCTTTTGTATGAAGAAAGATACAGTGCACTGTATTTTATCTCCACCACAGAAGCATCTGTATCTTAAAAGAAATTTCTAAAGTTTATTAGTGGATTCTCAGAAAACATTTTTATTCTTTAGACTGTGTTCCAGGAGGCTGCTTATTGCAAAGCTCTGGCCAGCAGTCATCACAGCTGCTCATAAGATCAAAGTGTGGGAGAGAGAGCAAGATACTGCCAACAGTCCTGCTTACTTCTGTGGAAACAGCCTTTGAGAAAAGAGAAAGCTAGGACATAGATGAGGGAAGAACTGATTTGTCTGCTGCATAAGACAGCATAAGACACCTCTTTGCAAAAGGAATGGCTCAGCACCCCCTTGCAACTAGAAAAAGACTCTGAGACCAGTAGTAGGATTTTCTGCATATTTTCAGCACAGCTACTTTGCATTATGCTGCTCCCAGCTCCCAAAGCAGGAATAATAGCAGAGTCCAGCTTTGTAATGGAGACTGCCAATACCATTAACTTAGAGCACTGGAAATGAGTGGTTCTTCATACAAATTTTGCCAGGGTTAGCCCAGGTAGTAACACTAACAGGCATACAGGCATACTGCAACAGGTCTTCATAGTATTTCAGTACTGATCATTTATGTTGCTCTTTTGCGAGCATCAATCTTGTGTACTGCTTACAAAACGCACAAGGTGGTAGGATATCTTGTGCATCTCAGTATGCTTCCACTGAAGTATGGTACAGACATAACTGGTATATACCAAAGGGGCCCTCAGACCTCTACAGCACAGATGGATGCTATTTAGTTTCCTGCTGCATGCTATTTAACATATAGCCTGGGCACTCATTCAGCATTGTCACCAAAGCCAGGYGAGACAGCACGAATCCAACAGCTCTCTTTTGACTCAGTTTCTTGAATTTTGGTTCAGGGTTAGCTACTCTCCTCTGAAATTTGTAGTTTCAAAAAACTAAATCCTTCTTACCTTGCTCTTATCAATAACAGTCCTACCTATAGGTAACATGATAGAAAGTGGCTAATTTCAGCACATGAGCAACAAGATGAATGGATTTCTTTTGGAGAGTGACAAATGTGGCAAGATTAGACTATCTTCACACATGTGGTCTAATATCAGCTGTTTAGCATAAAACAATTAAATCCCCTTTTCTGCAGGCATGAAGAAGTAATGCAGAAAATTGCTGGAAAAGCTTAGCCTGGCAGAAAAATGTAGCTCATCTGCCTATAACCAACTAGTTAAAGAATTTTTTTAATGGTTTTATAAACCATTCAATAATCTGCTTTATTAATACATTAATACTCCCATAGAATGAAAGTTACCATATCAATTCCTCTTACTCATTTCAACAAATGAAAACCAAGTATTCAGCTTCTACTTTAAATCACCTTTGGTACGTCTATTGTCAGATAAAAATGGATTTTAGCATTAATTTGCAGAGGATTAATTATTTGGGTATAACATGTAATATTTTCATGTTGCCTTTGAGCCACTGCAGAATGGGGAAAATGCCTCATTCAATGCTGGAAAATTAATCATCAACTGTGATTTATGCTAAAACAAAACACACATGTAATAAAAAAAACCTTCACATACTCAGTCCACCATGCAGCATTCAGGAAATATCTATCATTGGTTCCATTTTCTTGGCACAGTCAGGAAGTCATTCAATGGAAACAAAGGAGAGGTCAAAGAAAAGTAGAATAGCAGTGTTTGAACACTAGCAGTGTTTTTGTATATACTGAATACCAGCTAACAACAAAACAAGTTGTAGTATGTGGAGGCTATAAATCCATTAAACATGTACTTCTTAGAAGAATGAATAATGAAGAATTGGATGTTAAAAAAAAAAAGTGACTGTACTTTCTTAACAGGAAAGAATCATTTCTTCAGTTCTTTCGAGGATGAAGCTTCCTAGCAATGGTAACAGGTATTTCTCGTTTAAGACAAGGTTTTAGTAATTTAGGTTTCAGCTTTTGCTTCAGGTAATTTAGTATTTGACTTAAAAAGCAACTGATGACCTGTGTGTGATATTTTAGCCATCTACACATACAACTGATGGGGATGTCATAATTAAAACATTTTATTTTATTGATAAACAGTTAACTTGCACTGAGGGACTAGATACAAAAGGCAGGTTTAAACATTCTCTTATTTAACTGGGGTTCCTACAACTGACTTCACCAGGAGTAAACCTGGAACTCCAAATATTACATTGTATATACACAAACTCTCATGAACTTCTTTTAATTCCAACTTCCTACCTGCTTTCAAACCTTTTGGCTATCCTACTCTCACACATGCTTCCTTCTCAGTAGGGTCTGCAACCACAGCTAATGAGCTTATCTTATCTCCAAAAAGCCACCAAGTGTTGCCAGCAGCTGCGAGGGAACYTTGGACAGAAAACACAAATCTGTAGTTCAGGTAGTATACCTGAATCATTAGAGAACTATAAAACTATTGACAACACACAGTCTTTTTATTCAGTATCTTTCATACTATCATTATTAAAGAGTAGATATTTTTAGCCACTAAAAGCCAAATCCATCTGCAGCAGCAGCGTTTCCAGGGAGACAGAATAATTTAAATATATGTGGAACCAAAATTTCTTTTTTCATCAATTCCTCTCTGTTACTGGAGCTGCCTTGACTCAAATTTCTCACTTGATAGGAGAATAAAGAAAAAAAAAAGATTGAAGGATGATTGAAATACTTAAGTTTCAGACTGTATTCTAACATTTTTGATTACGCTTTCAGATAAATAGCCATTCCCTACAAATAACAAAAATATTATGATGCAATTCATGTGTTTTTCAGTCAGCATTATTTACCAATGTTTACCTTTCAGTATAAAACACTGATATGGAAATAGTTTGTCASTCTTTTAGAAAAATTTTGTATATCATTGATATTTGCTGTAAGTCTTAAGGTTTTCTTGATTGCTTGTTCAGCAAATTTGCATTAGGCTCTATTCTCTGAAGGAACAACTGGGGGAAAAAGGACACTACTCCATGTTTGCAACTTGTAAGGTAATAATTAGACAGAGGATAGAGCTTTTTCCAATCCACTCTAGCAGTCACTAGGAGTTTTATTGACCTTTTCTGTTTTTTTAAACAACAAAACTATGAATTTTGAGTCTGCTTTAAGTGAATTCACGTTCAGTGAATAAAACAAAACCAGATACATTCATTTATTGTTTTTAATCTCTGAAATCTATTAAAATTAAATTCCAATTGTTTACTAGAATCTAGCTTTTATTTTTACTAGAATCTAGCTATATAATCTCTAACCAGGCAGAAGGCTTCTACTCCTTTCCTGTATTTCAGTGTTGTATAAATAGACTGTGACAAATAAACTCATCATTGCATTTTCAGTGTAGTATAAAAATGAACAGTCAGAAGCATACAGTAGTAGCTTTAACATCTGTAGCAGCTCCTTTAAAATAATTATGAGATGAAATACACCAAAAAATAGTGATCTAAACCATCAGTAATGTGAAGCCATATAAATGACTAATAAAAAAGGGTTTTAAAAAGCTATAAACAGGCAACAATTTTTAATTGCAAGTCATTTTATTTCAATGAAACTTCTGTTTCAAACCAGTATAATAGGGTCCTGTGTTATAACAATTATTCACTACATAAATAACACTGAAATATGTCAATAGAGAGTTCACGCATTGAAATCTTGGCCCCAGTGAGGCCAGTATCAAAAACTCTGATTCCTTCACTGAGGCTAGGACTTAATTCTCCAGTTCTATATCCCCAAATGACGTGGCTAGATAAATAATCCTCTTTCCTATACCAAGTAAGTTACTTGATACTTGCCATCCCAATGTCTATGAATTAAAATCTGCTGATAACATGCAGACTTGGTAGCATAGGTTTCATACAAGCTAGTTCAACAGTTTATTACATCTGGTATGTAACTGTTGTAGGTACTATAAGATTTTTCTATTTTTATATACATAATTATATGCAACATTTTTAATGACAATTTTATGATTGAATTATAAACGACATTCATTCCAAAACAAGAAGTAATGTAAAAATCCAATTTAAAAACCCTTAAACCTGCAAGTTGTTTACAGGATTTATTTTCAGTATATATTCAACATTCTGAATATATGCAATTTTAGAAACAGTCCATTTGCAAGTCCTTTCAGCATCCAGACTCAAGGAAAACAATTTTAAGATTTTCCTGCACTGTTTTACAGCTGATACAATTGTATTGTTCAACAGAGTTTTTCCATCATACAAAAGACCTGTTTTCCTATGGCTTACTGAGCAATTTCAGCATCAATGAAATGGAACGCTTATACTATCACAGGAGAAAGTTATCAGATAGCATCAGGCACACCTATGATTTCACTGTCTGTGGATCTCATACTAGTTGAAATCTCCTAGAACAGTGGAATAATAAACTAAGAAGCTACTTCAAAGTCATGAATGAGGCACAAACTGCAAGATGCTTGCACATGCACTTTTATAGCCACAAAACATTGTGGCAAGGATGCAAAACAGCTATTCAGAAAAGGAATTATTTTCTCCCTTACCTGTAAACYGGCTTTCTGTGTTTCAGCTCTGTCAGTGCAGACTGAAAGGTTTACTCCTCCTTTCTCCATCCATCAGACAGCAGTCATCCAATAACTGAAGTCATCCTGGCATCCTCTGGAACATGCTCTCTCTTATTTCCCACTCCCCACCCCCATCTACATGCTAGCAAGAAGAGAAAACAGCAAGGAGAAGAAAACAAACCAAAAAAAGCATATCTGGAAAAAAAAAACAGTTTTGATGAGCTACTCTGTAATCAGTGAGGATACTCTGCACTAGAAGGCAATGACAAAATTTAGAGACAGGAAAAAAAAATGTCTTTCTATTAATAACCTGCAGCTTCACTAGTGAATAGCAATTCCCTCCTTTAGTGCCTTTTTCCAAGAAAAAATAAGAAAGCAGCTGCATGAGCACATTTACTGCTTATACACATTCTTTGAAGCTGACTCAGCTATCCAGATTCAGTGAAGAGAGCTGCAGTGTATTTAAGATATTTTATGATTATCAAAATAACAATGGAGCTTTTATACAAAACAAGGATCTGAAATCTCAGTGCAAATTAGAATAATTCAGAGATTAATGACAGTGATTTCCTACTACCATTCAACTGCAAATGAATACCAACTGTAAGGGCTTTTTTTTTTTTAATCTTTTTTTTTAAAAAAAAAAAAAAAAGTCAGGTACTGAGATTTGTAGCACCACAAGCTCTAAGGCCAAAATAAAAAGGAAGGAGGGAAGTCAAATTTTCTGTGGTTTCAGTTTCTATCAAATTGTAACTATACTTCATTCACTTTAGTGTATACAATCCCTAAGATCAAGTAAACACATTTTCTTTTATAAAGCATAATAATGCTTCTGCTTGAAACAGTTAACGAGATACCTGAGAGTAAGTACTAGACATTTACCTTTTAAGTTCTATCTATATAACCTGTGCTTGTGTATCTTTACTATTTATTTATAATACACTAGCCAAAATCCTGTTCCAAAATCCAATGTGAACCTTGTCCTCACAAAACTTTCAACCTAAATGAGAATTAATCAAATGCAAAGAATGACAGGGAAAAAAAAAATCAGTTTGTGCACCTCAGTTAAACTAAGTCTATTTGTAACCGCTTAAATCTTCATGAAAAATGTCTTTTCAAGCCCAGAGAAGCCTGATTTTTCCATATGTCCATACCAATCAGGTACCAACCCAGCTGAAGACAACAGCATTACAATGATTTTATGACAGTTTAAATTAAACTAAAATCAAGAATGAGTCTTCAGCCTTAGCAAAGGCAAAGTTTAACATCACTTCAAAGCATTTGTACTCCAGGATTTCCATTTAAAAGGGAAAAACATTAAGCAGCAGAAGCCGACAAATACATTTCTGTTTACAAATTTCAATCTTCAGCTAGGACTCTTTAATAAAATCAACTATTAATTCCTTTAAATAACAGCATCTATCCTCTTCTCTGAATTATTGATCTTTAACCACAGTGAGACCATATGAATTAGCATACTTCCACTGTAAAGCAATAACTGTTTTAGCCTCTGAAAAAATGACCTGTCAGACTTACAATGAACTGTTAGTGGATCATGCGCACAACATCCAGATTCTGTCTGGACAAGCAAAGATGATGTCTTTTCAATCAAACTACCTCAGTTTAACTTAAAACCTCTCCCTAGATGTCTAGAAAATGGAAATCCATTCCTGCAAAAGTGTTAAAACACTAAAATAAATATTAAACTTCAAATCTAGAAAAATCTTTTCATGAAGAAGGAATTTCAGGAATACTGAGAAAAGTGTAAACAGAAATTTTGCCCCAAGACACTTGTCAGACCCCCCCCCTTTTTTTTTAAATCTGTAGGAAAAAGTTTAAATTAATCAGTTATCTATGTACACTTTTAGAAGCGGAGCATCAAGGCTTCACCTCTCAACCCAGCCTGACTGCTGAGGGAGACAGAAGGAAGTAGAGAACAATAGTCTCAAACCTGAATTTAATAATCTTTTCAGTACAGATGCAAAGTGCAAGGGTGTTCCAGTCTTGAAGCATTATTAGAATAGTCAATCACAGAGCAGTGGGCAGTACACACATACAAGCCAGAACGTCTTGCAAAAACATACTGTGCAAAAAGGTATTTATTTTAAAAAAAAAAAAAATCCTCTACATTAGTCTCAGATTGAAAAATTCTGTATTACAGATAAGTAGTCCTGCTTCAAGAACAATTATTATTTTAGAAACATTATCTATTAAGTAGGCTGATGTTTTCTCCACACTTCATAAAAACTGCATGCACAAACCCTGCTAACCAACATGTTTGTGTGATCTTTTAAAGAAACTACCAAGTGGAGGTTTTAAGTTTGGAATACTGTTCAGCCAGTCCATGTGGAATTTGCAGTTATGTACATCAAAAATTCACTCATCTGACTTGGTAAGTGTCATTTTAATATACAAAATGTCACTCTGCTACTATGTGAGGACCCTGAGTGCATCTCCTCTGTCCTGGGGATTTGGCTGCCTGGGCTTAAGGTCAACTTAGAGACAGCAGAGCTCCTGGCCTTGAAAGAAAGAGCTAGATGAAACCCCAGCAAGGGCCTGTCCCTCCTTTGCCAGGAATCTGCTTTTAAATGAAGCCTTTTGCCCTTGGCTCCTGCCTGAGCTATACTGCAAGGCTGCAGCCATGCCCATACTTGGCACAAAACCCCTCGCTCCAGATCCTGATCCAGACCCACAGGTTAGACCCCAGACCTGCTTCACCGCTCTGGCCCTGACCTGCAAGGGAGCCATGGGACTCTCGGCCTACCTGGCTACCATCCTTGGGCCTACCTTTCTTGGCTAATGCAGCACTGTGTCCTGGCTGGGGGCCAGCTCCTGCCTGCCCTGCTGGCACCCTCGGCTCTCAACTTGCCTACCCTAAAAGCAGCCTGTTGTCCTTGCAACTCCCTGGCACTGCATATGAATCAGACTATCAGTTTCTATAGTTAACACCTGCAAAGTCTTAACAATTCTTTCCAGCTCTGAAGTGCTATTATTGGACTAATTAATCACATATACACAGAGATGGGGAATAGAAAATTGTATCCTTTTTGAATCCAAGTTTGCACCTACTTCCTGCTGTGACTCAAGTGATTAGTAGATGTGCTTATAATCATTTGACTGTTTCACTTTCTCTGAACTTCTAGTGCTCTGTTTTCCCTTCTTTACTTCTACTCCTTGCAATATATATTTTAAAATTTTTCCTCTAAAAAAATTATGCTAGACAAAAGGAAGGCTTCAGCAGAAAGCAAATTCCTGAGATATTTTTTCACTTCTCCTTTCCCTGATTACGTCTGTGCTACTGAAATATCTGCTTGCATTTTCTCTGACTCTATAAAGAATGAGGCTCTTTTTTACAATCCTTTTATAGAACTGCACTACACTGCAGTATCAGCTCCTTCCTGAAAAAAAAAGCTTCAAAGAAAAAAAAAAGCACAAAAAGTCTATATAAATTATACCTCAGTAATCCCCTCTGCTTTACCATACAATGGTACTGACTCAGTAAATTGAAAGAATGTAAGAACTCAGAACCTGCCAGTCTGCCAGTGTCCTTAGGCTGAAGCTACATAGCTGTCCTGTCAGGGCTGAAGGCAGTTCCCTACTTGGCTTTGTTCATTACACAACATTCTTGAATCCTCTTTCGGGTTTCACTCGCAGCTTAGTTTTTTGTATTGAGGCTTATCACTCAAGATGTTTATTTCTTACTGTAAGCTAATGATAAGGTATGGTGGACACAAACTCGACAAGTGCTGCACAGACTCACTGGAGATGAGCAAAATGACACTCGCATAGTACAAGTTATTTACAACAATGCTTAAACCATACACACTTCCACACTCAGGAAAACAAATCCTGGAAAACAAACAAGCAAAGCTCATGTTTATCTTAATGCCTCACATGATCCTCATTTGTGAAGCTGAACCGACACAGTTTAATAGGAAAGTGGAATCTCAAATAATCTCATGTATTTTGTAACATAACCATGACCCTTCCCACAATACCTTCTTTTAGCCTTTTCCTTTAATAGAGCTCATTCTTCTACTCCCCTCACTCACTAGGTTCTATCAGTAGTCTCTTTTTCTTTCCCTTTAGGTTTTAACTTATTTATTAAAAACAAACAAAATCCCTTCAAAACTGCTGTTCTATTTTACTTGATAACTCTCTTTTTTCTCCTTCCTTTATTCCATCCCATATCTAGTCCATAACGCTTTAGTGCACACATCAGTCTCCTTCGTCATACCAAGAAGAATTTATTTATCTAGAGAGACAGAGGAGTTTAAATTCTTTAAAGCTAAATCAGCACAGAAAACTATTTACAGTAGAGTTTGACATCAAAGAGGATCCCTGCATCCAGTTTTCTGCTGATGGCCTTTACTGTATAGTTTGAAGAAGTAGTACATAGTGAGATTTGGGGGTGGGGTGTTAGGGGGTGATAGCTTGCTTACTTGTAGCTATAGTTCCTTATTCTTCACATCAAGACTAGACAACTTTGTTCCTCCTGTAGTACAGTATAGGATGTGCTCATGTCCCATCTGCCCTCATGTTTAGGACGCTGTGCAGAATACCCTGTACCATTTTAGTTTCTTCTGAAATGCAAATCTTTACATGTAGGAAAAAAGGAAAGAGAATAGATGGCCAGGAGGCAAAAGGTACTTGTAGATTTATGCAAAGAACTCCAGTTACTAGTAATATGTTTTATCTTCACTTGATAATCTATAAGCAAAACACTAGCTACTGTCTACCTCAGGAACATCTCCTCTATTAATATGGGAAGCAAAAAGAACTCCAGCAGCATAATGGCATAATGGCTCTCCCTGTTAGTAGGACATCAGAACAAACCTCTTACACACGGTCTAGAAATAAGAATTTTATCCTTCTGGTAGCAGGATCCTAAGAAGATATGTCATTCTACACACTAGATCTCTTAAATCTCCTGAAAGTAGACAGACTTTTACATTTTGTTTCTCAGTGTTCTACATCCTATATGTCTCGTGACTGGAACAATTTGAAATAAGAGATAAGTCCTTTGTATGCATTCTAAATATACTTGGGTTCTAATACACTGATGTGCAGGTTCTGTTCTTCTTGAGGCAACTGGCTTCTTGCAAGCTGATCATTCAAAAAAAAAAAAAAAATCTCCAAATCTCCAGGATAAACGCACGTATTTATGTCCAGGGTTGAGAGAGAGGTTCCTGAAAACACTGCATGGATCTTGCCACATTGGGAGATGCTTTTATACAACTTGAGGAAGCAACTTGCCTGCTGAAAGATCTATCAGTAAAATAGTAGTGCAACACATCCAGAAGCAGCTGAGGAAGTCTGGCATAGAGTATTATTTAGGTGTCAGAGGCCACGTGGCTTAGGAAAGACAACCACTGTCAGTGCTCAGTCGGAAGATCAATTGTAGAATTTAAAGTGGCCAGGAACCTGTCTAGAGGAAGAAAGGCTCTCACTGCTTTAAGAGTTACACCAATGACTAGGACAGTTTGTGAAGGTAAAAAGTTCAGCTTCTTAAGGGTCTTTGTTGTTAAGATGAAAAATGAGCTACATAGAGATCTGCTCTCTTAGACCACCAACTATCCAAATGGTGGGACTGAGGGGGAAAGATACCACTACACATCTGAGAAATATTGTAAAGATCTAAGAAGCTCTGGAGGTACAAGACGGAAGGAATTTGAAGTGATATTTCCTCTTACTTATGGACTGGGATTATTCATCGTTGAACTGGTATTACTGCTATATGAAACCATGTTCAATGTCCTGAATGCATTAAATCCAAACCTCTTTTCTTTATACCAGGAATAATATTGGCTACTGACAACTCCGAATTTGAACTTTTGAATTCTGAGGTTTAGCTGCCTTAAATTCAGAATGGGTTACATCCCTTCCTCTCTGCAAAATATAGTAACCAATTGTTTTTAAAAAAATAATTAAAATTTTAAAAAGCAGCTATTGTGATGAGTAGGAAGAACTTCTGGATCCAAGTAGACACTTGCAAGAAGTTCTCCAAAGGGAAACCAGGTACCAAGTATTGTGAAGCAGCAACAAGATTATACAAATTTCACAGCCACTGCCAATTCCATGCAGCAACTCAGAATCCAGTGGTATTAAGAAATGTCCCAGTATGCTCCCAAGTGGAAAGAACACTGATAAAAGAAGAAGCAGAAAGTGAGGAATGAACTATTTATGACTTTTTGGTATACACTCAGGGCTGCTGCCTGAAAATCTCCCTTGGTCTGAAGAACTGATCCACTAACGTTTTGTTATGAAATCCATGCCAAGCTTGCTCGCATTCCTTTAATTTGAATGCTCTTGCCATCACAGAAAACTAACAATTTACGGCAAAGCAAATAGAAAACTGAGGTTTATTCCTCACAAATAGTGGAGAGATGCCATCATATTCCAGCCCCCCAAAAAATCTCTTGACATGCATAGGATTACAATATCTCAAAATTTAAATAGTGAAGCTATCAAATAGGACAGGTATGACAGAGTCTCCCCATGTTTCTGAACAAACCAGAACTGTGAAGTATCAATATATTGAAATGCAGAAGTCATACACTTATTTTGGCTTCATAAACTTAAATCGGCTTCACTGACTACATTTAATGAAGTCTGAAGGGATGGCTGTTGGGGTTGGAGAAGTTGGTAATTATGGACAATGCAATGCACAGTGAAAACATATATAGTTTGAGAATCTAAACTGCGTCATAAGAGCAGAATCAGATTACTTTCCAATAGGATTCATCCATATTTACTGCTTAACAGAACCTAGAGGACTTTGCCTAACAGAATGTGTTCTGGTTTACCCCTTTTGAAATCAACCCCTCTTTAAACAGCATATGAAGATGCTAACATGTGACCATACTGGTCAGTGGATCTGACACTTCAGAAAGAAAAAAAAAAGAAAAAAAAAAAAAAGCAGCACATTATTTTAGGGGGAAGAAAAAGAAAACTATTCTAAGATGGTGAAGAAGAAAATAAATACAGTGCTCACTGTGCAGCTGAAAGGATGCCAAAAAGCAGAAAACTATTTCCTTTCCCAGTTTTAAGAGAGTACCACAGCACCTCTGTTACCATAGGTGTATCTGTTATACCAAAAAGACCTACAAAATCAGTCTTAAATACCTACATTTCTGTCATCAGATCAAATTTCAAAACCAGATGTTTTACATGGAATGCTCACGATAAGTAACTCCGACAGACATTACTACTGAACCTGCATTTAGAGAAAACACTTGAAATTTGATTTTAGATAACATATATGCATGTATGTGTGTGCGCATGCACATAGTATCTCTGTTCTTGGAAGCTTATTAAATATTTAACATGCAAGTATTCTTCCTTTTTCTGGTAGTCTTCAGTGGTTCTTTTAGAATTCACTGCAGATGTAGCACTACAAGATAATAAAAAATCCCCAAAATATAAGCATGGAATATTCAGATTCATGGGTTTAACTAGTCAGACTGGACTTAAGATACAAATGTCTAGTTCAGAAAAGGAAGGTGGAAAACCATAAGGAACAGAAATAATACCAAGTTTCATTTGCTCCAGACATTTGACACTGACCCTATGCAAGCTTTGTGCATGTCTCTTATTTTACAAAGAAAGTTTTTTAAAAAGTGATTTCAACTGATTTCAGCTACAGGTTGAGTCTCCTTGCTCTCCTAATCCAGTTCTTCCCCACAAGTTCTGCTCTCCCCGCACAGCCCAGCTTCATGCATTACTCTACAGCTTCTCAATTGTGGCACTTTTCTGGAAGACACAGGTGTAGATTTGAACACTTGCAGACTCAGGAAAGAATTGTAAATCAAGTCTCACTTTCTTTACAACTGCTCTCAACCACAGTAAAAGAAAAAAAAAATCTAACATTTGTGAAGGAGAATATTCTATTACATTAAGAGTCTACCCATAGCAGAGAGATCAGTGCTTTGGCTTCCCAGTGTACACAACTGCCCATACTCCAAAGAAAGTCAGAAATTCAGACACACTATTGTGCTAACCTGTCTATTCTAGTGAGTGAAAAGTATCCCCAGTCAAAACATCCCTAATCGTCTTAGACAAGAATTATTTTTCTATGCTAATCCGACTACATAATCTCTGGACTGGAGATGGATCAGTCTGTCAACGTGGAACAGAAAACTCATGACCAGCCACAGATTTGAAAATGTAAATGCTTCTTCATTAACTGGGTAGGAAAAAACAAGGTTAAGTTAGGCATTATGATTATCCTGCCAGGAACAGGCACCTACATTCTAACACACCAAAGGTACATGACTAAAATAAGCATTCTGATCCTTAGAGGTCATCATGAAGAACCCACATGGAAGAGTAGGATGCTACACTAAAAACACAGCGGTGTATTTACTTTATAAACTGCAGCTTAAGAGACCCATCAAATTGATTTCCCAACTTGCAAATGCTTTTTTAAATCACCTCCAACATATAATTAGGGCTGCAAAAAAAAATGCATCACAGAATCATGAACTTCACAGGAATCATACAAAAAGAGCATCACAGCTGACAATGAAAAGTAGCACAGCAGAAAGCATTGGCACTGATTTTAATAAAATTTTGTAAGACATGTCAAATGGGGAAAAATATGTTATTTGCCACTGAACAAAGATCTCTCTTCAGACGCATCAATTTCTGAAGAGAGGTCTTGAAAGAATCTCAAAATTGTCACTAAAAACAAAATCAATACTTTTATACATAGATTGTTAAACCTTAGTTAGGAGCAATTAAGACAGTGACAGAAGCTGCTCTATTTTTCATCGTTATGAATCAATAGTAATTCTGGTGACATTGATGAGCAACTGAAGCTCGAGAATGGGTTTTCGTCTATCATTCAGAGAGACAAATTCAAAAAAAGTCAATGAAAAGTCACTCAAAATCTCTAATACACATTTATATTCAGTATGTCAGTATAATGGACAGGTGTATGTTAGACACTGGTCTATCTAATCCCTACAAGCCTGTATCTTATGGACCTTCTGTATGCAAGCTGAATCAAAATTTGTCTTGAAATCTGGCTAGGTAGGAGGCTGCATCCAATAGCAAAAGATGYAATGCACAAGTCTCATTGTACAACATAAAGCAGAGATCAGGAGACCCAGAAATACTCTTCCATCTCCGACAATCAGATAGAAGAGTATCTGAAAGTTAAGTGGTACAGATAGATAAAGATGACACCAACGACAGGTTCTCTTTTACAGCTACAACAACAGGGGAAAATACTAAATGGCAGCCATCAAGTGATCACATCATTATTTCTACTACATATTGAATATGCAGTAATATACTGTTAAGCCAGAGTTAAAAATGTTGTCTTTCATCTATTGGCACAAGTATTAACAACTTTGTTACCATACAAGACAGTAGAACTAAGGCCTCACTTATGAATAGATCAGGTGTAAAGAGTTATGTGTAAACGTGTGTTTATTGTTCACTAAGTGGCATGGACTGAAACCTAATAGGAAGAGTTCTGTATGACATGGAAGATCTAAGAAAGCCAGTGATCTGCATTTAAAATATTCATATTAATCAAGTGAAAGACAGATTATATTTTAACCTATTACTGTGTATTTCTCACAGAATACTTCCATATACAAAAGAGAATAGTTTTGCAGCAAGTTAAAATGCTAAACGTATGCTTACTACCCTTTGCAGAATTGAAGAGATACTTCTTCTAATCATCTCTCACTAAAATTAGTTTAAATCTAGTTTTAAATACTCTGAATTTAAATCTGCTGAAAAAAAGACAGCCTAATGCTGAGATGCACATAATTCATGCATAAAAAGATACACTAATAAACAACATCACATTTCATTCTAGTAATTCCAGTGACAAGATACAGCAAGAGAGCAAAATCATTTGCTTAAATAAAACTAGTCAATTTTAGCTGTATTCACAGTGTTTGTCCTCCACTTTGATTGACAACTATGGACTTGATTTTTACAGTCATTACAGGAAACAACAGTTTTGAGAACAAGTGAATGTGTTTGTGCTACAGATAATGTATCATTACAAAATCTATGATTTTTTTCTCCTCATCTTAATGGAAATTTTAGTCATACCGAGGATGAGAACTATCATCATGTAAGGTGTTTGATCAGTATATCAAACCATCAGATACATCAACATTTTACCATCATCAGATCTTATAAAAAATGCTAGATGATGATCAACACACAGAGTATTTTAAGTCTGTAAAATACCTTCACTTAGCATAAAGCATGATATTTTTTAAAATCAACCTTTCTATCAGAACCACTCCTAAATAAAATATTATTGAACTGATTGCTTTTAATGAGCTTTTATTCTTAAATTTAAGCCATCTTATATTCTGAAGGCAAAAGTAGCAATTTCCTTTAAAACATCTATTTACAAGGGAGACTGATCAAAGTTTTCACACAACTTCTCAGCAACATCATCAGCTTGGTGTGATCATGCACTGACACCTAGTGATTACTTTCAGTTAAGAAATACTGTTGCTTACCTTCTAACTGCCTATGCAGAACAAACGTTATCAAATAATATTATATTCATACTGACAAGATGCTTCACATATGGACTATGTTTCTCTCATTCTAACTGAAGAGACATTAGGATGTGTAATATTTTTTATATGCAAGCATGAAAGAACTCTGTATGCAACACTGTTTATGCATACATACAGTACACAGCATCTAAACTGTTTGAAAGCCAGGCATGTCCCTACAAATAAGTTATTACCTCTTTTTGTTTTTCATCCRTAATGACAGTATAGTAACTAGTGCAGAGTACGTCATTGAAATCAACCCAATAAAAGAGTTCTTAGAGACCAGATTTATTTTTGCACATCCTCATCTCTCTGGGCAGGAGGTCTTTTGGCTCCCCACACACTGAAATTGCTTTGTTTCCATTATGTAGCAGATGGTGATGAAGATGATCTGAAAAGCCCTTAAATGTGAACAACATATGCTGAAGGAAGACTGGAGACTGCAATTGAAGGATTTACAGCTGAGATCAATCTGGGGTCAGTGATTATGTCTCTACATTGTTTCTTCTTCTAATGTGTCCCTACAGAGCTACAGAAACTAGTTGTTTGACCGATTCATCAAATTTTTCATGGACTCACCAGCCCCTCATCCTCTGTGTATGCAATGGAAAAGATCTGAGACTGCAACCCACAACTCTTCTTTTTATTCTTTAAGTACAGTTACAGAGTCCCTTCTCCTGATCCTGGGGCATTTCTCAAGCACAAAGTCTGAGACAGCAACCGCCCCTCAAACTCTCACCAAAAGAGAGATGGACAAATGCATTGCCTATTACTACAAGCAAAACTAGAAATCAGTTTTCTTGGTGTAGCAGAGGGAGGAGGGGTACACAATAAATTACCAGATGCTATCAGGCTTTGCAGACTCACTTTCAAAATTCTTATCTTCCCACTCTGATTTTCTTGAATTTCCAAACATGAGGACGCACAAAAATCATGTAAAGCATTCTGAATGACACATTACTGCTGGTTATAAGCTATTATTCAACATACTCATAATTTAATACGCTCAGTGAATGCATGCATGGGTGCAAGGGTGAAGTTTGGTCTCTCCCTTATGCGTATATAACTGCTGCTTTCACTCAAGCTATTACATGTAAAGATGGCCATGCTAGTGAAAAATCTTTCACATATGGGTGTTTGGATGAAGCTATCACTTAAGTAGTAGGCTGCCATACTCCCATCCCATACACTACTTCGCTAGCAGAACTGCATGTATTTGATCTCTGCAGAGATTTGCGAGTAGACTTTATTTCCCAAATTTGTTTTCAATGCACTTCAATATTACCTTTCAGATGACAAACAGATGTTTTTCTTCATTGTAGAGGCTGTCACAAAACATACAGTAAGCGTGTTTGTGTGCCACTTGTTTCAGTAACAGTGCAAAATTCCCATTTTCTTTGTTGCCAGTTATCAGAGGAGTGAAAAATAGAAACAACAAGAATAGAATAAAAAAGAAAAAAAGAACAAGTTGAAACTAACTTATTTTTTTTCAGAAAAAAAAAAGTGCTCCAGCAATATTTTGCTTTCCTTCCTGGGAAGGTGGAAAAAAAAAAAAAAAAAAAGTGGCCTATGCACTAAAGGTACTTCCTCTATCAAGTTTCCTATAAGTCCTTAGTTCAAAACATCTACGCTGTATTCAGGACAGATCCCATATGTTTCATTTCCAATTCTAAACTACATATTGAATTCATGCCCTTACTTCAGTTAAAAATGATTTAACGAGGGGTGACTTATTAAATCTGATTATGAAAGTTCTATTTAGGCACTCAGCCCTATCAAAATCATTATTCTTAGAGTAATAAACACTTTAAGAAGTCAGTAGAAATGGACATGCAAAGCTGTTGTTAAAAGCCTTCCTTTCAAAAAGGAATTATACAAAGAAAGTAGTAATAGGTTTTACCACTCATAGCTTTCAGAAGCAAGTTTTGGCAATGCATCCACAATTTGGCTCAGAGAAAGAACATGACAGGAAGCAGTGGTGTCCCACTGCCTACATTACCAATATCCTACTGCAGATAYAGTGACTTCAGACCATGTAGCTCAAATTCAGAAAGTGTAAAATGACACTGGGCTTCACCCTCTGTCTTTGTAAACTATCTTGAATAAAACAATCAAAGCATTCATCTCGGAAGGTAAGAGATGCATGCAAACACACTTACAAGATTGTCCTTATTACAAATCTTGGCATATGAATTGCATACAACATTTGAGATTCTTGTGTTAAAGGGTGTAAGTCCATTTGAAAAGTAAATATTTTATTAATGCATCTTGGAAACAGGTCCATTAAGCCAAAGTAAACAGTAGTAGAAGACAATATAAATCCTAAGTGAATTTAACTCTCATTACTTCGGTGTATGCATACAGTGTTTACACACGTGGCCTCCTGTTCATCAAGATTCCATCTGGAAGACAACGTATTTTCCGTTCTAAAACTACAATAAACCTTCACATTTTCCAACACCTCTTACACTGTGACAAGAGTTAGAACTGGCAATCTTATTTCTGTCAAACAGAAATTCATATTTACATGTAAGCTTATAGGCAGAACACAGATTATTAATGAAAAAAACACACCAGGGTGCCTGATCAGCTCCTTCCATGGATCAACACTTCTTCTGTTACAAAGAAAATTTATACCTCCCCCAACCACACACAACATTCTGTTTTGCAGATCTAAAGTCCTTGTTGCCATGGGAACTACAAAAGAAGTCAGTCATGACATAGCAAGGCTATAATAGAAACATGTCTGCTGGGAAATTACCAGTACTCCAGCTTTTCRTATCAGAAATACTCGAGTGTTTTCAAAAACAGTTCCTCAAATCTTCCTTCCAAATCTTCCTTCCACACATATTAGCAAATTTTCATTAAGAAGTGCTCATACATATATTATTTCTACAGAATAGGGCAAGAAAATTTGCATTAAGAATGCATTAAACACCATGTAGCATCAATTTGAATATATGTCTTTTCCAGACCTACTTGGTACAATATGTGCACTAGTTAACCATTTGTATTGCTCAGTCCATCTATACATAGAACATTAAACAAACCTTTCAAAAAAAAAAAANAAAAAAAAAAAAAAAAAAGGAAGTAAGGCACTTGACCAAAAATACATGCAAAAAAGAAGAGCACATGGGACATACTACATAAAAATCAGTATTTATAAAGCATTTGTTTAAACCAATATTTCAAGGTTAGTTATAAATGCCATTTGGCCTCTGTATCTGTGTTCTCACTAGGTAGTAAAAAATAAAAATTGATTACTAAAATAGAAAGACAAATCTTTTGAGAAGGCTGTTGTCACTTCAAACCAAAGTGAAAATCAGTATCTAACCTAGAGTCATGCAATTCCCGCTTGAATATACACAATTCCCAGAAGTGTGGATGACAGAGGGGGGAAAAAAAATCCACGTAATAACATAGAATTCATGATATTATCAGACATACCCTTTTTAGTACCCATCATCTTATAGATGTAAAACGTCTTGATAACACTGCAAATACTACACAAACACTGTTAAAATTATTGGACTTCTAGGCCATGAACTAATTTATAATACAGCAATGATACTGAGAAGATCCCTGGCACAAGCAGCTTTTAAATGCCACAGAACAATATCCGCAAAAATTGCTTTTGTATGTGTTTCAATATATTATAAATACATTTGTCTTTTAATATCATAACTATTTAAATATTGTGCCAGGAGAAACTTCTTTGAAAAGATATCTTGGAAACTAAGTGGAAATTGGATCTGCAGACCGCTTTGTCATTTAAGATGGCTCAGCAAAACTTAATTAGGAAACACATTCTGCTTTTTTTTTTTAAGCTAACAATACCTGTTCATCAGAGAGCACATTATACAGAACGTACTACTATTGAAAATAATTAGTGTTGATTAGCTTTTCACTTCATTCCCTGGGCAGATTATTGGGAGAAGAATTTACAGCTACTACCTAAAACCTAACTGCACCTGCATTTTGACCTAGTCTGCATACCCTAGCACAAATTGTACAGGTCTCACGAAATGCTTGGACAGATAATCAGAATGGAGGATATTCAGAGTAGTGGAAGTCATTTCCAAAGGAGACTGTTTTCATCAGGGAACTGCAACAGGACTTTTTCATCTGTAAAAGCTGTAAAATAAACAGGAGGATAGTGGCCAAGGGGGGAGGATACCTGCATCTTTATTAATACTTTGCAAAAATTGTCAACATTTTTTAATTGGACTCGGGAAGTCAAGTAACTTACAACACAGTGAAACCATTCAGCATGCAGTATTTTTCAAAGTAAAATGTTCTATTTACAATCATGAGGCATTACTCATTTGAGAAGTTTTTGGAATCAGCAAAAATACCAACATTTTAATTTCTTTCCCTCAGAGATGACTGGTGAGGAAGAGCAGCTATGGAGTAAGAAAGTAACTAATACAAAACAACACCTAAATATATTAGAAATAGTAAGACATAGAAAAATATTTATTTTTCCAGATGATCTTTCACTTGAAGTTACAGATATTTGATGAGTCCTTACTTTAGGAATAAGGATGCTCTGCATTTCTCAGATTCCTATAAACATTCGGCAGATGTCTTTGCCACTGCCAGGCACATGCATCTCTCCTTTTCTCTGGCCCATTGTTTCTCTAAATCAGTCACTACCCATCATCTGTAGAAAATTCTCCAACCTAATTTAGCCATTTAAAAAAAGAAAACAAACCACAGTTCAGCCTCATTCACTCCACTCTCCATTTTGAACAAACAGATCAATGGATGACATCAGTTCTGTGATTATAGAGTAACATCTGTCTGCAGTTAGAGTGAGCTGCTATTCCTACTACCGTGCTATCAGTGTCACAAGTACCAAACTAGCCAGTACCTTGTCCTACATCTTCTTTATGGAGGTTTTTATTTTGAAATTACAATTCACAATAGCTGATCCATATTAAATAACTGATGTAACAGAATTACAATATACCGCAGTTATTCCTTTCCAATCCCTAAATATTACTAAGGATTTCAGGAAACAAACATAAAAGAATAACCCAGCAAAAAAATGAAAAAGTTAATTAAAAAAAAATCATTCAGCATATCCCCAAATGTAATGATCTCACACTTCAAAATCAGGTGGACCAATTCACTGTATGAGTGAAAGAATACAGAAAACTGAGCACTTTCTTCATCCTGAACCAGCTTGTGCATTTTTAACACTACTAGTCTGCTCCAACTACTCTCCTCCAAAACAGTTTGCCTTTCTTGTCCACCTAGACCAGAAGGTGTTTCAAGCAAAGAAAAAGCATACAACTTTTGTTGCTCCGAAGTTTGCTGTGCTAAACAGATTCTGAAGAGTTTCTCACATAGAAGCCTCCGGGGGGGGGGGGGGAACAAAAAAAAGGCAAGAATGTAGCAGTACAGCTATTCGAGTTAACTTTAACTAAGCCAGAACTAGTACAATCTTGCAGCAGCACACAGTTTCTCCAGAAACATCATAAGAACATACAGAAAGCCCACGACATGTTTCTCATTCATTCTGCTGTCTCAGGAAACAGCTATAGTTATGCAAGATACTACCAACCTCCCCTCGCATCGCCACCACCGGCGCGGCGAAGAGGGCGGCGCGGCACACACCTGCCACCTCATGGGCGGGCGCGACAGGCAGAGCCGCGTCCGGGGGCCTTCGAGGCCCCGCAGCCGGGAGCTGTGGCCGCGGAGCCCCGAGGCAGGGCCTCGCCCGCCGGCTTCACGGACCGTGACGCGGCAAGTCTTGAACGAGCCCCAACAACGCGCTCGCAGGTCCCGCACTGAGGCAGTAACATTGTGCCTACTCACACCGCCTAGATTAATCAGTCCTGCGGTGCCAGTTATAAATAACACAAATAACAGAACGCCTTTCCCCCTTTCGTCCACCTATCCCTTCACTGTTAGCAGAAAGCCCGGTAAGCGGCGCTTCCCGTGCCATCAGGCCGGGTAACACCGAACCGCTCTGCAGCCTACGAAGGCCGCCGCCTTCTCCGGCCCGCCAGCCTCTCGACACCACCCGGCCCGCGCCTGCCTGCCGTTGGGCTCGCGCCTGCCTGCCGCACCTGCCGTTAGCCCCTGCCT